>NC_064631.1:87409174-87716951 GCF_023864275.1 Schistocerca cancellata | reverse complement strand
ACGTGTCCTTAGCTGTGCGATAAATCATCTGCTTCACGTGCGGTGGAGAACCTCCTCATTTTAGTGTCAATGTCCGTCGGCTTCTAAATAACTGATACGGTGACGGATTGATATGGCGTGATGCACCAATTGCCTTGTGTCCACGCTCTCCCGATCTAAACCCACTGGACTTCTGGCCGGCCGTAGTGGCCAAGCGATTAAAGGCGCTACAGTCTGGAACCCCCCCCCCCCCATGAACCATGGACCTTGCCGTTGGTGGGGAGGCTTGCGTGCCTCAGCGATACAGAGAGCCGTACCGTAGGTACAACCACAACGGAGGGGTATCTGTTGAGAGGCCAGACAAACGTGTGGTTCCTGAAGAGGGGCAGCAGCCTTTTCAGTAGTTGCAAGGGCAACAGTCTGGATGATTGACTGATCTGGCCTTGTAACAATAACCAAAACGGCCTTGCTGTGCTGGCTGGTACTGCGAACGGCTGAAAGCAAGGGGAAACTACGGCCGTAATTTTTCCCGACGACATGCAGCTTTACTGTATGATTAAATGATGATGGCGTCCTCTTGGGTAAAATATTCCCGAGGTAAAATAGTCCCCTATTCGGATCTCCGGGCGGGGACTACTCAAGAGGATGTCGTTATCAGGAGAAAGAAAACAGGCGTTCTACGGATCGGAGCGTGGAATGTCAGATCCCTTAATCGGGCATGTAGGTTAGAAAATTTAAAAAGGGAAATGTATAGGTTAAAGTTAGATACAGTGGGAATTAGTGACGTTCGGTGGCAGGAGGAACAAGACTTCTGGTCAGGTGACTACAGGGTTATAAACACAAAGTCAAATAGGAGTAATGCAGGAGTAGGTTTAATAATGAATAGGAAAATAGGAATGCGGGTAAGCTACTACAAACAGCATAGTGAACGCATTATTGTGGCCAAGATAGATACGAAGCCCTCACCTACTACAGTAGTACAAGTTTATATGCCAACTAGCTCTGCAGATGACGAAGAAATTGAAGAAATGTATGATGAAATAAAAGAAATTATTCAAACAGTGAAGGGAGACGAAAATTTAATAGTCATTGGTGACTGGAATTCGAGTGTAGGAAAAGGGAGAGAAGGAAACGTAGTAGGTGATTATGGATTGGGGCTAAGAAATGAAAGAGGAAGCCGCCTGGAAGAATTCTGCACAGAGCACAACTTAATCATAGCTAACACTTGGTTTAAGAATCATGATAGAAGGTTGTATACATGGAAGAACCCTGGAGACACTAAAAGGTATCAGATAGATTATATAATGGTAAGACAGAGATTTAGGAATAAGGTTTTAAATTGTAAGACATTTCCAGGGGCAGATGTGGACTCTGACCACAATCTGTTGGTTATGACCTGTAGATTAAAACTGAAGAAACTGCAAAAAGGTGGGAACTTAAGGAGATGGGACCTGGATAAACTGAAAGAACCACAGGTTGTACAGAGTTTCAGGGAGAGCATAAGGGGACAATTGACAGGAATGGGGGAAAGAAATACAGTAGAAGAAGAATGGGTAGCTTTGAGGGATGAAGTAGTGAAGGCAGCAGAGGATCAAGTAGGTAAAAAGACGAGGGCTAGTAGAAATCCTTGGGTAACAGAAGAAATATTGAATTTAATTGATGAAAGGAGAAAATATAAAAATGCAGTAAATGAAGCAGGCAAAAAGGAATACAAACGTCTCAAAAACAAGATAGACAGGAAGTGCAAAATGGCTAGCAAGGATGGCTAGAGGAGAATTGTAAGGATGTAGAGGGTTATCTCACTAGGAGTAAGATAGATACTGCCAACAGGAAAATTAAAGAGACCTTTGGAGAACAGAGAACCATTTGTATGAATATCAAGAGCTCAGATGGAAACCCAGTTCTAAGAAAAGAAGGGAAAGCAGAAAGGTGGAAGGAGTATATAGAAGGTCTATACAAGGGCGATGTACTTGAGGACAATATTATGAAAGTGGAAGGGGATGTAGATGAAGATGAAATGGGAGATACGATACTGCGTGAAGAGTTTGACAGAGCACTGAAAGACCTGAGTCGAAACAAGGCCCCAGGAATAGACAATATTCCATTAGAACTACTGACGGCCTTTGGAGAGCCAGTCCTGACAAAACTCTACCATCTGGTGAGCAAGACGTATGAGACAGGCGAAATTCCCTCAGACTTCAAGAAGAATATAATAATTCCAATCCCAAAGAAAGCAGGTGCTGACAGATGTGAAAATTACCGAACAATCAGTTTAATAAGCCACAGCTGCAAAATACTAACACGAATTCTTTACAGACGAATGGAAAAACTAGTAGAAGCCGACCTCGGGGAAGGCCAGTTTGGATTCCGTAGAAATACTGGAACACGTGAGGCAATACTGACCTTACGACTTATCTTAGACGAAAGATTAAGGAAAGGCAAACCTACGTTTCTAGCATTTGTCGACTTAGAGAAAGCTTTTGACAATGTTGACTGGAATACTCTCTTTCAAATTCTAAAGGTGGCAGGGGTAAAATACAGGGAGCGAAAGGCTATTTACAATTTGTACAGAAACCAGATGGCAGTTATATGAGTCGAGGGACATGAAAGGGAAGCAGTGGTTGGGAAGGGAGTAAGACAGGGTTGTAGCCTCTCCCCGATGTTATTCAATCTGTATATTGAGCAAGCAGTAAAGGAAACAAAAGAAAAATTCGGGGTAGGTATTAAAATCCATGGGGAAGAAATAAAAACTTTGAGGTTCGCCGATGACATTGTAATTTTGTCAGAGACAGCAAAGGACTTGGAAGAGCAGTTGAACGGAATGGATGGTGTCTTGAAGGGAGGATATAAGATGAACATTAACAAAAACAAAACGAGAATAATGGAATGTAGTCGAATTAAGTCGGGTGATGCTGAGGGTATTAGATTAGGAAATGAGACACTTAAAGTAGTAAAGGGGTTTGGCTATTTGGGGAGCAAAATAACTGATGATGGTCGAAGTACAGAGGATATAAAATGTAGACTGGCAATGGCAAGGAAAGCGTTTCTGAAGAAGAGAAATTTGTTAACATCGAGTATAGATTTAAGTGTCAGGTAGTCATTTCTGAAAGTATTTGTATGGAGTGTAGCCATGTATGGAAGTGAAACATGGACGGTAAATAGTTTGGACAAGAAGAGAATAGAAGCTTTCGAAATGTGGTGCTACAGAAGAATGCTGAAGATTAGATGGGTAGATCACATAACTAATGAGGAAGTATTGAATAGGATTGGGGAGAAGAGAAGTGTGTGGCACAACTTGACCAGAAGAAGGGATCGGTTGGTAGGACATGTTCTGAGGCATCAAGGGATCACCAATTTAGTATTGGAGGGCAGCGTGGAGGGTAAAAATCGTAGGGGGAGACCAAGAGATGAATACACTACGCAGATTCAGAAGGATGTAGGTTGCAGTAGGTACTGGGAGATGAAGAAGCTTGCACAGGATAGAGTAGCATGGAGAGCTGCATCAAACCAGTCTCAGGACTGAAGACCACAACAACAACAACAACAACAGTTTGGAACCGCGCGACTGCTGCGGTCGCAGGTTCGAATCCTGCCTCGGGCATGGGTGTGTGTGATGTCCTTAGGTTAGTTAGGTTTAAGTAGTTCTAAGTTCTAGGGGACTGATGACCTTAGCAGTGAAGTCCCATAGTACTCAGAGCCTGGACTTCTGTTTGTGGGTTCATTGATAGCTATTGTGAAAGGAATCACGCACAAGATGTTCAGAATCTGTGTGTCCGTATTATGGAAGGCTGCGAAACCATACGCAATAATCCAGGAATACATCAGCGCATCCAAGTTTCGCTATGACAGCGGGTTGATGCATGTACAGTATCAATGTCACCGGAAAGTATATTGAACATCTCCTATGAGCTAGAGTTACATGTGGTATGCTAGTGCGTTTTGTTTGGGGTGTTTCTCATGATTAGAAACGCTTCGTTTTCATGTTAAAACTCATTTTCTCCATTTATTAGACGCAAGTTCATATAACATAATTTCTTCGTCTACGTGTGAGGAATGTGTCCTGCAAATTGTGCCGTATATTTTTGTTACAACCTTTATGCAGACACGACAGATGAAGATGTAGAATGTTAATAACCTTTGTTTTATAAAAAGAAATTAACCAGTCATACATGACAACCTATTTAAACAGCCAGAAAACTGCGGTGGCTAAACACAAGCTGCCTAACAGATGGAAAACTACGCTACGCAGTGGTATCACTTTGGAACAAATGTGTTTCTTTCCGCCCAGGATACAAAAGTGGGAAGCCTTCTGAGAGATGACACTTGTGCTAAAATGAAAATCACTCAGTTTTTGAAACATTATTCTTGGGCAAAGTCTTAATGGTGCTGATTCATTAAGAAGTACTATTCTACAATGGTCAGACAACTATATAAAGATTCTGACCAACTACCTGATAACCTCACAATTATCAGACAATAAAAGGCGAAGAATCACCGCTTTAGTAGTCTATCTATCTATCTATATCCGAATCCCGCTCCAGCTACTGCCGGGTCTGGGTGCTGATGAGTCCTCTCCATTTGGCTCGGTCCTCCCACCACTTTTCTTCCTCCACTTGCTGCCATGTCACACCTCTCCTTTCTACAGAAATTCTCACTCCCATTTTCCACCGTGTTCTTGGGCGCCTTCTAGGTCTTTTCCCATCCATCTTTAGTTCTTCCATAATTTTGGGGAGTCTCTGCCCATGCATCCTATTAACATGCCCATACCATCTTAATCCCTTTATTTCAATTTCTTCTCTCATACTTTCTTGTTTAAGGTCCTTTCTAATCTCTACATTCCTTACTCTGTTCATTCTTGTTTTTCCCTTAACTGCTCTGAGAAATTTCATTTCCCCTGCTTGCAGTCTGCTCCACTCCCTTTCTGTCATTGTCCATGTTTCTCCACCATAGGTAACAATAGTGATGTAATAATTCTTATTCATAAGGAGTTTTGCTCTTTCTGAAACTTCATTATTATGAATCAGGTGTTTTATTGTTAGGTAGAAATTGCCTCCCTTCTGTAACCTCCTATTAATTTCGTTAGTTATTCTTCCATCTCTAGATATTTCATTGCTAAATAAGTGAAACTTTCTACCACTTTGAGGGGTTCTCCATTCAAGGTAATATTTCCGTTGATCCCTTTCTCTCTTCCAAATACCATTACTTCACTCTTATCTTTATTTATTTTAATCCATACATTTTCATTATTTCCTTCCTTCCACATCTACCTCTGTATCACTCCATATTACCATATCATCTGCAAAAATCGTCTTTTTGTCTTTTTCTTTTACTATATCTTTAACTGCTCTATTCATTCCCTCCATCACAACATTAAAAAGTGCAGGAGATAGAATACTTCGAAATAAGACAAGGACTTAAGCAAGGAAGTATTCAGAGTTCCCCAATGGTGTTCTAATTCTACAATTGTGTCCTCTGTACATTGTCTTTATAACATTAATGTATCCATCTGCTATATCTATCTTCTTCATTTCTTCCCAGAGTCTTTCCCTGTCAACTGAGTCATATGCCTTTACTATGTCTATAAAAACCATTATCACCCTTTTGTTATACTCCCAACTTTTTTCCATCAGTTGACGGATAGAAAGTATCAGGTCGATCGTGCTTCTTCCTTTCCTAAACCCATGCTCTTCTTCATTCAGCTCCTTTTCTATCTTTTCACTTATTCGATTTATTAAAATTCTTTCAAAAATCTTGGCTGTATGACTCCTAAGGGTCATTCCTCTGTAGTTTAGTAGTAAAACTACAAAATGAAACGCAATCATATCGAGAGACACCGGGTTAGTGTCCAATATACCATAACCATATACCATGTAACTGAAGAATACAATCGAGCTGGAACTATTTTCAATTTCTTATCTTTCCTTGGTTTGCTTGTGCCTTTCCCCTGCAGTTTTCGCAAGGTCAGCATGGTTACAATGGATTTGGCATGGTTAATTTAAAGGGGTGGCCAAATGCCCTTACTGCCGCCACCCCATACCCCCCCCTCCCCCCCTTGGCCGAAATCAGTGTACCCTAGATGTCTGTGTCCAGTGTAAACCACGAAAGAGTGCGAACGTGTTGCAAATGTCCGAATCGTGTAAGTGATGCGGGATGTGGGGACCAGCCCGGTTTTCACCTAGTGGGATGTGGAAAACCGCTTAAAAACCACATTCAGGCTGGCTGGCACTCCTGCCCACGTCGTTAATCCGCCAGGTGGATTCGATCAGGGGGCGGTACGCCTACCCGTGTCCAGGAAGCAGCGCATTAGCGCTCTCGCCTAACCTAGTAGGTCTTCAAGTGTCTTATCATCTATCAGAATTTTTTTTCAACGCCTCTAGGCCGACCTACAAGCGCCCGCCAGTATCCATGTCTGAAACGGAATCCTAACGTGCTATTTGTAGACGTATTTCATAATGGCAAGTTAAAGAGAGAAGGAATCCTTCCAATGTTCCACAGATTTTTCAATACCAGCAACCTTTTCAGCACTCACTGGGACAGAAACTTTACAGGAGTTACCCATTAACGGATTGGGTGGGATTTTAATCAGTAGTTCTTGGTGTTAGTTGTCAAATCCACTTGGCGGATGTAATCAATGAGAAAGCTCCGATTAGGAAGTAGTTACCGAATATAAGTCTAACACTAGACCCAGTCTGCAGTGTCACTTACACGATTCATTCGCAATTAGATTCATTTGTTGAGTTCGAAGTACAGTGTGGTTTTGGGCGAGGATGACATTGGTTTTCATTAGCAGAACGAGCTCTTCCACTATAAGTTTAAATGTCTGGTTCGTAGGAACATGAGCCAGTCTGTCTGGGAACAAACACCAGTTGTATACTTGGTAAGTGGCATATTTCACTGATTACGAGATAACCAGAGCCACTCTAGTTGTATGATCCAATGTGTTTGGATTTCCTGGACGTTCGGTCTTATCTGCAACAAAGTTTGGCAGGCAATGTGGTTGACTGATCACGTGCTAATGTGTTACAGCACACTGTGAATATCTAACTTAAATTACGGCATTGGTATTCAAATGCGAACGGCAGTTTGCATTAAAATTACGCCATTTCTCTTCGAATGCGTGCTGGTACGCAGATAAAACGAACGATACCACGTTTTGTAGCGCTCTCTCTGCGATAACTAGAAACCAATGAAGAGAGCTGAAACGATGGTCAGCCATTGCACAATCAAGTCAGAGATGGGATGCAGCAGACTGTTTCCGACTGCGCATGATCTGATATGACGTCATCCCTGCTGTCACTTAAAGACGCTATGTTGCTCACAGCACAACGTCACTATTAGCCTTTGAAAGTTCAGGTAAATTGCTACCCAAGCAACATGGCGAATCCTGTAGAAGGTCTGCTAAAGAGGCACTTTCCCAGTAGATATTTGGAGGACAAAGACTTAAAGAGTCAGGGAGGCCTACTTCAAATTTAAATCTAAAAAGCGAAGGCATGGGACAGGGCTCACTGATGTCGCTCAGATTACTTGAGTACATGTACATAGATTCCCCATTCAAGGTTTTTATTATCTTTGGCCTTAGTGGGCCATATGAAAAGATAAAACGCTCTCTAAAGATTTGAGAAACAGTATGAGTGAATTTTTAGAAGCTCTTATCACAATAGAGCCGTGGTCAAACACATCGACTTGTTATTCTTCAGCTTGGGTTCAGTTCCCTCTGCAACCAGTTTTTTCCATTTAATCTCATTCCTCACAAATTTAAACTTCTAATTAAAAATTTAAATACATTTAAACAGTTAAATTCATATGCACATAAAATTAATATAGTCAGTTTAGTTACGATTACTGTCCTTCTAAGATAGAAGACTGTGACTGGTGGTAAAAATGCAGTCACACAATGAAATTTAATACGGAAGGAGTAGGATCTGTGATAGATACTGCGATAACGAATACAACAGGCAGGTCAGTAGAATATGAATGGACGTCTCCATAAAGGGGCAAACACAGTAGTTGGAGAGACAAAGGTACAAAGAAGCTATCTGTAAAGAAACCATGGGCAACACAAGAAATGCTCCCATCGATCGAGGAAAGAAGATAGTACAAGAAACTTTTGGATAAGACAGAAATAAAAGGATATGAATTAGGAGCGAAATAAACAGGAACTGGGTTAAAGTTAAAACACGTTGGATCCAGGAGAACTAGGGCAAACTCGAATAAGAATTGCCCGTGGAAAGGACACACTCAGCATAAAGAAAAGTCTGAACTACCTTCTGTGAAACTAAAAGCAAAGGCCTGAATATTAAGAATTTAATGGGAATTCCACTGTTAAACACACAGGAAAAAGCGGAAAGATAGAAAAGAGCTTTTCTTTACAAAGAGGAGGAACTGTGATGACGTGATAGAAGAAGACATGGGAATCGGTACGGAAGACGTCGGGAACCGAATAATAGAGTCAGAGTTTAACAGAACTTTTGGAGACTTGAGGTCAAATAAGACGGAAGGCGTTGACAACATCCCTTCGTAATTTCTAAGATTACCGGGAGAAGTGCACACAAGGCCACCACTCAGTTTCATCTGTAGAGTCTATGAACCTGTAGAGATATCAGCAGGCTTCCCGGAATGTGTTATCCACACAAACTCGAAGACAGCGAGAACAGATATGTGAGAAAAATATCATACAATCAAATTAACAGCGCATTCGACAGAGTTGCTGACAAGAATAGCACACAGAAGAAGGGAAAAGAAAATCGATGGTGCATTAGAATACGATCAGTATGGCTTTGGGGAGACAAAGCCATCCGAGAGGCAGCTCTGTGACTTGATATTGGAGGAAAAAAAAAAACGTTTATATGTGTGTGAATTCCGAAGGAAACAAACTACTGAGGTCATCGATCCCTAGACTTACGCTTTACTTAAACTAACTTATGCTAAGAAAA
The DNA here is from genome assembly GCF_023864275.1 of Schistocerca cancellata. Taxonomy (NCBI): domain Eukaryota; kingdom Metazoa; phylum Arthropoda; class Insecta; order Orthoptera; family Acrididae; genus Schistocerca; species Schistocerca cancellata. Next base: position 87,708,039 of record NC_064631.1, on the reverse strand, counting down.
CACACCAACCCATGCCCGAGAGAGGACTCGAACCTCCGGCGGGAGGGGCCGTGCAATCCGTGACATGATGCCTCAAACTGCGCCGCTACTGAAAGCAAGACTTTCGGAATCAAGACATATTCGTATGATATGTTGACCTAGAAAAAGCGTTATTCAATGTAAAAACTGTCAAGATATCCGAAAATTTCAGGAAAATAGAAGTGAGCTGTAGTGAATAAAAAATAGTATGGACTATGCACAAGAACCAAGAGGGAGCAATAAGAATGAAAAATCATGAACGGAGTACTCGGCCTAAGAGTGTGCAAGACGCCGATGTACTCTTTCGGCCCCACTCTTCAATCTACGGGGTGTTGCAAAAAGGTACGGCCAAACTTTCAGGAAACATTCCTCACACACAAACAAAGATAATATGTTATGTGGACATGTGTCCGGAAACGCTTACTTTCCATGTTAGAGCTCATTTTATTACTCTTCAAATCACATTAATCATGGAATGGAAATACACAGCAACAGAACGTACCAGCGTGACTTCAAACACTTTGTTACAGGAAATGTTCAAAATGTCCTCCGTTAGCGAGGATACATGCATCCACTATCCGTCGCATGGAATCCCTGATTCGCTGATGCAGCCCTGGAGAATGGCGTATTGTATCACAGCCGTCCACAATACGAGCACGAAGAGTCTCTACATTTGGTACCGGGGTTGCGTAGACAATAGCTTTCAAATGCCCCCATAAATGAAAGTCAAGAGCGTTGAGGTCAGGAGAGCGTGGAGGCCATGGAACTGGTCCGCCTCTACCAATCCATCGGTCACCGAATCTGTTGTTGAGAAGCGTACGAACACTTCGACTGAAATGTGCAGGAGCTCCATCGTGCGTGAACCACATGTTGTGTCGTACTTGTAAAGGCACATGTTCTAGCAGCACAGGTAGAGTATCCCGTATGAAATCGTGATAACGTGCTCCATTGAGCGTAGGTGGAAGAACATGGGGCCCAATCAAGACATCACCAACAATGCCTGCCCAAACGTTCACAGAAAATCTATTTTGATGACGTGATTGCACTACTGCGTGCGGATTCTCGTCAGCCCACACATGTTGATTGTGAAAATTTACAATTTGATCACATTCAAATGAAGCCTCATCCGTAAAGAGAACATTTTCACTGAAATGAGGATTGACACATTGTTGGATGAAGCATTCGCAGAAGTGTACCCGTGGAGGCCAATCAGTTGCTGATAGTGCCTGCACATGCTGTACATGGTACGGAAACAACTGGTTCTCCCCTAGTACTCTCCATACAGTGACGAAACTAAAATGAGCTCTAACATGGAAATTAAGCGTCGGACATATGTCCACATAACATCTTTTCTTTATTTTTGTGTGAGGAATGTTTCCTGAAAGTATGGCCTCACCTTTTTGTAACACCCTGTATACATCGAAGAAGCAGTGACTGATATAAAGGAAAGATTGAAGAGCGACTAAGGTTCACGGTGAAAGGATATCAATCATAGGCATCCTCGACGACATTGCTGGCCGCAGTGAAAGTAATGAAGAACTGCAGGACCTGTTGAATCGAATGAAGAGTTTAATGAGTACAGATTAAGGACTGTGGGCAAACTGAAGGAGGACGGAAGTAATGAGGAGTAGCATATACGAGATCAGCAACAAACGTAGCAGCAAAACTGGTGATCCAGAAGTAGGTAGAGTCATGGAATTCTTTTATCTTGGATGCAAAATAAAAAGTGACGTGCGAAGCAAGGAGAATATAAAGAGCGAACTATAGCAGGTGAACAGAGCAATCACAGTCAAAAGAAGTCTTCTAGTATCAAATATTGTCCATAATGCGGCGTGTAAATTCTTACCAATGTACGTCTGATGCACAGCATTGTGCGGATGTGAATCGTGGGCTGTGGGAAAACCGGTAAAGTAGAGAATCGAAGAGTCTGAGACGTAGTGCTATAGCCGTATGATGAAAATAAGCTGGACTGATACGATAAGCACTGAGAAAATCCGTCACATAGTCGGCGAGGAGAGAAATATGTGCAAAACATTTTGTAGGAGGTACGGCATGACAGCAAATGTGTTAAGACCTCAAGGAATAAATTGTAGCGGAAGAAAGAGATTGGCATACATCCAACAAATAATTGAGGACGTTGGTTGCAAGAACTATTTTCACGTGATGTTGGCTCAATAGAGGAAGTCGTGGCAGGCTGCATCAAATTAGTCATGGTGAAAAAATACGTAATTACGCCACAACGAAATTAAGGGCGAAAAATATTTTTACTCAAAAATCTCTATCGTGTTACAAAAAACATCACTTCCATTCCTCCCTCACAACAGCACTGCGATCCATTAAGAATGTCGGTGTCAACTTGTCGTTGGTAAGTGCCTTCGACACTAAGATCGTTAATGTCTCCATTTCGTAACCTGACCTACGTTTTCATAATGAACTCCTGGAAATGGAAAAAAGAACACATTGACACCGGTGTGTCAGACCCACCATACTTGCTCCGGACACTGCGAGAGGGCTGTACAAGCAATGATCACACGCACGGCATAGCGGACACACCAGGAACCGCGGTGTTGGCCGTCGAATGGCGCTAGCTGCGCAGCATTTGTGCACCGCCGCTGTCAGTGACAGCCAGTTTGCCGTGGCATACGGAGCTCCATTGCAGTCTTTAACACTGGTAGCATGCCGCGACAGCGTGGACGTGAACCGTATGTGCAGTTGACGGACTTTGAGCGAGTGCGTATAGTGGGCATGCGGGAGGCCGGGTGGACGTACCGCCGAATTGCTCAACACGTGGGGCGTGAGGTCTCCACAGTACATCGATGTTGTCGCCAGTGGTCGGCGGAAGGTGCACGTACCCGTCGACCTGGGACCGGACCGCAGCGACGCACGGATGCACGCCAAGACCGTAGGATCCTACGCAGTGCCGTAGGGGACCGCACCGCCACTTCCCAGCAAATTAGGGACACGGTTGCTCCTGGGGTATCGGCGAGGACCATTCGCAACCGTCTCCATGAAGCTGGGCTACGGTCCCGCACACCGTTAGGCCGTCTTCCGCTCACGCCCCAACATCGTGCAGCCCGCCTCCAGTGGTGTCGCGACAGGCGTGAATGGAGGGACGAATGGAGACGTGTCGTCTTCAGCGATGAGAGTCGCTTCTGCCTTGGTGCCAATGATGGTCGTATGCGTGTTTGGCGCCGTGCAGGTGAGCGCCACAATCAGGACTGCATACGACCGAGGCACACAGGGCCAACACCCGGCATCATGGTGTGGGGAGCGATCTCCTACACTGGCCGTACACCACTGGTGATCGTCGAGGGGACACTGAATAGTGCACGGTACATCCAAACCGTCATCGAACCCATCGTTCTACCATTCCTAGACCGGCAAGGGAACTTGCTGTTCCAACAGGACAATGCACGTCCGCATGTATCCCGTGCCACCCAACGTGCTCTAGAAGGTGTAAGTCAACTACCCTGGCCAGCAAGATCTCCGGATCTGTCCCCCATTGAGCATGTTTGGGACTGGATGAAGCGTCGTCTCACGCGGTCTGCACGTCCAGCACGAACGCTGGTCCGACTGAGGCGCCAGGTGGAAATGGCATGGCAAGCCGTTCCACAGGACTACATCCAGCATCTCTACGATCGTCTCCATGGGAGAATAGCAGCCTGCATTGCTGCGAAAGATGGATATACACTGTACTAGTGCCGACATTGTGCATGCTCTGTTGCCTGTGTCTATGTGCCTGTGGTTCTGTCAGTGTGATCATGTGATGTATCTGACCCCAGGAATGTGTCAATAAAGTTTCCCCTTCCTGGGACAATGAATTCACGGTGTTCTTATTTCAATTTCCAGGAGTGTAGAACAGCTGCGTTTCACTAACCACGATACCTGCGCTGAAGGACTGCGAATAACCTCACTATGGCATAGAAGAACATGAACACTCACGATCTTGATTATTATCTTCCTTGTTTAAGGTCGCAGAGCATCACAAGTGAAGTATGTGTATGTTCCTGAAGGCTCTTAGCTCTGGCATGCAGCCTTTTACAGTACCTGAGTGCTCCGTGAATTGTCTCACAGCGATGAATCGAACCGTACATTACCAACGGCTTACTATCAGTCGATGAGGCAGAGTTATTCATGTACTCGTAGTTGGAGAGGAGTATGCCAACTGCTCTTTGACTACGCATGATAGCTTACCTGAAACGACAGAAAACAAGAATTACATATAATTAGATGCTAGAGCATCAAAGCTATTATGATAAAATTTCATTTTGCTAGTGCTAACATGACAGAGTTCCAGTGCATTGTGTGTTTTTTTATTAACAGACGTCAGTTTGCATTTTGCGTTCATAGCTGTCTGGTCTTGTATAATATGCCATGGGCATTGAAACTGAAACGGTCTGCTAAACCCGCAGAATGGGACACGTAGTTGGAGTTGTGGAAAGTGGCCAAAATGAGCGGCTCTCAGTTACACTCGAACACGTATCACATTATTTATTTGACCAAACATTACAGTACATATTGTAACACCTCCGATTTAAATTTAGCCGATCTGATCTGACCGAATAGCAGCCCAATAATTATTAATTAATGTGAGCGTGTACCTAATGGGGCTGGCAATCGGAATTGACTGCTACGGAGTTGTTACTTTCCAGTTTGTCCTTCTCAAATGCTGTAATAATGAAATGTCTGGTAACAAGAAGAACACCAACACTGTTTCACTAATCAAGAACCTATAGTCGTCTCAAAAACACAAAAAGGAGGATACAGCCACTGCCTTCGTCATACACATTTAATTACGGCTAATCTCAGCACAGGCTTCTCCGTTATTCATTATCGTCACACGCTAATCCAATCACTGCAATCCAACACTGCAATCCAAAATGATGCCGGCGCGGCAGACGCGAAACCAAAATATCGGCACTGAAATATCACTGACCACTCTCGTAATTATCCTTCTTCACTTTCCCAGTATTATTCTAGCACAAAGGGGTTAAACCGCGGCGATGGCCACTCCCTTTGTCGGTAAAGCCTTGCATTACAACAACTGGCCTCCACACAGCTCGGCCCGCAACATGGGACTGACTCAACTCACACTCGCTCTCGCAACACGACACAATCGATTGTTTGCCCTATCGACCTGTGCCGAGTGCAGACTTATAGTAAGGGCCCACGAACCCCTTACAATATTCTTGAACTCAGTTACCGGCTGAATACACCACACTATCTCATGCCTTCAGAGCACAACCACTTTACTTTCTTTTTTAAAAAAACGGCTAAAAACCATTAACTCAAAATTCAGACGCTAAACAGAATATTTTAAAGGCAGAAGGTCTCACGTTAAGTAAGTTTTATAATTTGGCTGAAGGCCCAAAAATCTGACACTTGACAAGCAAGGAACTTTAAGTCATGGGCCTTCAGCTTTTTTGATATTAAACAACACTAAAAACAATTCAACCTTAATTCAAAACCAACGACTGTGAGCCATACAAACACACACAACAGAAAATAAGAAAAGGCAGTATTTCAAGTGCTGGCCGACCCCCGAAATTTCTGACAAGGGGAGGCCGCCAATTGTGAAATTCAGATTCGATTCATACTGCGCATAATAAAAGCTCATGGCCAGAGGTGTAATGTGGCAAAGCACCAAGATGCACTTCTCAGCCGTTGTTGAGAAAATCGACATTTAGCTGTCGTTGCGCTGCCGCTGCGGTGAAATACTCTCTACGATTAATAATTTTCGACAGCGTCGTGGCTTGCCGGCAATCAGTTGCAACAATTATGCATATAATAAGTTGTTGAAAGAAGACGTAGAAACGATATTCCGAAATGATTACGTATATTGTACGTCAAACGTTCGAATTAGAATAGAGACCCCACGAACACAAATTTGCTGTGGCAGGTATGAAATATAAACTCCGTTACTCGCTCGCTGCACTTGAAGGACAGATGTTGAATGGGGCGAAACGAGCCGCCGCATAACAGCGTAGTTGCCTGCTAACTTCGAAAGAAGGTAGATGCGGTCCCTAGCGCAACTTAAAACATCGCCGAAAATCAGTGCGTGGAGCTTTGGTACATCCTGTTAAACAAACGGAAAAATGGAGACGGCACAATTGGAGAGCGATCCGGGCCCTTCGCATGAAAGTAATGTGATCGAAGAAGATTCTATACACAGTGAAGTGGCGAAACAACTATTGAAAGATGCGTTGGTGTATTTTGAAAGCCTCCTTCGTAACAGTAATCGCATCGCAGCAGAACCGTCATCATCAATCAACGAAGAAGCCATGGTAATTGGGGAAGAAATGTTCCAGAATACGCTGCAAATGCTCGCCGAAAAAACCCTCGTTCATGATGAGGAACTGATAGACATTAATGAAATCGACGATAATAATGCCTACGAAGTCGTTGAAACGAGTCTCATTGCCAAAGAATCATCAGACGAATACGAGCCGGACGAGAAGAAAAAAAACGGTACGATTATATTTCTCTGGACTACAAAATTAGAGCTGTAAATCTGGCCAAAGAACATCCAGGCTGGAGTCTCAAAACTCTACAAAAAAAGGGGTGCTCTCGTTTGACAAATATGGGCTATTTATCCAGGTGGGAAGAGCAAATCAAACGTGGCGGTAGCAAATTTGATATATATTGTACCATCGATTCATGGGTGCATGATCGCTTCGTAGAAGCTCGACAAAACTTCCAGCAAGTTACTACCAGAAACCTGCAGCAGTGGGCCTTGGGCGCTGCAAGTCAGTTCCCAGATTTCAACTTCAAAGCTTCAAAAACATGGGTCACCGAATTTAAAAAGAAGCATGGTATTCGGCAACGGAAAATCACAAAATTTGTTTCCCGGAAAGAGACGGCTACCCAAGACGAAATTTTGGTCGCAGCGGACACATTTCGGATCCAGACGCGAACGTTGATAACTAACTTCGACAAAGATTTCGTAATTAATACTGATCAAACAGGTACGTAAAGAGCTGTTCACAAATGTCATATGACATGATGATAGAATATGATAATCTGATATATGATTGACAACACAGATTTCGTATATTTCTTATATAAACTATATTTTTATATTTTGTTTGTCAGGGTGCCAGTACCAGTCCACGTTCAACAGAACTCTCGCCGGAAAAGGGTCAAAGGCTGTCCTGGTAACCCGACACGACATGAACAAGGTGACGCATTCGTATACGGCACAATATTCAATCACGATGTCTGGACGAGTCTTGCCTCTTGTTTTCGTATGCCTCCAAGAGTCCACAGGTACGTTTGGACCCAGAGTACAGAAGACAGTCGACGAGTACGCCAAGAAGTATACCAACGTTGTTATTACATCCTCCAAATCCGGTAAACTAACAACGGGTTTGTTCATGGACTTCTTGCGTAATGCTTTGCAACCATACGTACAAAAGAAAGAGTTTCTCCTTCTGATCGACTCTTGGAGTGGGCAAACGAACTCGGCGTTATACGATGAGACGTTCCAGGACGATAAGAAGTTACCAACGTGCACTATAAAAGTCATTCCTCCAAAGTGCACTCCACTCGTCCAACCGTGTGACGTTTATTTTTACCGGTAGGTAAAAAATTTGATCAAGCGCCTTCAAAATTGTGCTTTTTTAATCGAGCGAAACCGTGACATCAACTCCAGAGACGATTGTATAAAAATCCAATCCATCGTCCACCACCAATTGTCTTCTCCGATTTTTGCCGATATGATACGATACGCGTGGTATGCATCAAACCTGACGAACGATAGAACAATTTTTCAGAATGTCAATCAGGTGTGTTTCCCAACAGGTAATTTAAAAAACAATTGTTCTTGTAAAAACGCATCGTTTATCAGATGTGCTCGATGTCGTGTTGTTTTCTGTTTTACATGTTTCTATGATAACTATCACTCTGGTTTGTGCGATACTCCAGCTACTTCTGGTCACTAATTGTTCATGATGTGCGAGTGTATACCGAACTTTTCAATAAATCGTATCCACTTGAATATTATTTGTGATATTGTGTTGCATTTCAAGTATTATTTTTCCACGACAAACGACTTTCAACAACTTATTATATGCATAATTGTTGCAACTGATTGCCGGGAATTATATATAATGTGTGCGTGTGTGTGTATACATTTGAATTACAAAAAAACAAATAATAAAAAAAAGTTGCATAGTGCGGGATTCGATCCGGCGACCTTCGGATTACGAACCCGAGCGTTTACCGCTGCGCCACGACGCTGTCGAAAATTATTAATCGTAGAGAGTATTTCACCGCAGCGGCAGCGCAGCGACAGTTAAATGTCGATTTTCTCAACAACGGCTGAGAAGTGCATCTTGGTGCTTTGCCACATTACACCTCTGGCCATGAGCTTTTATTGTGCGCAGTATGAATCGAATCTGAATTTCACAATTGGCGGCCTCCCCTTGTGAGCGCCGTTCGCTGCAATAACGATCACTCATGTGAGACAGGCAGTCGGCCCAACCATTCTCGATCTGACGACAACCCAACCAACACACAGTCAACGGACCCACCGACAATGTAATATGCGCTCCACTCGACCAGCACACAACCAGGAGTTCAATGCAAAACGTAAAAAGGCATGGCCGCCCATAACCAAGCATACATTAAGGTGTCAAACTGCGCACCGTGCTGGACAGCGACAACACGGTGAGGACGTAAATTCATGCAGTGTCCTTTCAACGGATGGGGCAGGTCACCAGAACGTTAACGGCCACAAGGCATAAAATTCCGCTGGTGCACTTCAATTACAAATAACGAAATACAGTTAGATTCCACCGGACAGTGGCTAAACCCTCCCCAACTCGAACACACATGTTGTTGCTCGCAGGAATGTCCCAACAGCAAACAACGAGAACCAAATGGCACAATGTGAACAGTCTTGACTTGCTGGTAAATCAAATCCAAACTCAACTTTCGCGCCCAGGGTCGGTGAGCCACGGACCCCGTAGCAATGGGAACAGCCCCACATACCCTGACACTGCGTAGAGACTGCCAGCAGACTGCTCGTTAACAAACACGGAGAGAGCACTAAAATAACTGAGCAGTCGATATCACAAGCTACACACCATTTTGCAAACACGAGGACGAAGAACGCAACCAATGTTAAAAGCGATGTCCGAGCTACGACACGGCTGAACCACGAGTTGAGACACACACCCCCAACCCTTAAGCGACCGGCGAGCAAATACACGACGTCCGATTAGATGACCAACCAAAGATCAACCAAGACTGTCTCCAGTTCAAGTCATGTATGCCCGCAACGGTCGGGCGAGTCATGGCTATCCAAGCCTCACTACTGCTCCAACCCGACTGACTTCCGCCGCGTCCCAACTCTACGACAGCCAGGTCCGAACTGCACTACAGGAGCGTTCCCACTTCCTGGCAGATCCGAACTCTCTGCAAACACACCACAACTGGGAAGTAATAGCAGTCAGCAAAGATAATACGCCAGGGCTTATATCGATAAGCGCCGCTGTTGCCACTCAAGGGCAGGCAAGGCGACAATTCAATGACACCAGCAATTGAAATTAACGTAACGAGGTGGTAGTACAGTAAAAACAGGATGTATAATGAGATATGGCACGAACACGAGCCACGCATGGCTCAGAAACGTTAACGAAGGAATTCTAATTTAGTTTTGAATAATTTGACACATATTATTTGTCGTGGCTGTGTGGATGAACTATGCCTTGAGGCTCTTCAAGAAATTATGAAATAGACTCACCAGGCAAAAGACGCCTGTGGAAGAGCACAGAGGCTGGCTTGGACCATTGTAGATAGTGTGCATGTGGTACTATCCGGTCATGTCCTTCTCCACTGCTGACTACGCAAGACGGGAGTGGTGCGTATGTGACAGCCGGTTGTATCAAATCAGCACAGTAACATGGGTCGACGTAGGCACGTTGCTGAAGGGAGGAAATTGGCGAGCGTATTTGGACGTGTCCGCCAGCGCACCGTGAATGCAACAGGCAGGGTTGCTGGTGCACCACTGCGAACAGTCAGTGTAATGAAAGTGGCTATAAAAAGAACCTATCCGACACGAATGGTAGACGAGAGCCACGCCTTCTCGAAGATAGTCACTTTCAATTTCCACAGCAACTGCTGCCGTCAGTGAATGCAGGCCCATCCCTCACACAGCTTCCGAGCGAACACCGCGAAGGGAACGGATGCAATGGGCATTTGGATTCGGGTACCTGGCGGAAGGGCATTGCTCACGCATGTAATGCTGCACGTCATCAGTGGACTAACCAACACAGAAACTGGGCATTACCACACTGGAGAGGTGTATTTTGATCAGGCTATTGCCTGTGGCTCCATGGGCGGATGCAAGGTTTTCAACTGGACATCACTTCGGTGACTTGAGTATCCCTTATCTACCGCGGTTATCCAACAGGTGATATGGGACCTTGCTCGTGCCCTGAATAACCGCACGCATCGGACTTCGTCCGTGAGGCGAACGAAATATTTGAATTCGACCGCCGGGATACTGAGCCAAGATCTGTCAAAGAAAATAAAGAGCCTGCTATTGTAACGTAATATGGCAGATAGCTAATACTTGGGTTTTTCTTGATGTATATGACATTCGTGATGTGCAATGATGGCGCTGGAGCGTGCTGAGCTACAATTCGTAAGTAGCATTTAATTATACAGCTCGCCGCCTCTCTGCACATTCGACTGTGTGAAAAAACTCATGATCACACAAATGCTCAGAACGGGCTTGAAATGTTGTGTGTTTCAGGCCGTGTGATTACTGGACCATTATGTAGCTTACAGCACGCTGCGTCATTCACGTTGGTAACAAGCTGAGATGGTGTTTGTGCATGGCCAAGTAGATGGAAACGGTCGAGAGACAGCACCGCTGTACCAAAACAAGTACCCTCACAGACAGCAACCACACCACACAAGGCGCACATGGAACGTGGCCAGAGGAACTGTCATTCGTCAGCGCCATCTATGGTGACAACGATGCTTTTCCGTACACAAGTTCCTAAGACCCTTTTTTACTTAACTTCCAGTAATGAATCCATACCTGTAGCTTGTCCTTATTAATGCTCACCCTTTATACTTTCCATCTCTTTGAAATAAACGTTGCTGCACTTCCAATGTAAATTCACAAACCTATTGCGTCTAATTCCACATTAGTCGAATATTACATAGAGCTAAGGACAGTAATTACTTACGAAAACAGGCAAGTACATAAAAGAGAAGAAAGTATCGGCATATGAACACAAATACTTGGTTCAAAAATGGCTCTGAGCACTATGGGACTTAACATCTGAGGTCATCAGTCCCCTAGACGTAGAACTACTTAAACCTAACTAACCTAACGACACATCCACACCCGAGGCGGGATTCGAACCTGCGACCGTAGCAGTCGCGCGGTTCCGGACACAAATCCTTCAGGATATTATTAAGCGGCACCTTATTAGTCGCTATATTGAAGAGACGGTTCGTCGATAGTAAGAAGGTTTACGGACGAAAGTAAGAGTGTTTAACTTCTAACTTACATTAAAATTTTGTCTCATTGTTGCGACTACTATAAAGCTCTTCTCTCTGAAACGTAGATAGCCGTTCCAGTTTATGCACCGCACCGCACCGCACTGTAAACACACCATCTTTTAATAGTGTCACAGGCTTTACCAAAGATGAAACATGTTGGAAACTTCTTCACTTTTTACTCTCTAACAGCCCATCAATATTTAACCTTTTCTTGAAAGGGTACAGTACCGCCCGACATTGAAAATAGGTACAACATACTTCATTATTTTTGTCAGAACAACACATTTTTTTGTAAAATAACTCAATTTCAATTAATACAGCGAAGCCGGATAACAGTGTGGGAAATAATGAATTTATTTATTTAATTGATCACATGTGCACTCCCACAAAATATATCCCTACGTCCAGTGTGGTGAGATTTTTGAAATGAATGAATGTATGGTCGTCTGCTAACCACAGATAGTGAATGTGAATATATGATCATCTTTGAGTCGATCCTTTGGCCACCTTTGGTGGGACCAAAGAGATGAAATTTACCTGAGCTTTGAGCGCCTGAAATGTGGCTGACCAATACGGTAGCATGGTCTTCCCCCACCTCGAGATAGGTGCGAGATGACCTAGAGAACGGCTATGTTTCAGCACTCTCTGCCGCTGGATCCTGTGCTGTTAACACCTGTTTTAGTTGTGCTCCGTAATGATGAAAGAGTGGAGTCATGGTATGCATGTGGAATATTTAAGAGTAGTTTGAAATAATAATTTCTCTATTTCAGGAACTTTTGTGGGAAGAATTAAATGTCAGGCAGGTAATATTAATGGGATTGTAGTAATCTTCGGAAGTGACCAACGGTCACAATGAAACCACGTGTAGCAATAAGTTGAAATACTTCCGTGTGCTTAAGTTAAGCTGAATCACTAGCGTGTGTACAATAAGTTGAAATATTTAAGAAATGGCGTGTGCAGGACTTGAAATTAGAGACGAGTACTTCCACGTGGTGAGTACTGTGTGAGTCTCAAACTGTGTATGAGACAAAGGATAAAGAGAAGTACTCGTCCACGGTATCAGTTGAGGACTCGCGTGTGTGATGAATAAGTTCTTAATATTACTTTGCGTGATATGATTCCGTGTGACGCTAGATTCAAACTCTGAGAGAGAAGCAAGGTGAGTCGGCCGTCTATCCAGCAACGTCACATGGCTTGCATTGCACAGGAAGACGTGCATATATCTCCAGAGTTCACAGTACGAAAGTAGAATTTCAAAGTGGGGGCAGTGTCGTGTGAAACTGGGATAAATATTAATTGAAGTGGGAAAGCTGAAAGTGATAATGTTGTGACTATTCACTGTCTTGTATTTCATATTGTAGTGTGGTGTATGTCATGTAATTTGGGTATGTGTGGTTTGCATGGGAGTGTAACGAGGTAGTTTCAAAAGATTAGTGGGTTATGCTTGTTCCTTCTGTACCGCTCGGTCTGGAGGAAAGTTTCGTGATGATGATTGTGAGAGTCGAAGGGTGAGAAATAATAAAAGATCCACCATCCTATCCAGAAAGTGCACTGTAGCGTTAAAATAATTACGAGACCATAATATAGGGATTCACCAATGTAAAGTCATGCCCACTGAGCGGAATTTCTCATGTGTTATTGATGTAGGTTATAGAATTTGTGTGTTTAGGTTAGAGAATTTATCGGAATAAATAAGATAGTGAAAAGAAAAAGATTGGTGGACTTTTCCATGAATTGTATGTTGCCATAATGTCCCGAATTTATAATGTGTGCGCCATTCATGTTCAGTGCGGTGGTCACGTGTTGACAAAAGCCGTTAAATAAAAGACAAAAAAGAAAATGTGGTATTGCCAGTGCGTAGTGTACAGTCAGAGTTCTGTAAATTACTGATAGTCAGATGCGTGTTTCCGTTGCGTATTAATCATATAGGAGGATAACTTGTAACTTAAGTGTGAGTACTAGAGTTCATGTTACTCGATAAATAAGAATGAATCCACTCGCTTGGCAGACCACTCATCTTGCAGGCCTGACTGCTTGATGCCACAGTATGTGCAAGGCATGTGGGTGCCTCTCATTCTAACAGGCAACTATTATTGGGATTTCTTTGTCGTGAGACTTCCGTAATGTCTGTAAACGGTTCGGTTTTGCTAAGGGAAGATGCAGCAACGTGCACTTGTAGTTCTTCCGTGCAGCCCCGAGAGGAAGTAAGCGTTAAGTAAACCTTGACTCCCGAACGGAGTTCTGCGAGGGCGCCGCACGGTTGTCTGCTTACTCAGCTGTTATTCGCAGAGACGAGAGGCAAATAATTCAATCAGCACATTTAACAAAGTTTCTTGCCGACGAAATCTCGCTATGCCAGCGGATGGCATTCAACTGAAACTTTTCTTTCAAAGGAAATTCTCTCTCGGCATCGTCACGACAGTTCACTAACTTCCCCCCCCATTAACGTCAACGGTACAAATGGGGAAATGCATTATTCTATTTCGAGTGAGTTATTATTTCTTTCTGAGCAGAATTTACGAAATACATCGCTATGTCTGGTTTGGAACAGGTGAAATATGGCTACCGAAACACACAAACTCCGTAACATATTATATTATGTCATTGTTCACCCAAATTAAATGTCTTTAAAGGTATGTTTTCTCAGGAACCGTGTTTGTTACAGTCTTCATAGTTTCGACACTGACCCAAGATACAGTACCACGAGAGTGCGTTACAGCTATCGTGCTGACTGGTGAGGCGCGAGGGTAAGTGCCAGGACGTTCAATTAATGCAGCTGGAAGGAGCATACTGAGCAGCGTTCAGTAGTAGCTCAGCGTGAACTCTACTGGCAATCATTTCTCACTTTCGAGACACCAACATTACTATTTCGAACGCCTCACGAAAGTACACGAGGGAGTTACTGTGTGAGGTATAAAAGTACTGAAGATTCCCATCAACATAAAAACATGTTTAAAAAATCGTTCGAAGAATAGTTTCATTTTGAATACTTCTTCACAAAATGAATGAATTCTTCGATTTACAATCAATTATAGTGTACTAAAATAGGAATCCTCTTATATAAAAAATACACTATTACGAGAAAACAAGTGGTACATTTAGCTATGTCATAAAGACATTCAGTACTATAATTCAGTACTATAATTTATGGGGATAAAAACGAAAACTTGTTTAGTTACGTCGTAAAAATAAATTATTTCTTATTTCCAAACATTCACATAAAGTTGTACCAGTACACCATAGGCTGTAATATTACGTGCAATCATTTTTTCGTAGAGAATAGCATACAGTAATGTATTCTACCATTAGACTTGTCCTATGCAACTAGTACATTGCTTGTACAACTTATTATCAACACGGCCAAATAAGAAACGAAATGACATGTAATCAAATAGTCTTCAGTGAGGGAGTAGCGCCTGTTCTCTGGTTGAACTCGGCATTTGCGAGGCCCCACCTGCAGTGGCGGCGAAGAGGAAACCCTCAGTAAGACGAAACTCCCGGAAGAGGAAACCTATTTCTCTCAGGGCTAATAGGGGAAGCACCACCACCTCGCGTTGAATGTAGGACTTCAAAGGCCAGGCCTTACTCCCAACAAATAAACCGGTATCGAGATTGCTGCTCTTCCCTAGAAGTCGATCGCTACTCCATACAAGGGACACTCACCATGAATAATTTCGTACAATAAAAAAATTTGTTTTTCTTTAGCTGCGAAATTTTCCCTGAGAGTAAAACAAAATACGTTTTCCATATTTGAAATACATTTTGGAAAACTTTCTAATTTTACGCAAATTGTTATTACATTAATTCATGACAGTAGGGAAATGATAGATGAAACCTGGTGATTTTTTATTTGTCAGAGAGTAATCTGTGATGGTAGCAACGCCTCTGGGCATTCCCTTGTTACGTCAGAGAGCGCGTGTTCGGGCCTCCATTACCAGTCACGATATGAGAATGAATGGTCGCATCTCGCGCAAGACGAGATACTGACCAGTGTGAAGTAACATCTAGAGCCTGCCCAAAAATAATCTGCAGTTAACGAAAGTGCTCTTATGACGAAATGGAGCGCTGTTGCAGCCACCAACATCGTAGTCTGAACAATGTTGACCACCTGCACGACCGTACACATTTAGGTTGACTTAGAACTCTTGTAAGGCATACCCAGTAAATTTAATAGAAAACCATCAAGTGAATAACAGCCTACCCTTTTAAAATTCTGAGCAGCTGCCTTGCCGCAGCGGATACATCGGTTCCCGTCAGATCACTGAAGCACTATCATGCGTAGCCGGCACTTGGCTGATTGACCATCCGGGCCGCCATGCGCTGTTGCCAGCCTCGTAATGCCAATTGAGTTACTCGCCAGAACAGTAACGGCTCCGGTCAAAGAAAACCATCATAAGGACCGAGAAAGCGGTGTGCTGACCACACGCCCCTACTACCCACATCGTCAGCTGAGGATGACACGGCGGTCGGATGGCAACGATGGGCCACTTGCGGCCTGAAGACGGAGTGCTGTGCATTTAAAATTCCAATTCCTCAATTTTGTTACTTTTGAATACATTATGGGAGTGAACAGAGATAAATGTTTACTATCAAAAACACACTAAACTTAGCTTGTTCAACAGCTATTCTCAATTAAGAAGCGTTAAAAATATTTTAACATGTAGGATAAATGAACTTCTATTTTACAGTACATGGGTTGCCCTCTTAAGGCCTGTTAGTGAACCATTTGGAACCACTGGTTGCCTTGGTGAAGTTGGACGCCGATTCCAAAGATGTGGCAGCAGGTTTCTAACAAAGTTGTTGCGAAAATGGAATTGAAAGACTGTCACGTCAGACGATGTACTATTGAGCAGCAACATGTCTTTATTGAACGATTTTTAATGAGTAGGCTGCAATAATCGTTAACTGACATGTGTAGTACATGCTGCACATATACGGTTTACTGGTGTAACAAGAGACTTTCATTTACATTGATTACATAATAATTGCTACAGATCAATACTAAGGGAAAAAAAGGATCGAGAGGGCACAGTAGTTGTTCATTTTTATGAAATATGGTCTATGGACTTCATATGTAGATTCCATTTTTTTTTTACATTCGACAATTTTTAAAAGGCATTGCTACGTCCTTTGTTGCATGCCAGTCTTATAAACAAATAAAAAAATGAAAATGGAAGGACTTTAAAATTATAATACTACGAGCTGTAGTGTAAAAAATAAAGGGATGTGAATTAGCAATATGCAGTCTTAAAGCATATAAGCAAACATTCCAAAAATAGATAGTCATAAAATAATTTTTGGCGAAATAAAATTACAAAGTAAAGACAAAATATTTCCTAAAGGTCTTAATAATTTAAAAAATGGACAGACGATTCTAAAGTAGATCGTCACTAAGCTCAAAGAAATATTTGTCTTTGAATTGAAGTTGCTCATTTAAAACCGCAAAAGTAAACTGTTACCTAAGTAAACAGATTTCAATTTCTTCTAAAATATTTAGCAGTAGTCCTTTTATCACAGTATGTAATATTTTCAAATTGTTAGAGATGCAACCCTCAGAATGATTGTATCCATCAAGATGTTGACCAAATATTGATTTGGTATGTGCAGTACCAGTAGAATGTTCCTTAAAACATATTAGAAAGTTACAGCCAGTTTGGCCAATATACTGATTCTCACAGTCATTACATAGTATTTTGTAAACGCCTCACTTTTGGTATATATTTGATTCCCCATTTGTGTGTTTCAGTTTTATCTGCAGTGGGTTATTGGTTTTGAATGCTATTGTCACACTTGCATTCTTAAATAATTTATTTATTTTATCTGAAATAGGTCCCATGTATGTCATTTTAATAAATCTCTTCTTGGAATTTATAACAGCATCATTTGTTTGTTGTAATTTTTGATATAACGGATCAACCTGATGGAAATTGATAACTTAAAACACATAGCAGATGCTAACAATTATAATTTTCTTCTGGATTGCATCAGGTTGAAGAGGAAATTTCGATATCCTATGTACCATTGTTTTAAAAAATGCCATTTTGTATCTTAATGGATGGCATGATGTAGCATTTATTATTATGTCGGTTGACATGGGTTTTCTATAAACAGAAATATTATGTTTTCCATTCCTGTTTGCAATTGTGAGGTCCAGGAAATTAATACTATTGTTTCTTTCGTGTTCTATTGTATTCCAAATTTGTACCGCACTGTTTGTAATGAAACTTTTATAAGCCTGTGTCCTTATTGATTGGACATGGTACTTTACCTCGTTAGCTCTATTAAAACGCACATTTTCTCCTCGCCCACGAAAAGGAATTTTACGCGCGCCCATTGAGTAAACAGTGTGATTTACAAACTAGAAACATCCCTCAACGGCCGTTGGAGTGTGTTGCGATCGCGTATACCACGTTGGGGCCCACGTACCGCTTGCACGAGTCGCATCGTTCCTGAGCGTTCAGCAGCACGTTGAACGTGGCACGCTCAACGTTAACGTTCGACAGCACGGTCCGTGTGCCGACGGCTTCGGGCCTCCACGCAACGCTATGCTAATCAGATGCCATTTAGTCGCGACTTCGACACCATCGTTCCTGCTTTAGTTCGGAGATCCGCATCCTTGACTTTGTGGTACTGGTACTTTACTTCCTGCTGCATTATTTGTAACGAGTCTACGTCCGCTTGGTTAAGTAGATCTACTGTCGTGTTATCTTGTTCGTTAATCATTCCCGCTCGTGTCCAGCTTTCCAATGTCGACAGTTGCCGCACTAATATGTAGTCCACCTCCCCCTGCCATTGTGTACGAGGTCGTACGCAACACCCCAGATTTTGATATGTTTGTCTTCTAAGACCAGGGCCTCCTCTTTCAATTCTCTGTTCTCCACACACGGGTGGTCTACCACTTCGTTATTTGTCATTCAGACTTGTCTAATCACACTAAAAGCACATGAGCCACAACCATTGTGTCATATGATGGTGCATTGTTGCAGTACACATCCAGAACTCAGCGTGGATTGCTGCACCGTTGTTGTTGAAACAATTACGTCATGACAAACCACTTCATCCAGGGATACCCCATTTTTTGTTTCTCCTAGCAGGATGCTCTGGTACTGTGGGGCGCGATTGCAATGTGCTCCAGATCTCTAGACGTGTGTACGCATATACGTAAACAATGAAGTACGTACCTTCATTTCTTCGAGGCGACCATTAAAACTTCATGACTACTCTTCATACACTCTGAGGTGACAAAAACCATGAAATACCTTCTATTATCGTGTGCGCCCGGCATAATGCAACAGCTCGACGTAGCATGGTCTCAACAAGTCACTGGAAGTCCCCTATAGAAATACTGAGCCATGTTGCCACTATACCCGTCCATAGCTGCGAAACTGTGAGCGGTGCAGGATTTTCATGGACGAACTGACCTTTCGATAATGCCCCATAAATGTTCGGTGGGCGGCCAAACGATTCGCTCGATCTGTCCAGAATGTTCTCCAAACGTTCGCGAACAATTGTGGCTCAGTGGCATGGCGCATTTTCATATACAAAATTCCACCGTTGCTTGAGAACATGAAGTCCATGAATGGCCGCAAATGCTCTCCAAGTAGTCGAATATAACCATTTCAATCAATGACCGCTTCAGTAGAACCAGAAGACCCAGTGCTTTCTGTGTTAACAGAGCCAACGTCATTAAGGGCCAACCAGCTTGATGACAACTTATGTCCATGGCATCGTGAGGTCTGCGCCACCTTAGAACCTTAACATCCGCTCTTACCAACTAACATCGGAACTCATCTGATCAGGTCACGGTTTTCCAGTTGTCTAGGGTCCAACCAATACTGTCACGAGTCAAGCGCTGCAGGCGACATCGTGCTGTCAGGAAATGCACTCTCGTCGGTCGTTTGATGCCAGAGTCCGTTCACGCCATATTTCACCGCACTGTACTAACAGTATGTCGCAAATTTTTCAGGGTTATTTCAGTGTTGCTTGTCTGTTATCCCTGACAACTCTACGCGAATGCAGCTGCTCCCCGTCGTTAAGTGAAGGCCGTCAGCCACAGCGTTGTCCATGGTGAGAGATAATGCCTGAACTCTGGTATTCTCGGCACACTCTTCACACTGTGGATATCAGAATACTGTATTCCCCAATTATTACCGAAATGGAATGTCCCATGCGTCTATCTCCAAATACCAGTATGAGTTAAAAGTCTATTAATTCCCCCCGTGAAGCCATAATCGCTTTGGAAACCTTCGCACATGAGTAAGCTAGGTACAAATGACAATGCTCTGTCCTGTACCTTTTGTATGCAAACCAGCATTTGTACACACACACTTCAGTGTAATATGTAACAAATTTATCGTATAATACGTAACGTATTTAATTTTTAGAGTTTTTCGCCGATTTGTGTGTGCTTTATAATACGCAGTAGACTCCGAAAGTTCCTGTACATTAAAACTGTGTGCCTGGCAGCGACTCGAATCTGGGAACTTTGCCTTTCGTGGGCTGAGCTATTCAATCACGACTCACGATCCGACCTTACAGCTTTACTGAAATACGACGCATATGTGAACTTAAGGGATATGTCCGAATCTAAGGTAGTCTGTGACTCCGGTAACGATTTCTACGAACCAATGTTGAGATACTTAACACAATGGACATACGCTATCTGAAATTGGGCCCTGACACGAGATCCTAAGGTGGGGAACTGCTACAAATCAATTAATAACTACATTTTAAAACAATTTGTAATCAAATGAGATGAAGGGAACAGTAGCTATTTTATATGAAATTCAAAATAAACTGGTGATTTATTACAACCAATAAACTGACAGTACTAATCTCACATAATGATGAATTGAAGCTGCATATATCTACATCTACATCTACATCCATACTCCGCAAGCCACCTGACGGTGTGAGGCGGAGGGTACCTTGAGTACCTCTATCGGTTCTCCCTTCTGTTCCAGTCTCGTATTGTTCGTGGAAAGAAGGATTGTCGGTATGCCTCTGTGTGGGCTCTAATCTGTCTGATTTTATCCTCATGGTCTCTTCGCGAGATATACGTAGGAGGGAGCAATATACTGCTTGAATCTTCGGTGAAGGTATGTTCTCGAAACTTTGACAAAAGCCCGTACCGAGCTACTGAGCGTCTCTCCTGCAGAGTCTTCCACTGGAGTTTATCTATCATCTCCGTAACGCTTTCGCGATTACTAAATGATCCTGTAACGAAGCGCGCTGCTCTCCGTTGGATCTTCTCTATCTCTTCTATCAACCCTATCTGGTACGGATCCCACACTGCTGAGCAGTATTCAAGTAGTGGGCGAACAAGCGTACTGTAACCTACTTCCTTTGTTTTCGGATTGCATTTCCTTAGGATTCTTCCAATGAATCTCAGTCTGGCATCTGCTTTACCGACGATCAACATTATATGATCATTCCATTTCAAATCACTCCTAATGCGTACTCCCAGATAATTTATGGTATTAACTGCTTCCAGTTGCTGACCTGCTATTTTGTAGCTAAATGATAAAGGATCTATCTTTCTGTGTATTCGCAGCACATTACACTTGTCTACACTGAGATTCCATTGCCATTCCCTGCACCATGCGTCAATTCGCTGCAGATCCTCCTGCATTTCAGTACAATTTTCCATTGTTACAACCTCTCGATACACCACAGCATCATCTGCAAAAAGCCTCAGTGAAGTTCCGATGTCATCCACAAGGTCATTTATGTATATTGTCAATTGCAACGGTCCTACGACACTACCCTGCGGCACACCTGAAATCACTCTTACTTCCTCAGTGACGGGAATAAAACCAATGAATCTCAGTTTGACTATGCAGTGGTTGATTGTCCGAACTAAACTGAGAAAAGCTATCTTCGTAACTGAAACCTAATGACACTGTGGCGCCTGTGTATCCTTTTAAAAACGAAAAATTCTCACTTCACGACCCGGTGCTGCAAAATATGCTCACGAGTCTCTTCTCGCCGCGATGGACGTGAAGATGTGCGTCAGCACGAGGTCCGCACCAGCGCGGTACCTGTGGGTGGCCTTAAGTCGTCGGCACGACGTCCCACTGCAGAACACCACAGTGATCGCCCACTCAGCGATCGAGTACACGTGAAGTCCCTCTTTGGAAACAGATCCCAAAGTCTCTGTTAATGTGTCCCTGCAACCGACTTCCCAGTTTGTGCTAACATGGCAAACAAACACCAATCTGGAAAAATATTATTTATGTCTGTCCAACGGCGTTAAACTGTAGTACGAGGTGCATTCAAGTTCTAAGGCGTCCGATTTTTTTTTTCTAATTAACTACTCACCCGAAATCGATGAAACTGGCGTTACTTCTCGACGTAATCGCCCTGCAGACGTACACATTTTTCACAACGCTGACGCCATGATTCCATGGCAGCGGCGAAGGCTTCTTTAGGAGTCTGTTTTGACCACTGGAAAATCGCTGAGGCAATAGCAGCACGGCTGGTGAATGTGCGGCCACGGAGAGTGTCTTTCATTGTTGGAAAAAGCCAAAAGTCACTAGGAGCCAGGTCAGGTGAGTAGGGAGCATGAGGAATCACTTCAAAGTTGTTATCACGAAGAAACTGTTGCGTAACGTGCGGGTGCGTTGTCTTGGTGAAACAGCACACGCGCAGCCCTTCCCGGACGTTTTTGTTGCAGTGCAGGAAGGAATTTGTTCTTCAAAACATTTTCGTAGGATGCACCTGTTACCGTAGTGCTCTTTGGAACGCTGTCCCAGAACATGGACACCATCATTTTTTCAGCACTGGCGGTTACACAAAATTTTTTTGGTGGCGGTGAATCTGTGTGCTTCCATTGGGCTGACTGGCGCTTTGTTTCTGGATTGAAAAATGGCATCCACGTCTCATCCGTTGTCACAACCGACGAAAAGAAAGTCCCATTCATGCTGTCGTTGCGCGTCAACATTGCTTGGCAACATGCCACACGGGCAGCCATGTGGTCGTCCGTCAGAATTCGTGGCACCCACCTGGATGACACTTTTCGCATTTTCAGGTCGTCATGCAGGATTGTGTGCACAGAACCCACAGAAATGCCAACTCTGGAGGCGACCTGTTCAACAGTCATTCGGCGATCCCCCAAAACAATTCTCTCCACTTTCTCGATCATGTCGTCAGACCGACTTGTGCGAGCCCGAGGTTGTTTCGGTTTCTTGTCACACGATGTTCTGTCTTCATTAAACTGTCGCACCCACGGACGCACTTTCGACACATCCATAACTCCATCACCACATGTCTCCTTCAACTGTCGACGAATTTCAATTGGTTTCACACCACGAAAATTCAGAAAACGAATGATTGCACGCTGTTCAAGTAAGGAAAACGTCGCCATTTTAAGTATTCAAAACAGTTCTAATTCTCGCCGCTGGCGGTAAAATTCCATCTGCCGTACAGTGCTGCCATCTCTGGGACGTATTGACAATGAACGCGGCCTCATTTTAAAACAATGCGCATGTTTCTATCTCTTTCCAGTCCGGAGAAAAAATATCGGAGGCCTTAGAACTTGAATGCACCTCGTATTAAGGAATTCCCCACCACGCACTACATCAAGTAGAGGTCCAATCAGGTCACACTCTCCTCTCAAAGTTCGTAGCAGAAATTCCCGTCCGACCTCAAGCGGCTACAGGCGAATCAGACCGTTGTTCATACAACTCAACACGCCCAGCCAAGCGAACGCAACGGTAACTCCACCAGGTCCCGCTCTCACAGTAGCAAGCCTGACCTCTTCAAGAATAGTGACGTCGCTCCAAACACTTTCAGGTGGTGGGCCAGACCTTAAGACCCAAAACCTGATAGCCGGGAATCGGACAGTACCGCACGGCCCAACATCGAAAATTTCGTCCTCCTTTGAGT
This sequence comes from Schistocerca cancellata, assembly GCF_023864275.1. Taxonomy (NCBI): domain Eukaryota; kingdom Metazoa; phylum Arthropoda; class Insecta; order Orthoptera; family Acrididae; genus Schistocerca; species Schistocerca cancellata. The sequence goes on along the minus strand of NC_064631.1, from coordinate 87,684,615 downwards.
GAAACGAGAGCCCTGCATGCCTCAATCGAGAGACACTATTACCTGCATCAGCCAAGGACTTAATCCTCCGAGTGGCGAGTGAACCGTATTCCCAATATTGTACACCTCGGCCGTTCCAGAAGTTCTGGGGAAACGGACTGCAAGATTCCGATGAATTCCTTTGGCTGAAGCTACCTCAGACAGACAACCCCTGAAATTCTTTATCTACTACAAATAGCTTTAAGGAAAGATTACAAGCCCTCCAGCTAGCTTCCTTCCATTAATAAGTTACTTCCGCCAGTACCTCATCTCCATCCTTCCAAATTACACAGGCGCTCTCCTGCATATTTCCCGGGAGTACAGCTCCTGGAAGAAACGATAGTGAGGAAGCACGGTCTGGTCACAGTCTGGAGTATTGTTTCAAAAAAAAAAAATGGTTGAAATGGCTCTGAGCACTATGGGACTTAACATCTGTGGTCATCAGTCCCCTAGAACTTAGAACTACTTAAACCTAACTAACCTAAGGACATCACACACATCCATGCCCGAGGCAGGATTCGAACCTGCGACCGTAGCGGTCACGCGGTTCCAAACTGAAGCGCTTAGAACCGCACGGCCACACCGGTCGGCGGAGTATTGTTTGCAGAACTAGTATTCACTCTGCAGTGGACTAAAACAATCCCCGGGATTGTGATTAGACCATATTTCGGCAATATCGTTTCTGACGAAAGGTATAGAGGAGAACTTCTGTCAAGTCTGGAAGTTAGGAGATGAGACACCGAGACGTCAAGACCTGTAGGCGAATCAGAATAATGTAGTTTATGCAACTCAGAAGTTCCAATAGAGACGAGAACGTGACGGAAACTCCACCAAGTCTCGTTCCCATGGCAGCAAGCCTGGCCTGTTCAACAATAGTGAGTTCCCTCCAGATGTTATCAGATGGCGAGCCAGATCTTTAGAACGAAGACCCACTGGCCGGGCACTAGACTTGTTACTCACTGCTGAAGCAGTCGCTAACTTAGAGAGGAGTTAAATATATGCAATTTTTGATCATTTTCTCAATAAACCAAAAACTTCTTTAAAGTGTCATTTTATTCCTACACGTGCAACTACAGTGTTCATTAATGTCAAAAATAATCACGGATACATATGCTGTAAGCTGTCTCGTTCCACATGATTTTGATAAAAGAATCTTTCCAATGACCTATGGAACATATAACTAAGTAGCTAGCCGAAGTATCAAGCAAATTTGTTACGGGATTGAGAATTTTTTGGATGGGAGGACGCAACATGTTATCTTGGCTGGAGAGTGATGTATATGTGAGAATCTGTGTGTACCGCCGGCCGGAGTGGCCGAGCGGTTCTAGGCGCTTCAGTCTGGAACCGCGCTACCGCTACGGTCGCAGGTTCGCATCCCGCCTCGGGCATGGATGTGTGTGATGTCCTCAGGTTAGTTAGGTTTAAGTAGTTCTAAGTTCTAGGGGACTGATGACCTCAGATGTTTAGTCCCATAGTGCTCAGAGCCATTTGACCCATTTTTTTGTGTGCGCCCCAGGGGCGTTTACTCGTACCCATTCTGTTCATGTGATATGTTAGTGATCCTACGGACAATATTAATAGCAACCTCACACTTCTTGCAGGTGATGAAGCTGTATATAATAAAATACTATTTCAGAGAAGCTGCGTAAATATTCAGTCAGATCTTGATAAGATTTTAGAGTGGTGCTAAGATTGGCAACTTGCTTTATATGTTCAGAAACGTAGATCTGTGCGCCTTACAAAACGAGAAGAGATAGTGACATGTGATTACAATATTAATGAGTCACTATTGCAATCAGTTAACTGATACGTATACCTGGGTGTAACACATTTTAGGGATACAAAATAAAATGAGCACATAGCCTCAGTCGCGGGTAGAGCATGTGAGCCTTTAGCTTATTTTTAAAATATTTGCGAAATTCAATTAATGTAGAAACTAGATTGCTTGCGTCCTAGAACATTGCTCAAGTGTGTGGGACCCGTACCAAACGGGACTAGCAGTGGATATTTAATGAATATAGAGAAGGGCAGCACGAATGGTCACAGGTTTGTTTGCTCGGCCTCTCTGTAACAGCCCCCACGGATCAAACGAAGCTGGCCGACTCTTGAAGATGTAAGCTATCGAGAGAAATATACAATCTCTCAAAAACCGACTTTAAAGAATGACTAGGAATGCATCGTATATATCGCTCCCGTACATAAATTTCAGCGGGCACGGAGGCATTTGGACAATCATTCTTCCGGCACGCCACACGTGCATGGAAAAAAAAAGAGAGAGAAAGAGAGAGAGAGAGAGAGAGAGAGAGAGAGAGAGAGAGAGACAGAGAGAGAGAGAGAGAGAGAGAGACCCTAACAACAGGTACAATGCTATGCAGTTCACAGGGGTTTGCAGTCTACAGATGTAGACAAAGAAGTAAAGCAGTGAAGACGCGTCGCGTGTCTTGCTTGCGTGGCTCAATCGGAAGAGCACTTGTGCTTGAAAATTAAAGTGCCAGGTTCTAATCCGGTCAGTTTTTATCTGCCATGAAGCTTCAGATCAGCACACACTTCGCTGCAGAGTGAAAATTCATTCTGTATTCTGGACTTGTACTGAACGGTGTCGGAAATTACGGTTCTGAACGCGACCGCAGGCCGGAGGTAGTACTGACCGGCCGCAGGTTTCACATCTGGTTAACAGTGCAACGAAATATTCTGTAATTTATGACGCAGGACATGAAGAATACAGAAACGTTTTAGTGAAAGATAATGTCTGGAAATTAAATTATGTAAAACATGGAGGTATAATGAAGCTATTATTTACTAACAAATAAATCCATATGTGCATTGTTGGTAACAATTATATGAGTTTGTTTAAAAGGCAAGAACACAAATGTTTTGTCTTATATAATCCGTATTTAGAATCCACTGATTATTTACAATACCTTGTTGACGGCTGGCTCGTGCCACTCCGCAGAACCCTATTCAGTAGAGAAAAAGAATCTTGAAGTTAGTCTCTAATTTCAAATCCATTGCTGTTCAGAAATCCTCCAAAACGAGGAAAGCTAAGCATGTTGTTTTCGCTAGTTTCTTCGTTGACATCTTCTCGCAAAAGATTTCATCGTACAACCACTGAGAGCAAATGCTTTGTCTCCAATCAGTAAATGGGGTAAAATTACAATTGTGCCCAGAAAACAATTTGATGGAACGATGTTGAACTCCTTTCCTGCTTTCTTCTCGCCCATTGCCGATTTCTGAAATATCCCGTTAACAGATTCTTTTCCGTCAGCGACATCATCGCCGATGAGTTTCCAACTTACGTCCACAATATCCAAGAAAACAGCTGAAATGAAATCCTTGTCGAAACAACTGAAAGATTTCAATACAAATAAACCATCAGGTCCATGTAGAACCCCAGTTCGATTTTACAAAGAGTACTCTACGGCCTTGCCCTCTTCCTAGCTTGCATTTATACACTCCTGGAAATGGAAAAAAGAACACATTGACACCGGTGTGTCAGACCCACCATACTTGCTCCGGACACTGCGAGAGGGCTGTACAAGCAATGATCACACGCACGGCACAGCGGACACACCAGGAACCGCGGTGTTGGCCGTCGAATGGCGCTAGCTGCGCAGCATTTGTGCACCGCCGCCGTCAGTGTCAGCCAGTTTGCCGTGGCATACGGAGCTCCATCGCAGTCTTTAACACTGGTAGCATGCCGCGACAGCGTGGACGTGAACCGTATGTGCAGTTGACGGACTTTGAGCGAGGGCGTATAGTGGGCATGCGGGAGGCCGGGTGGACGTACCGCCGAATTGCTCAACACGTGGGGCGTGAGGTCTCCACAGTACATCGATGTTGTCGCCAGTGGTCGGCGGAAGGTGCACGTGCCCGTCGACCTGGGACCGGACCGCAGCGACGCACGGATGCACGCCAAGACCGTAGGATCCTACGCAGTGCCGTAGGGGACCGCACCGCCACTTCCCAGCAAATTAGGGACACTGTTGCTCCTGGGGTATCGGCGAGGACCATTCGCAACCGTCTCCATGAAGCTAGGCTACGGTCCCGCAAACCGTTAGGCCGTCATCCGCTCACGCCAAAACATCGTGCAGCCCGCCTCCAGTGGTGTCGCGACAGGCGTGAATGGAGGGACGAATGGAGACGTGTCGTCTTCAGCGATGAGAGTCGCTTCTGCCTTGGTGCCAATGATGGTCGTATGCGTGTTTGGTGCCGTGCAGGTGAGCGCCACAATCAGGACTGCATACGACCGAGGCACACAGGGCCAACACCCGGCATCATGGTGTGGGGAGCGATCTCCTACACTGGAGGTACACCACTGGTGATCGTCGAGGGGACACTGAATAGTGCACGGTACATCCAAACCGTCATCGAACCCATCGTTCTACCATTCCTAGACCGGCAAGGGAACTTGCTGTTCCAACAGGACAATGCAATGCACGTCCGCATGTATTCCGTGCCACCCAACGTGCTCTAGAAGGTGTAAGTCAACTACCCTGGCCAGCAAGATCTCCGGATCTGTCCCCCATTGAGCATGTTTGGGACTGGATGAAGCGTCGTCTCACGCGCTCTGCACGTCCAGCACGAACGCTGGTCCAACTGAGGCGCCAGGTGGAAATGGCATGGCAAGCCGTTCCACAGGACTACATCCAGCATCTCTACGATCGTCTCCATGGGAGAATAGCAGCCTGCATTGCTGCGAAAGGTGGATATACACTGTACTAGTGCCGACGTTGTGCATGCTCTGTTGCCTGTGTCTATGTGCCTGTGGTTCTGTCAGTGTGATCATGTGATGTATCTGACCCCAGGAATGTGTCAATAAAGTTTCCCCTTCCTGGGACAATGAATTCACGGTGTTCTTATTTCAATTTCCAGGAGTGTAGTTGATCTCTCGACCAGCATAAAGTCTCAAGGAACTGGAAAAAAGCGCAGGTGATTCCAGCATACAATAAATCCTTGAACGTATTCCCAGTTCGAATATAATAATCTTTCTTGAGGCTGAGAAGCTTATGTCCACGAATCAGCATGGGTTTAGAAAGCATCTCTCGTGAGAAACTCAGCTTTTTCTCACATTATAAACTGATAACTATGGATGAAGGGCAACAGACAGATACCATACTTACATATTTCCAGAAAGCATTATACAGGGTGACCTTATGGAGGCTGTTAGCGAAGGAACGAGCTTATGGAATACGTTCGCAGACGTATCAATGGCTCGAAGACTTCTTAAATAATAGACCCAGTAGGTTGTCCTCGACAGCGAGTTTTCATCGGAGACAACGTTATCACCAGCAGTGACCCAGGGAACTGTGATAGGATCGCTATTGTTCTCTATACACATAAATGATTTGGCGGATAGGGTGGACAGAAGTCTGCGGCTGGTTACTGATGATGCTTTGGTGTAAGGGAAGGTGTTGAAATTGAGTGACTATAGGAAGATGCAAGACGATTTACACAAAATTTTCAGTTTGTGTTATGAATGGCAACTAGTCCTAATTGTGTAAAAATGTAAGTCGATGCTGATGAGTACGAAAATAAAACCAGTAATGTTCGGATACAGTATTACCAATGTTCTGCTTGGCACAGTCAAGTCGTTTAAATATCTGGGCGTAACGTTGAAAAGCGATGTAAGGTGCGACGAGCATGTGAGAACTGTGGCAGGGAAGTCGAATGGGCGACTACGGTTTATTGGCAGAATTTTAAGAAAGAGTGGTTCACCTGTAAACGAGACCGCATAAACTACCCTGGTGCGACCTATTCTTTAGTACTGCTTGAGTGTTAGGGATCCGTACCAGGTCGCATTGCAGGAAGATATCGAAGCAGCGGAGAGGCTGGCTGCTACACTCCTGGAAATTGAAATAAGAACACCGTGAATTCATTGTCCCAGGAAGGGGAAACCTTATTGACACATTCCTGGGGTCAGATACATCACATGATCACACTGACAGAACCACAGGCACATAGACACAGGCAACAGAGCATGCACAATGTCGGCACTAGTACAGTGTATATCCATCTTTCGCAGCAATGCAGGCTGCTATTCTCCCATGGAGACGATCGTAGAGATGCTGGATGTAGTCCTGTGGAACGGCTTGCCGTGCCATTTCCACCTGGCGCCTCAGTTGGACCAGCGTTCGTGCTGGTCGTGCAGACCGCGTGAGACGACGCTTCATCCAGTCCCAAACATGCTCAATGGGGGACAGATCCGGAGATCTTGCTGGCCAGGGTAGTTGACTTACACCTTCTAGAGCACGTTGGGTGGCACGGGATACATGCGGACGTGCATTGTCCTGTTGGAACAGCAAGTTCCCTTGCCGGTCTAGGAATGGTAGAACGATGGGTTCGATGACGGTTTGGATGTACCGTGCACTATTCAGTGTCCCCTCGACGATCACCAGTGGTGTACGGCCAGTGTAGGAGATCGCTCCCCACACCATGATGCCGGGTGTTGGCCCTGTGTGCCTCGGTCGTATGCAGTCCTGATTGTGGCGCTCATCTGCACGGCGCCAAACACGCATATGACCATCATTGGCACCAAGGCAGAAGCGACTCTCATCGCTGAAGACGACACGTCTCCATTCGTCCCTCCATTCACGCCTGTCGCGACACCACTGGAGGCGGGCTGCACGATGTTGGGGCGTGAGCGGAAGACGGCCTAACGGTGTGCGGGACCGTAGCCCAGCTTCATGGAGACAGTTGCGAATGGTCCTCACCGATACCCCAGGAGCAACAGTGTCCCTAATTTGCTGGGAAGTGGCGGTGCGGTCCCCTACGGCACTGCGTAGGATCCTACGGTCTTGGCGTGCATCCGTGCGTCGCTGCTGTCCGGTCCCAGGTCGACGGGCACGTGCACCTTCCGCCGACCACTGGCGACAACATCGATGTACTGTGGAGACCTCACGCCCCACGTGTTGAGCAATTCGGCGGTACGTCCACCCGGCCTCCCGCATGCCCACTATACGCCCTCGCTCAAAGTCCGTCAACTGCACATACGGTTCACGTCCACGCTGTCGCGGCATGCTACCAGTGTCAAAGACTGCGATGGAGCTCCGTATGCCACGGCAAACTGGCTGACACTGACGGCGGCGGTGCACAAATGCTGCGCAGCTAGCGCCATTCAACGACCAACACCGCGGTTCCTGGTGTGTCCGCTGTGCCGTGCGTGTGATCATTGCTTGTACAGCCCTCTCGCAGTGTCCGGAGCAAGTATGGTGAGTCTGACACACCGGTGTCAATGTGTTCTTTTTTCCATTTCCAGGAGTGTATATTTGTTACCAGTACGTTCGAACAACACATAAGTGTTATGGAGACGCTTCGGGACCTCAAATGGGAATACCTGGAGGGAAACACTAATGAGAAAATTTAGAGAACCGGCAATTGAAGCTGACTGCCGAACGATTCTACTGCCGTCAACATACAATGGAAGTAAGGACCGTGGAGGTAAGACAATAGAAATTAGGGTTTATACGGAGGCAGACAGACAGACAGTCGTTTTTCCCTTGCTCTATTTGCGAGTGGAACAAGAAACGAAATGACAAGTAGTGGTAGATGGTACCCTCCGCCAGGCACCGTAAGTTGGCTTGCGCAGTAGCGATGTAGATGTAATTAAAAAAACAGCGATCACCTCTTCTCTGGAGCTCTTATGCGAGCATATTTTCGATCTATATCGTCAATGCCATTAGGTGTATTCCTTGTATGGCAAAATTGTTGTTTCACGATTCCTGATATGTAAGATGGTGATACACGATATGCTAACTACAAAGAAAGGTAGTTTTCGCCTCTAGCCAAGAATCTGAAATAACCAAAAAACATGTAACTAATGTTTCCATTTACAGATGACGACTGTAAGAAGAAGTGAAAGTTGTTAAGAGACGGTTGCCAGAGGTACAAAAAGAAAAGCCGATTGAGAATTGGCTCTAATGTCTCAAAAAATTAAAAATCCGAAATACACGGACAGTTATTGCTCCTTGATGGTGTTCTACAACGCAAATTTGGAGAAACTAATATTCCAGTGACATTGTTGACTCGCAAGTCGCCGAAGTGGCATCAACTAAAAAGAACTTGCAATACGGTGGCCCAATTCCCCCGCATGGGAACTTCCGGCGAACAATGTCGTACACTGAAACTTCCTGGCAGATTAAAACTGTGTGCCCGACCGAGACTCGACCTCGTGACCTTTGCCTTTCGTGGGCAAGTGCTCTACCAACTGAGCTACCGAAGCACGACTCACGCCCGGTACTCACAACTTTACATCCCCCAGGCTGTGGGTAACCCATGTCTCTGCAATATCCTTTCTTTCAGGAGTGCTAGTTCTGCAAGGTTCGCAGGAGAGCTTCTGTAAAGTTTTGAAGGTAGGAGACGAGGTACTGGCAGAAGTAAAGCTGTGAGTACCGGGCGTGAGTCGTGCTTCGGTAGCTCAGTTAGTAGAGCACTTGCCCGCGAAAGGCAAAGGTCCCGAGTTCGAGTCTCGGTCGGGCACACAGTTTTAATCTGCCAGGAAGTTTCATATCAGCGCACACTCCGCTGCAGAGTGAAAATCTCATTCTGGAATGTCATACACTCATTTCACATCAGTGCAGTGAACAGCAGGAAAGCAACGATGGCAATGGAGATCAAATTCGTCAACTGTACCTTTCAGCGTCAGTAGAAGATGATATGGCAGATACATCTGAGATGAGAGTTGTGTGCCAGGACAGAAAGGTAAAGTTCCTAGTAATGATGATAAAATGTTATAAACGCGGAAAGAAATTAACGAAGGTAGTGAAAATTTAGTAAAAACTTGTATGAAACACAAATATGATGATACTGACTTACATTTCCGTCACGTGAGCACAGTTGTAAGAAGTTTACCATCCGTTTACTATGCAGAACGGAAAAAAATAGTAACATTGTTTCGAGTTACGAAATTATGGCTGCACACCGCAACACACATCATTGAAGTGATAGCTTCCTTCACAACCTCCACACCTCGTTCATCAAGTCTTCGAAGTACAGCATAATATGATAACGTATAATGTTTTGTATTCTGCACTTGCTGCATTTTATAGACACTGCGGTTTTATGTCCTCTTTAATAAAACTGAGCACCAAATTGAAGTCTTCTCTGAATGCCAATAGCTCCTGAATGTATTTTCATCATTTTAAAAAAAATGTTCCTAAACATCTTTGTGTAAGTGCTTTCTGCACTTCTACGTTTTATTGTTACATACCAGTAAAAGAGGAAAGCTAGTGACACCTTTATATAAAGTAGAAACGGAAATAACGTCTGGTCCGCAGCTCGTGGTCGTGCGGTAGCGTTGTCGCTTCCCGCGCCTGGGTTCCCGGGTTCAATTCCCGGCGGGGTCAGGGATTTTCTCTGCCTCGTGATGACTGGGTGTTGTGTGATGTCCTTAGGTTAGTTAGGTTTAAGTAGTTCTAAGTTCAAGGGGACTGATGACCACAGATGTTAAGTCCCATAGTGCTCAAAGCCAATAACGTCTTGCTTAACAGGAAAGACTTAGTAGTGGAAATAATTTATAATGTAAATAATTACAGTCTTATACTCATATATAATAATTCTTAATTTATGTGCCATATTGTCCTCAGTTGCCTTACAATTCTTGTGGGTATTTTTGTTGCGTTGTTTGAACTACGAAAATACGTGTTCTTTTTCTTTTCACCAGACGCGTTTCACTTTATTGAGGTAAAGCATCAACAGTGGTCTATAATTAAGTTATTTACATTTTGATTTCCTTTAACAATATGTTGGTTCGTAGTTACTGTGATTTTCACTTGATTTTTCGCTTTCATTGGGAAATGCCGTCTGCTAGCACATCGTTAATGATTTTCTTCTTCAGACACTGGCAGTTGTGGTCTAATTTTTAGTTGTTCTGCGGCACTATGCATTTCTTATGTTTTTCACACCACACTTTTTCGCACCACACTGTTTACCGTTTGTTTTTATTCTAGTAATACTACAGAACACAAACCGCAGTCTATACTTGGAAGTATAAAAACAAGCAGTAAACAGTGGTGTGTGATAAACTGTGGTATGAAAAACATAAGAAATGCGTAGTGCTGCAGAACTACTAAGAATTAGACCACAACTCCCATTGTCTGAAGAAGAAAAACATCAAGGATGTGCTAGCAGACGGCATTTCCCGATGTAAGAGAGTAATCAAGTGCAAATTACAAAAACAAATTAACATATTGTTAACGAACTGTTTTTCGATCTTAAAGCAAATCAATATATATATAACTTAATTACAGACCACTGATGGTGCTTTACCTCAATACAGCGAAAGCCGTCTGGCGGTGAAGAAGAAAAAGAAGAACAAAAGAAAAAAAAGACACGCATTTTTGTAATTTCAGCGACAGAACAAAAGTACCCTCAAGAATGTATACTAATTCATGTGCAACATTTCGTCTGTCTTTGTACCTAGATAAGAGACTAATAGAAAGTAGCAAAGAAATGGTTCAAATGGCTCTGAGCACTATGCGACTTAACTTCTGAGGTCATCAGTCGCCTAGAACTTAGAACTAATTAAACCTAACTAACCTAAGGACATCACACACATCCATGCCCGAGGCAGGATTCGAACCTGCGACCGTAGCGGTCGCTCGCTTCCAGACTGCAGCGCCTAGAACCGCACGGCCACACCGGCCGGCAGAAAGTAGCAAATAAATAATAGTGAACAGAAGGGGAGGTATTCTGCCTAGAAAGCAAGATTACGCAGGACGGTGGAGGCAAAGTAGACTGCCATAGGAGAAGAATGCTTTACTGCTATCAGATTGGCTAAAGAAAAAAGGGAGGAGGACATGAAAATACAACTGCTAGGCTCCCTACGCACCACACACTGAGGTCAAAATGCTGTGAAACAGAAGTGTTGCATCATTCTGGAAACAGAGGCAGGGACGTCCTTCACGCGGGTAGAGGTCACACGTGGCCCGACTGCAGCCGGCGTCTCTCCAGTGGCTCCAACCGCGGACCGCAACACGTGTCTGACCTTCACCACTACCAGCTACCTTGGCCTTAGACCACGGATACATATAGACCCGCGCACGCAAGTACCTCTCGCGCGTTGATGTATGAAATCGAAGTCTAATTCACGGAACTGAGGGCCAGTTTCTGCTGTTACTTGCTATGTAAGAGGATCCAACAGTTAGTTATTCTCATTCATAGCTGAAATCAAGTCCTGATTTTAACATCTTTGCGACTTTTTGTTTAGTATTACATGTTGTGGCGTATCAAGACAGCCACGCCACTCGGAAGTAGCCGAAATGCACGTGTTTACACACGCCTGCTGGCGTGAGGTCTGAAACAGGATACGTAATAAATGCTATAAGAAAAGTACGTAGCTTCTTTAATACTTAACTTTAATCCATCATTTGTATACAGCATTCTTGATGATACAAGTGAGACTCTCTCTTGAAATGGTTAATGGCGCATTGCTAGGTCGTAGCCATGGACTTAGCTGAAGGCTATTCTAACTGTCTCTCGGCAAATGAGAGAAAGGCTTCGTCAGTGTAGTCGCTAGCAAAGTCGTCGTACAACTGGGCGAGTGCTAGTAAGTCTCTCAAGACCTGCCGTGTGGTGGCGCTCGGTCTGCGATCACTGACAGTGTAGACACGCGGGTCCGACATGTACTAATGGACCGCGGCCGATTTAAAGCTACCACCTAGCAAGTGTGGTGTCTGGCGGTGACACCACATTACACTTGTAGTGGCGCAGCTGATCTAATTTCTCCGAACTTCCCAATGTTAATGGGATGGCTGATAGGTGCCATTTATAATTTTGTTATCTGAATAGATTTTGAGCGAGCAGCGATGTTTTAACGCTCTATCGCAGAAGTTACGCTATTATCTTTGGTGTGTGCGAGACGCGAGGTCAAATGCTTCAAATGGCTCTGAGCACTATGAGACTTAACTACTGAGGTCATCAGTCCCCAAGAACTTAGAACTACTTAAACCTCACTAACCTAAGGACACCACACACATCCATGCCCGAGGCAGGATTCGAACCTCCGACCGTAGCGGTCGCTAGCTCCAGACTGTAGCGCCTACAACAGCACGGCCACTCCGGCCGGCGAAAAGCAACTCTACTTGCGTCCAATTCGGACTTCAGTTACAGTGAGGCGCGGCTTTGCGTACGGGGTTGATCTACATATACATCCATAATCTCCACAGAACTGTGGAATGCATGTCAAACTGTACTTCCCTTTATGACATCTACTACGGCTTCTTACCTCCTATACACGTACGGAGCGCAGGAACAATGACAGTTGAAATGTTTCTCCGCGTAATGTAATTATTACAGTTTTGTTATCGAAATCTGTGTGGAGCAACATATGTCGATGAAAACATTGTATCATACTTGCAACTTGATTATGGATCTTGAGGGTTTCGCAAGGAAAAGAATGTAAATCTCCTGGAGAATTTTGGTGTGAAAGAATTTGTCATTTAACTGGAAGTTGCACTGCAGATTGGTCCGTTCCCTCTGTACATCCACAGCACAGGGGCGCTTTAAAGTGAATCGGCAAATGGTCACGAAAACAGCTAGAAAGAATTACAAAGACAGTTTTCTAAACGTTTTGTGAATACTGCCAATGTTAAATCCGTTTTTTAACTCCACGACAAATTCTCTGGAATTCAAGGTTCCTCTAACACTACTGAACAAGGGAAATGGACGGCGGTGGTTTTTTCTGTTCCGCAGTGCAATCATCATTTTAAATGCGTCCCCAACAATTTAAAGTAAGTTGTTAATCGCTTTGCTAAGTGCTATCGGGGGCAACGTGCAGTCAAGTCCACTTACTATGCGAGTCCTGCCACCCATTCTGGATGTTCTAATTTCCGTTCCCGTTTTCCTTTTCTCTTTCAGTATTCAACAATAGCGGATTTCAAATTAAAAATCGTTCTAGACATGCTCCTTGATTTAACCAACGTACTTCACAGTATATATAGTCTCCATTTTCTTTATTCAGTTCCAGAAAACACTGCTGCATGTGGCACTGTATTTGCCGGCAAATTCAGCACAAAGTGTTTGCTGATGTACTGGACAATGACTCCCGTACAAATTTTGTCACTATTGTTGTCATTTTTTGCATTTTCATTGTCAACAAAGTCTTTAAACTCTTTCTGCAGTATATTGAAATGTCATTCGATACCAAATTTGTGGTACCAGTCGATTATGCACTGCTTAATAAATGTTAGGAATCCTCATGGTCTTCTTCTGTGATTCCTATTCATTTTTAAGACTCGTGAGCGCAAATGCCCACTGGTCCTGTTAACTTCCTTTGTACCATTAACAAATAGCAATAATGAATTTGTACCGACGGGAAAGTGCCGCACCGCACTGCTAAATGAAGCGTCGTGCTGAACTATTACTGAACAAGGCCGGGAAGTACCGAGTAATTCCGAGGCAGTCTGGGCCTCGGACCACACGTGAACAGCACAATGTCGACCAGTGCAGTTTTGCACGCTGTGGCCGACCGTTGTGTAGAACCGTACATAGCAGCTCCCCGGCCATAACAGGTTTCCTACTGTTGCAAACAGCACCGATCCTGATGAGGAGTCTTCTCTCCCTAAAGCAACTACTCATTCGTCTTGATCACATGTACTGGACAACTTCTTGTTGTGGTCTGAAGACTGGTTTGGTGCAGCTCTTCTATCCGACCCTCTTTATCACTGAGTAACTATCGCATTCTACATCCACATGAACCTGCTTACAACATTCAAGCTCTCGTCTCCTTCTACAACCCTTTACACTCCCGGCCCCCCCCCCCTCCCTACACACACACACTTCTTTCTAGTACCAAACTGACAGTTGTTTCACGTCACACGATTAGTCCTATAAAGTGATGCCTTCTTTCAGTCAAATTATGTCATAAATTTCTTTTTTGTCCAGTTCGATTCAGTACCTCCGCATTAGTTATTCGAACTACCCGCCCAATCTTTAGCATTCTTCTGTAAATCCACATTTCGGAATGTATTCTCCTTCCTGTCTGAGCTGCGTATCTACCACGTTTCACTGCTGCTGTCCAAGCAAATACCATCAAGAAAACTCCTTCACACTTAAATTCGTATCGGATCACAAATTCCTCTTTTTCCGAAGCGCTTCTTGCTATTGCCATACTACATTTTACATCCACTCTACCTCGGCCACCATCAGTAACTTTGCTGCCCAATTAGCAAAACTCATCTAATACTTTTAATGTTTCATTTTCTAATCTGACTTTCTGACAATCGCCTACTGTAATTGGACTGCACGCCATTACCCTTGTTTTACGGACGTAGGTGCTCATTTTACAGTCTCCGTTTTATCCAGCTGCTCTTTGAAATTATGCCACAGGCAGGAAACGACGTCGACGAGCAATGTCTTCGGCAAACCTGAAATTTTCTATTTCCTGCCGGCCGACATGGCCGAGCGGTTCTAGGTGCTTCAGTCTGGAACTGCGCGACCGCTACGGTCGCAGGTTCGATTCTTTCGTCGGGCCCGGATGTGTGTAGTGTCCTTAGGTTAGTTATGTTTAAGTAGTTCTAAGTTCTAGGGGACTGATAACCTCATAAGTTTAGTCCCATAGTGCTCAGAGCCATTTGAACCATTTTTTCTATTTCTTCTTCCTGAAGTTCAACCCACTTTACAGACTCCTCCTTGATTTCCTTCGCTGCTTGCTGAATGGCACTGATAGCTCCGTAGTATTTACGCACTCCAGCACCTTCCTCCTTCGGAACTGGAGCTGTTACATTTTTACTGAAGTCTGCGGATATTTCGCCAGTCTCACACATCTTGCACACCAGGTCGAATAGTTCTGACATGGAAAGCTTTCCAAGGCATCTCATTAATTCTAGGGAATATAGTCCACCTCAGAGGCGATGTTTCGCCTTGGGTTTTTAACTTTTCTGATGAGATGGTGAAACGTCCCCTTAGAACAATTATACACGACTGTGCTTAAACTGACACACAATATTTTTTAGCGCAACGCAATCTGACTTTCAGAAATCCCTACAAAGGAATGGCCCTGACTAACATTAACCTGTACCTTTCACAAATCACTTACCTCACCGAAAATCTTCGTTACTCGAACTACTGCAATACAGCGAGCGCCACTACTGCCAGCTAAATAAAAGATTCAAACTACTGAAGGCACTAACTACTGATAGGCATAGTTAGCAAATGAAAGATTTTGATAATGTATTTACCTTAATAGTCATCAAAAGTCCTAATATATACAGCAGCTCATGACATCAATTTTTACAAATTTCAAAACTCCGCCATTTCTCTCCCCACATCCACCACTGCTGGCGGCTCACCTCCAACTGCGCAACGCTACGCGCTGTTCACATCCAGCTGCCGCTGCCCAACACTACAATGGCAGACAACAATGCAAACTAGCCACAGACTGCACACAGCACAGCTAGCGATTTTCATACAGAGCGCTACGTAACGTTGCCAATAAGAAAACAAACAGCCCACTTACAATGGGACATGCGATAATTCAAGAAGAATTTGACAACTACTTGGTCTTCCTTTTCTATGGTATTGTCTTCAGGTTAATTTCTCCTGTAGAGCCCCTATATATATATATATTCATTTCTGTGGAGTCATCGTAACACATCACTCGTGTCCTGACCGTCAAAAGCCCGCTAGCTCGAACGTCGGTATCCGCGGACCGCAAGGGGCGGTGCCAGCGTCGCGCATGCTCAGATCGGGTGCAGCACCTCCCCTCCCCGGAAGGACTATACGGCACAACATAAAGGGCTCCTATTACAGCATTCAAGGAGCAGTTCGTCAGCCGGATTGACTGGCCGTGCGGTTCTAGGCGCCACAGTCTAGAACCGAGCGACCGCTACGGTCGCAGGTTCGAATCCTGCCTCCGGCATGGATGTGTGTGATGTCCTTAGGTTAGTTATGTTTCAGTAGTTCTAAGTTGTAGGCGACTGATGACCTCAGAAGTCGCACAGTGCTCATAGCCATTTTTTGAAAAGTTCGTCAGCGCAGATCGTTTCCTCAGTCCGACAGCTCAGCTCTAAGGGACTGTGGCAGCTGACGTCATAGTTCGTTAGGTCTGCGAGAAGCAGCTCAGCTAGAAATACAGTTTACTATTGAGTCGACAAAACACTTTATTCAGAGACTGGAAATGCTTGTTAAGTTCTACATGACTGCTTCTCAAAGGATAAGTAAATGTGATCGATTATTCAGTTATAGCACAGCCCATTGATATTCTGTAGTTGTCTGTCTCCTACTCCCTAATCTTCGAATTACTGTTTTGATAGCCTGAGATACTCGTACAACACTTTCACCTTTTCTTCCGTGGCTTAGTACTGGGTTGTTCTAGTTACGCGTTCTTCTGCACCCTTGCATTTATTCTCTAGCCATTCTCGCTTAGCCATTTTGCGCTGTTTATTAGTTTCACTTTTAGATATCTGTATTCCCTTTCGCCAGCTTCATCACCCGCATTTTATAATTCCTCCTTAAACCAATTAGCTTGTGGACAACCTGTGCAATGAAAAGGCTACGTGGCATCCATCTCCTGCCGGCCACGGTAAGAGCCTGTTGTTACCGTCCGCGGATTCTCACGAATGGGCGCGCCGGCTGCACACCTTCCAGCACAAAACACTCAGTGCGAATTCGGTGGCATACATGTTGCGCCAACACAGTTAACGTAATTAGAGTGCGGATTTGCACGCAAATGCATGTCTCATGCATGTATACATCTTTTGGCAATTTGGAGAGCGAATGCATATTATTGTCACTGAGGCAAGAACGAAAGTCGCGGGATAGCACCTTTACTGATATTTATCTCGTGTGAATTACATCAAAAGTGCAAAAAAAAAGTAATTTCGCGAATTTTAGGGCAGTCTGTCAACTTCATCGCGAGCTCAAGCGCCCCAGTTCAGCTCGGCAGTAGTCTGTAGAAGACAATACACTTGTTGCCAACAATAAAAAATTGTCCTATTATTTTTAAGCGATGCGGCCCTCTACATGATGCAGATTGAGAAAGCAATTAAAATATTTTATGTTGTGGGTTGACATGAGAGCCAACACCAGCTATGAGAGGAAGCCGAAAGGCACGAGTTTTAGCTCACGCAGGCTGGCGTGAGGTCTGGAACAGGTCAAGGAAATTAGACCTTAGCAAAAAAACGTACGTAGCTGCTGGAATACTTAACTTTAATCCATAAATGGTGAACGTCGCTCTTGACTGTACATTATTTACAACATCAATAGTAACTGAACATGGCGCCTTGCGAGGTCGTAGCAAATGACGTAGCTGAAGGCTATGCTAACTATCGTCTCGGCAAATGAGAGCGTATTTTGTCAGCGAACCATCGCTAGCAAAGTCGGTTGTCCCACTGGGCGAGTGCTAGGAAGTCTCTCTAGGCCTGCCGTGTGGCGGCGCTCGGTCTGCAATCACTGATAGTGGCGACACGCGGGTCCGACGTATACTAAAAGACCGCGGCCGATTTAAAGGCTACCACCTAGCAAGTGTGGTGTCTGGCGGTGACACCACATTTTATATTAACCTAAAGGGCGTCACATGTCTAGCCCACGTGGTACGTTGTGCAGCTGAAACAGCACGTCTATAACACGACAATGTGAATACGCTGATATCCACCGCAGACATAGACGTACAAGGTATAAAAGTTCAATAATTTGGACATGCACTACGCTGACCTTTTCTTCCTATGAAGATATTATCGAAAGCAACTGTCCGTGTTGCCGCATTTAGAGATAAACTGCCAGACTGCATTTTGTTCAAAATGTTCAATTGTGTGTGAAATATTATGGGACTTAACTGCTAAGATCATCAGTCCCTAGGCTTACACACTACTTAACCTAAATTATTCTAAGGACAAACACAGACACCCATGCCCAAGGGAGGACTCGAACCTCCGCCGGGACCAGCCGCACAGCCCATGACTGCAGCGCCTGAGACCGCTCGGTTAGTGCCGCGCGGCACTGCACTTTGCTGGCACAGCTTCTTTTAATCAAATACTGCCACTTTTACTGCGATAATTTTTAGGAAGCTAAGTCGGCAAGAGGCAGTCAATTACCGAAAATTTAATAAAGTTGCCATTTGTTCGCTCCATTCTACTGTTAAGCCGTAAGTTCTAGCCCTCGATTTTTTCCTCCACTTTCGAAGCTACTAATTCAGCTTGCACTAAAGATGCAGAAGCGACATTCAAGAAAACAGATTTGATTTGATGAAAATCAGGTCATGTTTAAAATTTTGCAGTAATAAAATCAGTATCATTTTTCAACCTGTGGCTTCCATTTTCTTTGAGTCAATGTAATTGAAAAAAAAAATATTTTGTGGTAAAAATGCAAAAGACTTACAACTTGATCTGGCTTTGTCCGAAAATTCTTCAACTAATTACATATTTGTCACTTTTCGTGACTGTGAAGATCATTACCTATGCGCAAAAATGTTGTCTGATAAACGTGTGTGCCTAGGTGATGAAAATTCGGAGAAATTGGTTGTTTATTGTTTTCCGAGATAATGGAAATAAATTGGAACTGAAGTTTGGTATAGCATATTTTTTGTGTTATACTGCATCATTGCTCACGTTTAATGCTATCGTGCTGCATGAATACATCCATGTTTTACGATTAGATAGTGCATGAAAATACGGGCTCTACAAATCACAGTGCATGGAAGCAAATTCACTTTTTCGTTTTAATCCGATACCACAAGAAAGTCTGGAATAATGCCGACGCGGCGTCATCGATAGTAGCTGCTCAAACTGGCAGCGTACAAATTGTAGTACACAAAATGTTTTCTCCACACGTTTCGTAGTCAGTCGACAGTGAGTCAGTGAACAGCTTTCCGTGGCTAGTTTCTCAATATCACCAGTTAAAAAAAAGTACAGTGAAGAGGTACAAGAAATTCGAGAAGGATGTTTCTCAGTCGATGCCAACTGTTCATTACGACTGGGTGTGTCAGAACAGACACTGGACCATATGTCTCACACCGTACAACGTGCCACGAAGTCTGCCTATCGGGCTAGTGCAAAACTGACCATCCCTCAGCCAACAGTGTGGAAAATCCTTCGTAACATACTACGAGTAAAGACGTAAAAATGGCAGCTGCCGACAAACGTGACGACAAATTTTGTTGTCTGCAGTACTGCATTAATATCGGGAAAAATCTTTAAAATGACGACTTCGCAAGAAAATTAATCTTCAGTAGCGACACCACTTTCCGCCTGTCGTGTAAGATCTACCGACACGGCAATGACATACGGGGGACTGAAAAATCAGATGCAGCTCTCGTTCACGTACACGATTCCCAGAAATATAGCACGTGCTGTGCCGTGTCCAACAAGATAATTTGTGGATTCTTCTTCTCCGCTAAGAGTACTGCCTATGGCATCACCTTTCTCGACATCGTAAGACACAAGCCGCGACAATCATCTTTGAGCTAGATGGCGACCATTCACATTTCCAAATTGTGTAGGAGATTACTGGAATGAGATGTTGCCGCGTCGCTGCACAGGCCACGTCGCGGTCGCTCACCTGGCACTACTGGAGCGGCCACCGGGGTCGCTAAACTTGAGGCCTTGCGTTTTTTTCTTGTTACATCACGGACAGCATTTATATTCCAAGTCTACCACAGAACCTCACAAACTTGCGGCACCGCACCGCAGCGATTGCTCTTACATCATCCCTAGTACACCCAGGCCGACGAGAAAGACAGGCCGGATCACGTGACACTGCAGGTCTGACGAGTGCCAACAGCCGTCTACGATGGGGAGCGAGAAGCTACTTCAGACGAGATTGCATGCATTTGAAGCCGCGGTTAAGAATTAGTAAACTCTCGATAGCAGACGACATAGTTAAGAGCTGTATTTGGTACCTTTTCACTAGCATATTGATTTCCCACGGGTCCTGCGGATTTCCCATGGTATGACGGACAAGCTGACTAGCGTGACGTCGCGAATTCGTTGCGGGGCCCGTATTTCTCATGAGTCCCATGATATGGTGGGTCGGGTATGGTTCAAATGGCTCTGAGCACTATGGGACTTAACATCTGAGGTCATCAGTCCCCTAGACTTGAGTCTAACTAACCTAAAGACATCACACACATCCATGCCCGAGGCAGGATTCGAACCTGCGACCGTAGCAGCAGCGCGGTGCCGAACTGAAGCACTTAGGACCGCTCGGCCACACGGGTATGGTCAGAAACAGACTACCGATCAGTGTGTAGTGTGGCGGACGACATGAGGAACAATTATAATCACTGAAAAAGAGAAAAATTTGCAATTTTTGTTTCACATACTGTATTATTTGTAACGCTGTTCTTGGCCATTTATCTGTACCGATGCTCTTGACTGTTTTATGGTCTTTACAATTACCCTGTGTTTCTATCACAGACACGTTACTAACTGTGATGTGCGTACTGTAAGACCTTCGGTACACAGACAATCAGATTATTTGACTTGTCGCTCTAACGAAGTAGGTGTGTAAGTAGGCTGTCTATATTTTCTTATTGGTAACGTTACGTAGCGCTCTGTATGAAAATCACTGGCTGTGCTGTGTGCAGTCTGTGGCTAGTTTGCATTGTTGTCTGCCATTGTAGTGTTGGGCAGCGGCAGCTGGATGTTAACAGCGCGTAGCGTTGCGCAGTTGGAGGTGAGCCGCCAGCACTGGTGGATGTGGGAAATGAGATGGCGGATTTTTGAGTACAGAATGGATATTATGAACTGCTATGTATATTATGCTTTTTCAACACTATTAAGGTAAATACATTGTTTTTTCTCTATTAAAATCGGCCCGTACTAGGACTCGGCCCAGTTGTACGGACGACTTTGCTAGCGACTACACTGACGAAGCCTTTCTATCATTTGCCGAGAGATAGATAGAATAGCCTTCAGCTAAGTCCATGGCTACGACCTAGCAAGGCGCCATTAACCATTTCTAGAGAGAGTCTCACTTGTATCAATAAGAATGCTGTATACAAAAGATGGATTAAAGTTACGTATTCCAGAAGCTACGTACTTTTCTTTATAGCATTCATTACGTATCCTGTTTCAGACCTCACGCCCATCTGCGTGAGCTTAACGCGAGTTAAGTGGCTTCCGAGTGGAGTGGCTCTCTTGCTACGCCACAACAAAATCATTATTGGCCACTGCCCAAAACAATTTGTAAAATTTCTTGTGGGGAGCATGGGGGCTATGTAAGTAGGCTGTCTATATTTTCTTATTGGCAACGTTACGTAGCGCTCTGTATGAAAATCACTGGCTGTGCTGTGTGCAGTATGTGGCTAGTTTGCATTGTTGTCTGCCATTGTAGTGTTGGGCAGCGGCAGGTGGATGTTAACAGCGCGTAGCGTTGCGCAGTTGGAGGTGAGCCGCCAGCAGTAATGGATGTGGGAAATGAGATGGCGGATTTTTGAGTACAGAATGGATATTATGAACTGCTATGTATATTATGCTTTTTCAACACTATTAAGGTAAATACATTGTTTGTTCTCTATTAAAATCTTTCATTTGCTAACTATGCCTATCAGTAGTTAGTGCCTTCCGTAGTTTGAATCTTTTATTTAGCTGGCAGTAGTGGCGCTCGCTGTATTGCAGTAGTTCGAGTAACGGAGATTTTTGGTGAGGTAAGTGATTTGTGAAAGGTATAGATTAATGTTAGTCAGGGCCATTCCTTTGTAGGGATTTCTGAAAGTCAGATTGCGTTGCGCTAAAACATATTGTGTGTCAGTTTAAGCACAGTCTTATATAATAGTTCTAAGGGGACGTTTCAGGTGAATGTCAGCAATATGTCTCGTGGTCTTATCGTGGCCGGTTTATCTTCTGCCGTTCGGACACACGATAGAAATGCCACTTGCATGCTTGGAGTAGCAGATTGACGGTGACCAACATTAAACAGAACTTGATTCATTTTCACACACATTTATTAAAATAATAAAAAGCATAGACATTACGTAACTTGATTCTGGATGCTGTTTACAATTGACAATCTGAGGTTCCTTTGGTCTTGGTACGTTAATCTTATTCTCACATATCTCTCATACTCGACAAAAAGTCTAGTCATTTATCTTCATGGCTATGTACAGGAATATGATAATCTTACTAGGCGCAGACTGAAACTTGACTATAGACTGTACAGACCTCCGGTTACTCAGTCTGCATTTGTCTGCACCACTCGTTATAATACCTCGCGCGTTCAGGTATCACTGCGCGAGTGTGATCCGCGAAGAGAAAAGGTTCTACGTTAGCAGCAATCTCATTGGCTGCATTACATATTAATACGCGGATCAGCGGAAGCAGAATTTGGTCCGTCTCTAAGGCAGCACCATCTCGTAGTGCGGAGACGGACGAGCGCTGCGCCTGCGCTGTTGTGCTTAGCGGGGCGCGCTCTAGTGGGAACGTTGTGTACGCGCTGACTACGCGGAACTATGTACACTACACTAACGTGTCAGTTTCGACAAAATGATGCCTGCAGAAATTCTTGCGCTTGATCGAGTGCTGCCTCCACGCCAGAAATCCAGTGATTTCGCGGACCCGGGCACGGTTTACACACGACGGCGGTGGTGCGTGGGCCCGCGTGTCCGCACATGAACCTCGTGGATCGCGGCACAGCCCGTGTTTATCGGCGGCGTGCGTGAGCGTCGCGTCGCGCGTGACGCTGAATAAGACATGGCGCGACATCGACCGCCACCTGTCGGCCGCGGCCCACGGAGGACCCGGAATAACGGCTTCGATTTCGGCGGACGTCGGAGCTCACGCGACAACACCGGCTGACCCCGGCCGGCGACCCAGAATAGCCACCCGGCTGCGTCTCCCGCCTAACGATGCAAGGCAGGGATACATCGACAGCTCTCGTCACCAGCATTCAGCGCCGTAACGTGGTGGTAGCGAGGTAGGCCCCCCACCATGTGAGATACATTCTGCAGAGAACAGGTACATTTCCTTTACTGCAGTAGTCGATACCGAGGTTTATAAAAGCTCTCGACATTGATATCTGGATTGTGCAATACATGAGACCTTATGTAAATTGTTACTTACATCACAGAAAGATTAAAATAATTAAACCATTTATAATGATCGAAGCAGACGGAATGAATTAAAATTTCTGCTGCAGCCAGGACTCGAACCCGGGTCTTCTTGCTAGGCAGAAATTCTAACCAATACACTACCACAGCACGATGGTCAATATTGCTGCACGAACTACCTAAGCTGAGTGCCCTCCCCAACAAACATTTGAGTCCCGGCTGCAGCACAAATTTTAATTCATTTCGTCTGCTTCGATCATAATCGTAGATAATAGAAAGATAATTATATGTCTCAGGGAAACATTAAATTATAAAAGCATTTATGTTGAGCCTACAGTCAAGTAGAGTGCGTATAGGTGACACACAGTAATGATGGTTGGTTATCTCATCATTTATTAAAAAATAAAGGAATGAGTTAAAAGCACTTTCAGTTTCTTTTATACTATCTATTAAATACTCGTACATAATGTGCGAGCAATATATTTCTAGAATTGTCCAAAATTTATTAAAAATATTTCATATTAAATTGTACTACTAATATTTGATTACACTAGTCTGCATCTTAAAACATGTTGTCAGATAATTTGTTGAAACAGTTATTCAAAATGACAGTCACAATCGGATTATTTATTTTGTCGCCAACCAGTTTCAACCCGCAATGGGGTATCTTCAGGGCAGTTTACACCATGTGATCGTTCGCTGGAATCGTCACCCTGCCTGTGCACGGCAGGGTGACGACTCCAGTGAGCGACCAAATGGTGTAAATTTCCCTGAAAATGACCCCATCGCGGGTTCAAACCGGTTGGCGACAAAATAAATAATGCGATTGTGACTGTCACTCTGAATAATTGATTATAGGTAAACCAATCGACCGGCCGCGGTGGCCAAGCGGTTCTAGGCGCTTCAGTCCGGAACCGCGCGACTGCTACGGTCGCAGGTTCGAATCCTGCCTCGGCCATGGATGTGTGTGATGTCCTTAGGTTAGTCAGTTTTAAGTAGTAGCTTAGTAGACCCATAGTGCTCAGAGCCATTTGAACCATTTAAATCAATCGCTGTTATCTCCACGCAACTACGTTGTCTAAAAATTTAATTTGTTGAAAGCAGGTGTTCTTGAAGCAATTTTCTATGCTAATTCTAGAAATAACTGCCGTTTTTGCCTATCATGTCAAGATTTTACACAAAATAAGACGTAACATTTTGAGGAGTCTCACTTCTGAGCCCACAAATATATTCTAACATGTCACACAAGGTGAGTTTTGAATCAAAACACATTTAAAAAATAAAATACATTTAGAAATATTCGTCAGAACCCCCTAATTTGTTTCTTGCTTCCAGATCCATGTGTATGATGAGTGTCACCCTTCAACATCGAACAGTAGTCGGCCTACACCGCTGCCGTCCAGTGACACTGGTACCCCTCTTAACAACCCAGTGAAAACATTCACTCTGCTCTTGAATATAATGTCCTAAGTTTCCGGGAAGTAGTCAATTTGTGAGTGTAGGAAGTGGACTACCACACTCATTTAACAACCCATCTTCTTGAAATTTTGCAACATTTTTCAACAATGGTCTTGTAATTAATATCTTTGTTATTCCAGTTCTCAGTAAGTGATCGGAAGATGGTCATGCGCCTTTTTCTCCATTCTTCATTGTCTTCTCAGAATCTTCATCCTTTTGTTTTTAGTCTTCAACTACATAAACTGACAAATTCCAGTTTTCAATTCGTCACTATCGTCTTGCGTAATTGCATAAACTTAATTTTCTTCAACATCTTCTGTCACATTCTCTTCAACAGCTGGAGAAAAGGAGCAATCAGATCTTCCCCAGGGGCAGACTGGCCTAACGGCTGAATTAATGCTTGGATAAACAATTTGCTCTTTTTTTTTTAACTGCACCCCTGAACATTAACTAAGCAGAAGTAACAGCCATTAAGGTTACTTTTAGGCTCGCCCCACACCACTGGAATCACAGATAGCATGCATGTTTTCTTTTATTCTGTCCACAATCTTAACCTTTTCACACAGCGCAGCAAACTGACTCTGGCGCCCATCCCTTGCGCTGGCCGCCAAATTTCATTTTAAAATAAGCATGGTAAGCTTTTTACAAAAAGATTGTGCAGCCATTGTATCATTCCCAAAATGTAAAAAAAAAAAATTATTTACATTCTTCACACACTTGTTTGTTGACATAGTAGTAACAATACTGTGTTAAATATACAGAGTAATCACAATACAGCACTGGTAATCCAAGCCTGTGAGCTAAGCAACACTTTCAGAGTCACTCAACAACAGCTAGCATAAACAGGAGTAACAACCGAAAGGTATACAGGACCGTACTGAGAAATTTCCCTCCAAGAATACGCATAAGCTACTGACACAGCAATACATATCTGAAGTCAAATTGCGGCGAAACTGTGCATGATTTAAAACTAGTATGTGATACCACCTTTATTTTTACACTGATTCCAAATCTATTTTCATTTTTTGTCTTATACCATGCCGAGTAGTGTTATCAGTCCCCTGATTATAATAGTTTAGTTTATTTATTTATATAAAAAGCAAGTATGTAATAATTTCTGATAGTCGTGCGTATAAGTAGTGACATACCTCAAGTGAAAAAACATTTTTCCAAGAATAATTTTGTGAAAACTACACATGTTCAGAAACCTGAGAATCGGTGTTACAAGAATACAGTGCTGATTATTCAATCCTTATTCAAGTTAACGAAAGAACAATCTAGAGCGCGAATTGTTTATCTCAGTAAAAAATGGTTCAAATGGCTCTGAGCACTATGGGACTCAACTTCTGAGGTCATTAGTCCCCTAGAACTTAGAACTAGTTAAACCTAACTAACTTAAGGACATCACACACATCCATACCCGAGGCAGGATTCGAACCTGCGACCGTAGCGGTCTTGCAGTTCCAGACTGTAGCGCCCAGAACCGCACGGCCACTTCGGCCGGCCTTATCTCAGTAAAGTTTCAAACAAATCAATGTGCTATTTATAAAATTACAGAAATTCAAAATTTCTGTTCCGAGAAAATTATTGTGGGAAAGCGATATTATAAATACGGACGTTGCCTGCCAATTCTTGGAGTCTGTGTTTGGCGCACCATCTGTACAGCCAAAAGCTAGTCAATATGCAACTAACTTTGGTTCAAATGGCTCTGAGCACTATGCGACTTAACTTCTGAGGTCATCAGTCGCCTATAACTTAGAACTACTTAAATTTAACTAACCTAAGGACATCACACACATCCATGCCCGAGGCCGTCTGAAGAAGCTCGTTATTTGTCTCTCGTCTGTAAAATTTGTGTCGTGTACACCTGACGTGACGACAAGTGTCGAAGAAATAACGTTTCAATCGTAATATAACAAACCTGTCCTTACGAAAAAAATAAGTAAGACTGAAAGGTAAGTAAAAGCTATTTAGCTAGTAATTATTTCTTCTTAACAACGATGCCACTATGCAATTCAGAGAATTTAGACAAACTTTGTGCAACGGTACCTCACCGAAAAGAGACGTCAAACATCTGCAGAGGGAGTCAACTTCAGTTATTAATTTATCACTTTTTTTATGACAGTGCCACTAAAGCACAGTTATTGAACACGGTTTTCCGAAACTGCTTCACCAAAGAAGACGAAGTAAATATTCCTTAATTTCAATAAAGAACAACTGCCAAGATGAGAAACAAAGAAGTAGTTATCATTGGTGTAGCAAAGCAGCTTCAATTACTTAATAAAGGCAACGCCTCTGGTCCAGATTGGAGTTGTTGCATCAGCATACTCTGAAAGAAATCTGACTCGTATACATATTTAGCAGTTATATACAAGCGCTCCCTCACAGAAAATTTCGTACCTAAAGATTTGAAAATTGTGTGTGTGTGTGTGTGTGTGTGTGTGTGTGTGTGTGTGTGTGTGTGTGTGTGTGTGTGTGTGTCTCCCTAGGATCCGCATATTGATAATTTCATTGTTCTTATGGTCACGATTTCTTTTAAGCTTGAATTTTTTTTTCTCGTCCCTACTGTCACAGTTTTTCTCAAAAAATCTGGTTTCGGCAGCCAGGCACAGTGGTCATGTGCGACTCAACATCTCCACTACATGGTGACAAGCCGTCTATCATTTTCATATTTTCATTATTCCATCCCGGATATTCGATTCTTTGATATCTATTATATTTTAATATGTAAACGACTGTCGTATTTTGCCGCTGGACACACTGCCTCTTTGCTTTTCTCGCGGCACTTTTAAAGCTGAGGAAGTCTGTCGCTCAGCAAACTTTTGTGCTCTTCAGAATATCAATTTATAAATGCAGTTTTTGCTACTGTGTGCCCTTGCTCGTTCCTTTCGCAATCATAGCGTGCCAAGCAGGCGGAGACACGGCACAAAGGGACGCCAGCGTGGCAGTACTCAGGTCGCAGTGTGAAGGCCTCGGAAGGTGCGGATGGACGCAGCCGGGCGGACAAGACAGCAAGAATGCCGTGTGGCCATGGTAGTGATGAAATGTCAAGAAGAAACAGTCATGTGAAGGGAGGAAGAAAGATGCGAGTTCCGCGAGTGCTTACTAAGCAAATCTGTGTGTATGACGTGACTGACAAAGATGGTGAATCCCTGCAATAGCTCTACATACAAAGATCTCCTTGAGCCAAGAAAAAACATCACTTCTCGTTGTAAGTTCGCGAAACTCGTTGTAAGACGCGAAAAGATCACAGAGAAGCTCAGCTATCTGCAGTGGCTGTCGCCGAAAGAAATACGTTCAGCGTGACGTTGATTTTTATTGAACAAGTTGCGAAAAAGTGGGATCCTCAAAAAAAAAAAAAATCAACCAATACCTAACTTCCTCCCATGCATATATCGGGAAAAGAAAATGAAGATAAAATCCGAGCGATTCGAGCCCACACGGAGACAGCAGGGATCGTTCTTTCAGGAAACCATTCGCATTTGGAACAGAGAAAGTGACACTGGGCAGAAAGTACCCTCCGTCACATACCGTGAGGTGGCTTGCAGGGTACAGATGTACACACAGATGTCAATGTCATCTTATTTCACACAAGCTCCTTCCCATGAATATCGCGTCAAAACATTTACAGTGGTATCATCACGGTCGGAGAGATGTGCTCAACCAGATACCGCCGGCAAGATGGAGGCAAAGCAGAGCACTTTATCGGCATGCTCCGGAAACCATCACTTCGAGCGAAGGGGACAGTATATACTTATTTCCAATATCATTACAATGGCATTCAATTCTGTAATGGAGATTGCATTTAACAGAATCTTTTAACTTTTCTCGGTTATACACTCCTGGAAATGGAAAAAAGAACACATTGACACCGGTGTGTCAGACCCACCATACTTGCTCCGGACACTGCGAGAGGGCTGTACAAGCAATGATCACACGCACGGCACAGCGGACACACCAGAAACCGCGGTGTTGGCCGTCGAATGGCGCTAGCTGCGCAGCATTTGTGCACCGCCGCCGTCAGTGCCAGCCAGTTTGCCGTGGCATACGGAGCTCCATCGCAGTCTTTAACACTGGTAGCATGCCGCGACAGCGTGGACGTGAACCGTATGTGCAGTTGACGGACTTTGAGCGAGGGCGTATAGTGGGCATGCGGGAGGCCGGGTGGACGTACCGCCGAATTGCTCAACACGTGGGGCGTGAGGTCTCCACAGTACATCGATGTTGTCGCCAGTGGTCGGCGGATGGTGCACGTGCCCGTCGACCTGGGACCGGACCGCAGCGACGCACGGATGCACGCCAAGACCGTAGGATCCTACGCAGTGCCGTAGTGGTCCGCACCGCCACTTCCCAGCAAATTAGGGACACTGTTGCTCCTGGGGTATCGGCGAGGACCATTCGCAACCGTCTCCATGAAGCTGGGCTACGGTCCCGCACACCGTTAGGCCGTCTTCCGGTCACGCCCCAACATCGTGCAGCGCGCCTCCAGTGGTGTCGCGACAGGCGTGAATGGAGGGACGAATGGAGACGTGTCGTCTTCAGCGATGAGAGTCGCTTCTGCCTTGGTGCCAATGATGGTCGTATGCGTGTTTGGCAACGTGCAGGTGAGCGCCACACTCAGGACTGCATACGACCGAGGCACACAGGGCCAACACCCGGCATCATGGTGTGGGGAGCGATCTCCTACACTGGCCGTACACCACTGGTGATCGTCGAGGGGACACTGAATAGTGCACGGTACATCCAAACCGTCATCGAACCCATCATTCTACCATTCCTAGACCGGCAAGGGAACTTGCTGTTCCAACAGGACAATGCACGTCCGCATGTATCCCGTGCCACCCAACGTGCTCTAGAAGGTGTAAGTGAAGTACCCTGGCCAGCAAGATCTCCGGATCTGTCCCCCATTGAGCATGCTTGGGACTGGATGAAGCGTCGTCTCACGCGGTCTGCACGTCCAGCACGAACGCTGGTCCAACTGAGGCGCCAGGTGGAAATGGCATGGCAAGCCGTTCCACAGGACTACATCCAGCATCTCTACGATCGTCTCCATGGGAGAATAGCAGCCTGCATTGCTACGAAAGGTGGATATACACTGTACTAGTGCCGACATTGTGCATGCTCTGTTGCCTGTGTCTATGTGCCTGTGGTTCTGTCAGTGTGATCATGTGATGTATCTGACCCCAGGAATGTGTCAATAAAGTTTCCCCTTCCTGGGACAATGAATTCACGGTGTTCTTATTTCAATTTCCAGGAGTGTATAATAAGAAAATAAGTCGTCTCTCAAGTAAGAGATAAATGACCGTTACATGACTATCAACAATATAACAAACAGCAGTTTTCTAATAAAGACGAAATATTTAACAGTTTTGGTTTTAATTTCTACTTGGCCTTCGACGCCATAATAAATGCAACATTTTTATAGGAATATTATAACTAAAGCAGTCAACCAATAAACTGAACGAGGGCCGTTTAATAAGTAATGCTCCGCATTTTTTTAAAAAAAATCCATTAATACACATACATAAATGTCCTTGTTGGTTCTTCACATTTGACGTTTGTTCTGCGTACCGGTAAAGTTTCGAACCGTTCTGACAGATTGGAGAGCCGTAGTACAGCGTCAAAATGGCGTCTACATAAAACTCACGTTACAAGCAGCGTGCTGTCACTGAATTCTTCAGTGCAGTGAAGAAACCATGGTGAACATCCATAAACGTTTGTGTGCAGTGTATGGCGATGATGCATTTGATAGGCGTACAGTTGGGCGATCGGTAAAGAAAGTTACAGCCTCAGGAAATGCAGAAACAGAGCTCCATGATCAGCCACGCTCGGGACGTCCTGTCACAGCCACTTCTCCAGACGTGCTGAATCGTGCGGATGCCATTATTCGTTCCGACAGGCGCATCACTACTCGACAATTGGCTCTACAGTTGGCGGTCAGCAGCGTTTACAATGATCGAGACTCTCGGGTATTCAAAGAGGTGCTCACGATGGATCCCATGAATGCTCAAAGCGGACCACAAGATTCAAAGAAAGGCCATTTCATCTGAATTGTTGTAGAGTTTTGACACCGACGGGGAACACACATTGAAGATGACGAGAGTGTCAGTCACGCAGTGAAAATCTGGCTATTCTTACAAGACAAGAGTTTTTGCCAGCAGGGAATACGTGCTCTTCCACAACGTTGGCGTACGGCCATTGAACGTGATGGAGGCTACGTTGAAAAATAGGACATGGACAAGATATGTTGATGTATATTGTCAGCAAATTGTCTTAACAACAAATATGTGCTGAGAAAAGAAACGTGGTGCATTACTTATTGAAGACCCTCGTATTTGTATAACATAATGACTGTGATGTATCTGACCCCAGGAATGTGTCAATAAAGTTTCCCCTTCCTGGGACAATGAATTCACGGTGTTCTTATTTCAATTTCCAGGAGTGTATAATAAGAAAATAAGTCGTCTCTCAAGTAAGAGATAAATGACCGTTACATGACTATCAACAATATAACAAACAGCAGTTTTCTAATAAAGACGAAATATTTAACAGTTTTGGTTTTAATTTCTACTTGGCCTTCGACGCCATAATAAATGCAACATTTTTATAGGAATATTATAACTAAAGCAGTTACGTTCTTAGTTTTTAGGAATAATTTCTAGTGTTTTCCACACAGCAATACAACAACAACAACAAAAACGTATTAATGGTGTGGAGAGTAGATGAATTAAAATTAAAGAATAAAGAGCTATATTACGGCGAGCAGAGAAGTAGAGTGTTACTGTCATTCACAGTCGAAATAAGTAAGCGCAGAGGAAGAAACGAGGATGTTTATCGCGGTGTGGGCAAGTGGTATGATTTGAAGGACACCGTGCCACGCGGACGTCGCCTCGCGTGCGGAAACGTACGTGGCGTCCCTCGAGTAAAAACAGAGGACGCCGGCGGCGCAGCCGAAAGCAGTACGGATCGGAAATCGATGATGGATCGCGAGGAGTCGCAGTCGAGCTCAGCTGCGGGATCGACTCGGCAGCGGAACGCCCCCCGCTTAGGCAACCCGCGACGCACATCTCTGCCACCGACGATGAGTAGCGTTTCCGGCCTGTGTACAGCATATCAGAAGAAAGAGGAGAGAGAGGGAATGTTTGTATATGATGGGAGGGAGGGATACTGTGAGCCATTACGAGGTGAAGTTGCCGATACGGTGCGCCCGTGGAGCTTTATACTCTGAGCTCTGCGTTTGAAGCCGATGAGTCTATCTGTAATCCACAATCTACTGGCGCTACAAAAACAGTCCGCTGCCCGAATTTCCATGCCTTTGAAATCGTGCCAGAATTTGTTATACCCTTTTTGTCCACCTTCGATTTCTATGTAAAAGAGATAAGCTCGCGTGTATCGGCGCACGGTCGTTCTAAAATATCGAGGCACAGAAGCCGTGTCTGTTCTAGTATAGAGGACAAAGGAAAACCAGACTAGTAATGATGCCGGAGCAAGGTAGGATGCTTCAAATTGTTAAAAATTTCCAAAATAACGGTAGGTCGTATATGTATCGTTGTGGAACTTGACGCGAACCTTCCCTCTCTTAATACATAAAACGACCTAATGTACAAAGTCGAATAATGCCTCTAATTATTGTTTAAATAAAATAAACTTCTTAGCAATGGCAACGCCAGTGTAGTGAGCCATAATAACTGGGACAGAAGATCGCAATAAAAATTTCATTATTCATCTACTTCCTATGGCTTCTCGACGAAATCGAGGCTCGCTGAAAGAATATTTTTACATCTAGGTAGTATGACTGTTTTTTTTTTTATTTTCAGACACGAACCTCTTGTGGTTAAACTACGTTCACTTGTTGATTTATCACCTTTACTTCAAAAATCGTAATTCTGATGTTTCTATATTGTCTTCAAACCTGTAACTAGGCCGGCCGCTGTGGTCGAGCGGTTCTAGGCGCTTCAGTCTGGAACCACGCGGCTGCTACGGTCGCAGGTTCAAATCCTGCCTCCGGCATGGATGTGTATGATGTCCTTAGAACTACATAAACCTAACTAACCTAAGTCTAGGGGGCTGATGACCTCAGATGTTAAGTCCCATAGTGCTTAGAGCCATTTGAACAATTTTTTTGAAACCTGTAACTCTGCCTTTATTGTGAGATGCAGTTGATTTTTTGAAGAGAAAATATAATTTTTGTTTATAGGACAGATTTGCAGGAGACGAAGACTACGTAAACACGTAATTGCATTCACAAATTTCAACACACAAAATGATTTCAATTAACTAACAATTATAAAATGAACTTCCCCCAATGTTCCACTTCAACAAATACACAAAGTGCAAAATAACGATTCGTTTGTATAGTGTAATAGATTTATAGAATGTGTCGGATAATCCTTTTCTTGACTGTATCGACAGGTACTCTGCGCAGTGAAAAATGAACGACTGATTACTTACATTACAAGCTACGGCCATACAACCAGCTACGAATTGCATGGAAAAGTGTGAGCAATTAAATTAGTTTGCCCAACTGATAACTGCTATGCTAAAAAACTCACTTAACTGAACGTAATGGTCTGAGCTCAACACTCAAAGCTACGTACACTTTAAGATCCTATTCATAGTCGGTTGGATTAGAGGCTAAGTGTGATGTTTTATGGGTAAAGATTGACTGTCAAATCAGCCATGCAACAGGTACTGTAATGCCTCTAATTTGTTAAGACAATAATCCGTCGCACAGGAAGAGCACTGCTTGTGATAGCATGTGGTACCTTAAGGTGCAATGTTATTAATAACTAAGTACATAGGACAGAATTTCTAATTTTTGCTGATGTACGGAGAGCGTAAATAAACTTTTATTCCAACAAGTATAGGAAGAGCGAAGATACTGAGCAATAGCGGGGGTTTGAATAATTGACTTCGTACAGTATACCACCTGCATAAAGCTGTCACTCGAACCTCCTCAGCTAAACATAGCCTTATGAAGGAGGAAGGATGTTGTTTTGTTTCGCGCACAATTTGTATATGGTTTTGAAAGATTCTAATACGAGGTAAGCTCTCACTTCATGTAATTGTTACAAATTTTCATAATAACTTAGGTTTCTGAACTTAATACACTCCTGGAAATGGAAAAAAGAACACATTGACACCGGTGTGTCAGACCCACCATACTTGCTCCGGACACTGCTAGAGGGCTGTACAAGCAATGATCACACGCACGGCACAGCGGACACACCAGGAACCGCGGTGTTGGCCGTCGAATGGCGCTAGCTGCGCAGCATTTGTGCACCGCCGCCGTCAGTGTCAGCCAGTTTGCTGACATACGGAGCTCCATCGCAGTCTTTAACACTGGTAGCATGCCACGACAGCGTGGACGTGAACCGTATGTGCAGTTGACGGACTTTGAGCGAGGGCGTATAGTGGGCATGCGGGAGGCCGGGTGGACGTACCGCCGAATTGCTCAACACGTGGGGCGTGAGGTCTCCACAGTACATCGATGTTGTCGCCAGTGGTCGGCGGAAGGTGCACGTGCCCGTCGACCTGGGACCGGACCGCAGCGACGCACGGATGCACGCCAAGACCGTAGGATCCTACGCAGTGCCGTAGGGGACCGCACCGCCACTTCCCAGCAAATTAGGGACACTGTTGCTCCTGGGGTATCGGCGAGGACCATTCGCAACCGTCTCCATGAAGCTGGGCTACGGTCCCGCACACCGTTAGGCCGTCTTCCGCTCACGCCCCAACATCGTGCAGCCCGCCTCCAGTGGTGTCGCGACAGGCGTGAATGGAGGGACGAATGGAGACGTGTCGTCTTCAGCGATGAGAGTCGCTTCTGCCTTCGTGCCAATGATGGTCGTATGCGTGTTTGGCGCCGTGCAGGTGAGCGCCACAATCAGGACTGCATACGACCGAGGCACACAGCGCCAACACCCGGCATCATGGTGTGGGGAGCGATCTCCTACACTGGCCGTACACCACTGGTGATCGTCGAGGGGACACTGAATAGTGCACGGTACATCCAAACCGTCATCGAACCCATCGTTCTACCATTCCTAGACCGGCAAGGGAACTTGCTGTTCCAACAGGACAATGCACGTCCGCATGTATCCCGTGCCACCCAACGTGCTCTAGAAGGTGTAAGTCAACTACCCTGGCCAGCAAGATCTCCGGATCTGTCCCCCATTGAGCATGTTTGGGACTGGATGAAGCGTCGTCTCACGCGGTCTGCACGTCCAGCACGAACGCTGGTCCAACTGAGGCGCCAGGTGGAAATGGCATGGCAAGCCGTTCCACAGGACTACATCCAGCATCTCTACGATCGCCTCCATGGGAGAATAGCAGCCTGCATTGCTGCGAAAGGTGGATATACACTGTACTAGTGCCGACATTGTGCATGCTCTGTTGCCTGTGTCTATGTGCCTGTGGTTCTGTCAGTGTGATCATGTGATGTATCTGACCCCAGGAATGTGTCAATAAGGTTTCCCCTTCCTGGGACAATGAATTCACGGTGTTCTTATTTCAATTTCCAGGAATGTAGTATTGGAAAAGTGGCCACTGTTCGACAAATTCCCATGTCGACGAATGCATCACGAGAGAGATTTTCCAAGTAACAAAAACATTTATGGAATGGCATCTAGGCGGGCTCAAGGGTCGCACAATATGCCAGCTGCCCTGTCCATTCTACCTGCCCTCTACTATAAATTGTTTTCTTCGTGTTTGGCTATTATTTACTTTAACAAATATGGAATGTAACAAACGGTTGTGTAATAATAATAAATAATAATAAATCATTTGTACACGAGCCATGTAAGGAGAGAAAATAATGGGATGCATGTGACATGGAGGATATGGACAGAACAGTACAAGCAGTGAAGCATGGTATGGCATAGACTTCAGAACTGCTGCAACCACCTAACGCGTTCCAAGCAATACGCTGAAGAGGTGTATTTTAAAGGGAAAATGCTAATGACCACAACAAGATAAAGGTAGGTTTCCAGTCATGTTTTACCCGGAAGAAAGCAAAGGAAAGTTATTACCATTGCCTGTTGTTGAAGAAGAGATTTTTCGATACAACATTTAAGGATTTGCTGAGAGCAGCATTTAACTGACCGAGAGAAATAATCTTCCAGGTGATTTTGCAAGGGATCAACAATAGCTTGGCAGGGTCGGATTGTTGGTTTCCGTGAAAGGTTTCCAATATTGAGGTTGAGGACAAGAGTACAGGATGCGCTACGTATGCGGGCCCACGAAGAGTGCATGGCTATTGGTGAGGACGATAATGTTTCTTTTTCTCGGTAGTAACTTTAATATTTATCAATAAAAAATTCTATTATGTTATGTCGTTATATTATGTAAATATTTATTCCGCACAAAATGTAATTTGCATTGTAAATAATTCCTTTTTTCGCTACCTATACTTTTTCAAAAGTGAAACTCAATTCTGTCTGTTTATTTAACCTGTTTCAGCTATTTGCCAAGTAGACACCATCCTATCGGGCACATTGGTCAGTTTGATACCTTTAGGATTCTTGATTAAATAAGTGCTTTCCTTATGTCAAAAGAGAATGTTGTCGTGTCCTGACACAGGTGTTTCTGCATTCTATCCTCACCGCTCGGAAATTGCAAATTACCAGTGGAGGCAGATTGTATCTCTGGTTGTTGCCATGTGACAGTGTGTGGCGATGATCCAGATTCTGGGACTCGACAGGATGCTTGCAGCAAGAGACTCATGAAAATCAGGGGTCTGATTAGCACCATTTACTCGTATTTGCCATCGGATGCTTCTGATGTGCAACCAACTGCCTCCTTTGCTTTTTCTGATGTTTAGAATCAGTCTTCAGTGTAGCAGTGTCTGAAGCCACGGGGGCAGGTGCTAACAGATGTAGTGAACACTTACTGCTGCTCTCAAGTTTGTACTAAATGTGCTACAAAACAGACATGTAGGAACTTAACGAGGCTGACCATGAGCGACACGGAATCGGCACCCCAGCGATTTGACTGAGAAATCACTCTCAATACAAAAACATGGGTTATTGAAGAATCGTGTCGGCGTACCAGTATTTCTCTCTTCCTATAGTCGACCCACCAATCCACTGGCATTTAACAAGCTTCGACCAATCTGGCGAGCCCCTCTGCATCTCCAAGGCGCCTCTGGCCAACCACATCTAGATTCTTCCCCTCCTCCTGCTCGGCAGGTGTGTATGTTTCTGTATTTTAAATTAACAAACTCCAAGTTCGTTATGGGCAGCGTTCAGGTGAAAGCTAAGCGTCACTGCCACTCCTATTATGGCCTGCAACAACCGTGTTTTCCTTCACTTGGCCCCGTCCTCAGCTCTTCTGTGAGTGGTGTAACTTCCCAAATGTAGAGCCTCTAATGACATCCCTTTTCACAGCAGAAGATGTAAAATTACTTATCCTGACCTTGACGGTAGCTACTGGCAACAAAATATTAACACTATTGAAAGTTTGACCAACAGAAATACTAGGGAACTAACAACATCTATTCCACAGAAAGAACTAAATGAAAGACTATCAGAGGATCACTTTATCTACGAAGCATGGAACTGTAAAGAATTTAAAATATATGCTTTACGAAGGTTAAAACCCAAATAAGATAAAATGATCAGAGATAACATTTATGTAAGAAAGAGTTGTAGCCGCATCGAGCTCTGTGTTTGCTGCGACTACAATGAAAAACTTCAATGGAGATGTTAATTCGCTCTCTTGTAGACGTCGCGGCAGAAGCACGTTTATTGACCAATATTAGATTGTTTCAGGTCGATCTGGAATTTTAAAGTTTTTCTAATATCGTCTTGACTTATTAGTCAAAGTTCTGGAGAAAGGTGACATAACATTTAGCGTTTAGCCAGACAACGGAACATATATTATACTCAAAGGAAAAGCAACTGGTGTGAAACAGATCACGACGGCTAAGTCCCAGAATAGATTAAGTGATTGTCAAGAACATTGAAGGACACAGCAATGTACCAGACGCCGACATAAACTCTGCAAACACACTTGAGTAGGAAACACATACACGCAATCATGAAGAATTCATAGGTACGCTGTGTTGTCGGAATCTCTCATCAATGTCAGAATTGCCGATGTAAATCGTAGCTTCAACTCCTTGAATGACAGATCACTGTGCCTTCCAGTGCAGTGGTTAGATAATTCAGAAGTTGAATTGAATGATGTAGACGACACGAAGTATTTAAGTTATAACCGAGTTTATTGAACTGTATTGTGTAACTGTGAATCCTTATTTTCTTGATAGTACGCCGAAGCTAAAGGTGATTGAGAGACATCATTAACAGGGAACAGTAATTGAACATTGTATTACGACACTTTCTGTACGTTATTTAGAGAATACACTGTCTCTGGATTTACGATGTAGGAGTTGTTGAATTAGCACCGTAGCGACACATTAACTACGCTATATTACTTCACAAATCAACATCCTCTCAAGACTATAATGTGGCATCGGCTTGAATGGTGTAACTTATAATTCGAGATGTCATATTATCTACGTTTGCACATTCATTTGCAAACCGGGCATAAAAACTACTGTTATCAAGTTTCGCTTAAGCTTATAAGCCCGTCGCGAACACGCGAAGGATATTTGGTTTATTGTTTCAGATAAAGGGAGTTGTTGCGGTACCGAGAGGTGCAGTCGCTGTGTGTAGCAGTTAACAAGACATAATTGAAGCAATGGTGTTTGAAGGATGTCTAAGCGAGGGCCGCTTATACATTTCGGTGTGCTCTTCCATCGATACGCGGATATCTGTTAAAGGAATATAGTATCTGAAACTAACCAAACAAAGCGAGGAGTTTGCTTTAACAGTTACAGATCGGGGTTGTCGCGATCGACGGGCCGACACACACACACACACACACACACACACACACACACACACACACACACACACACACACACACGTTCGGATGGACTTTTTCTTAACAGAAAATAAGCTCATGTAAGGATGAAATTTTAATTATCATATCTCATAAGCATGGCAATCTCAGGTATCAGTTTCGTTATGTATACGGGATGAAAATATCATTATCTGATAGTAAACCCATTGAAATACTACCATACTTCCTTATTGGAATGTAAAACGGTCACACTTTACTGTCGTACACTATTAACGTCCTTCTACCCACAGCCCCCCCCCCCCAAATCCCCCCCCCCCCCACACACACACACGTCCCTACCTCCAAACACCTCTCCTTCCACCTCTCTTAAGAGGATGTCGTGTACCAGGCGGCGAGACTCCGTGGAGGTTGTGGCGCCATTAAGTGCGGCTGCCATTTCTACGTGGCTCGTGGCCAGAACTTGCTCGCGGAAGCCATCGTAAAACTTTTTCTATCACTAGCCTCTGAAAGCTAACTTTTCAGCCTACCGGTCAAGTTTTCTCACCAAGTGTAAGTCGACGTACCACAGTGAGTCCTCCAGATTTCTTAGAGCTGCAGGAGTACACAACGTAGGTCTGTGGAGAGAGGCAGACCATATCTGTAAATCGCGATCGACGGGCCGACACACACACACACACACACACACACACACACACACACACACACACAAGCGCGCCCCACTACTGTAGTAGCTCTCAAGCCTGTGTAAACCCATTTACGTCGCAGTTCTGAGCAGCAAGTATCAATCTTGCTGCCTCTGCTAAGACGTGCCTTTTTAAGGCCATCATCTACAGTGACACCTTACGACAGAGCCTAGGCGTTAGATGGAGTTACAAGTTACTTCTCTGAAGTGTAGTTTCTGCCCTGGGTCAGCTGCACCGAGCGTCTGCTGGTTGCACGGCTGCAGTGTTACTATTAATCGACGGTAACCTAAACGCAAACCTTTACCCTGCTCACTGCATTGTGATTTCCTACCCTGGAGTGCCCTTGATCAAATAGCCTTATGTGTAACAAATTACAGGCCATTTTGTCGTGGATATGACAAGGTAGGAATACAGTCTAGCAGTATCCGCCGACTTTGGATTTTCGTGGATATGACAAGGTAGGAATACAGTCTGGCAGTATCCGCCGACTTTGGATATCCTACATCGATTGCAGCTTAGTGAAAAAAAATCGTTAAACCTTAGGGTGGTCGTTACGCCAGGCGTTCCCCAACAGCACAACAGCAGCCTACCGCGTCTAGTCGTCAGCACAGACTTCATCCACGTATAAGGTATACGCAGGGCTTGCTAGAAATTTTGATCCAGAGACACAAGCATTTAGGAAAAAAAAACGGGTTTTTGGTGCGGGTAATACGAGTCATGAGCAATAGCGTATTTACCGGCCTGCGTTTGGTGCATCAGAAAGATTACAGAAAGGTGGTGCGAAGATCATGAGGTTGATCACTATGCGCACTTTTTTTATTTTTTATTTTTACGTTACTTGCACTGCAGATAAACCGAGATAATTCACAATATATTTCACAAAAAGCATGGAAAGGAAAGGCGAAAGAATGTAGCATTTCAAACAAGTTTTAAAGAAGGATGGTAAGGCGTAGACGAGAACTTCGTATTTATAATTAAATCCTTTATTTATTTCAGGGTTGACGTCCTACAGGTGCTGGAATAGTATACATTGCGAAAACAGAGTGAACAATAATTGTCTTGACATCGTGTTGTACTGCTGCATTTATAAAGTGTACAAGTTTGAAACGAATCTTTTAAATACAAAGGTCTACTAAACTTCATTTATTATCTATGATGTGTAAAGTTGTCACGAGAAACATTTTTCCACTCTGGAGGTGGTCCGAAACCGGTATAGAATAAATATACTGTAAGACAACATAATGTGTATAATTTATTTCTCCAAGTAAACGCAAAGAAGTATTGGCTTGGCACATAAGTTCGTAGCGTTCTTCCGTAAGTTTAGTCGTCGGGAAAGTCTCTGTTACGAGTATCTGTTGTGTTAATGTATTCTCCTTCTCTATTTATAACGTTGGCTCAACTTTTCGATTTCGCGAGTGTAGACATCGTGTAGTTTAGAGGCGAAGAACTCGTCGACTCATATTCGTAGCACATTTTCATCAGGAAAGGAAGTTCCTCGAAGGTTGTTCGACAGAGATCGAAAAAAGCGAATATCTGAGGGCACAAGATCAGGTGAATAAAGTAGGTGCGGAATAATATTCCAACCTAACTCATGTACAGTATTTTTAACAGTCCAGCAGAACGTGGGCGGGCGCTATCGCAGAGTACCATCACTTCACGCTGCCTTCGAAGTCGTTTCTGGATTGCGTCTCGACAATAAATGTCTACTGTGATTGTTACACCTCGGGGAAGCAATCCGTAGTACGCCACACCGTAATTGTTTCACCAGATACGTAACATTATCTTTTGTGGATGCTCGCAAGACTTTATACGGGGAATTGCAGCTAGGTTTGGGCTCAACCAATCCTTCATTTTCCCTATCTTAATATAAAGACACCATTCTTCGTCACCAGTACCGACTCA
Source organism: Schistocerca cancellata (assembly GCF_023864275.1). Classification (NCBI taxonomy): domain Eukaryota; kingdom Metazoa; phylum Arthropoda; class Insecta; order Orthoptera; family Acrididae; genus Schistocerca; species Schistocerca cancellata. The sequence goes on along the minus strand of NC_064631.1, from coordinate 87,643,713 downwards.
GAATACGAACGATCGGTGTTGTTCATGACGAGCAAGCAGACCTGTTTATGTGGACACAAGCAAATTTTTTTTTTTTTTTACTTTGGCTTAGAGCATGCCGTACCCACACATCCGATTTTTGAATCTTCCACATTGCCTGCAAACGAACAGTGGTTATTTGACCATCATGTGACGTCATATTTGCCAGTTATCGAATATACTGACGTCAATCATGGTGGATTAATGTGATTAAATTATCTTCATGGAACTCTTAAGTTCTCCCTGAATGTGGAGAGTATCTAATGTAGCCGGCACGGTAGCTCAGCGTGTTCGGTCAGAGGGCTGCGTGCTCTCTGTAAAAATAAAAAAAACTCAGTCAATCAATCAACGATCAAATTGAACGGATGTCTTGTGACGCCCGTATAATGTATTAATGTAAGGAGAATAGATGCTGAATGATGAATGCATGCAGCTTGCCGCTAACTTTGTGTAATGTCTTGTCTGTATAGACGTGTATCTGTTGCCTTTAAGATCCCTTCACTTTCACACATAAATCTATACAGTAAAGTAAGGGCCTCCCGTTTTGTCTTTAGGCTGATCCGTGATAAGACAGGCGAAAAATTAGACTAATGGAGGATTATTAGTATTTTCTCTAATTTTCATTCGCTCTCTCTCTCTCTCTCTCTCTCTCTCTCTCTCTCTCTCTCTCTCTCTCTCCCCTTTATCTATGTTTTTGATATAATATATCATTACGTGAAATCAGCCAAATAGAATCTCTGGTGGAGCCCTTCGTCTTAGTATTCAGCGGCTGGCTTGCTGTAAGAGATCTTTACATTTATTATTATTATTAAGCGCTGCATTCAGTTGGGAAAATCAATCGTTTGAACAATTCGTTCCTTTTACGAAAGATTTCGAATTCCAGATGTGTACGAAGCCTTTTTGGACGATTTAACAAAGACTCGGTGATTGCAGGCTCTCTTCGACACAGCTGAAACTTCCCCACTAATTACAGGGCCAACGCGATCATCAATGATTCAGACAAAGAACTCATTCGTTCATTCACTCCAGAATAAAAGGGGTCACAAACCTTATTTATGAAGGAAATTGTATATTCAATCCATCTCCATTACATGTCCAGATTTCTGTTGATTCCAAGTCTTAATTATTTTCCGTTTACAGTCTTTCTCTCTCTTCAAACAACCCGCTAGTGGCACAAATGTTAATAGCTCGCTTTAGCGAGAAGAAAAGCAAATATGTCTCTTTTAGAAACCCGTCAATCTTTCAACAGATACTTCCGAAGCTGTCCTAGTTACCCGTCTAACAACCATGGAGAATACATACATGTATCTCTGTTATTCCAAAGAATAAACGTACTAGAAAATACTTTGGCGTCGACGAGCTGTCGCCGCATATGTTACTAGAAAATCAGATCAGATACTTTTCCAAAGTAAATAAATGTGGATGGTTTGATTGACAATGATTAATTGTTGCGTGGTAGAGGGTAATTTTCTGTGGGGACATTACACCCGCCCAGACCAAACGCAACGAACTATATCGAACAAAATGAAAAAAAAAAAGAAAAATGTCAAAACTGTCTGTTTAGAACGAGAAAATCACCATTGGACAGCGCACGACAAGAAAACATTATCCCTCTACTGAATTCAAACAGGAAAATACGTCGGAAATGTCCTGGTTCTCCATTTCATTTTCTAGCATCCACAGTTCCGCTCACTATCCCCAAATGACAAATTGACAATATGTATACTAAAATAGCAAAATCGAACTGCAAATAAAAATGACAATCAATCATCGAACCCTTAGCAACCGAAATAATAACATGCAAACCAAACGCGCTTCGAACTTATGCACAAACTAATATAATATCTTGCATGTAAACAGAATTTTAAAAAAATCCATTACAGTTTCAAGGCAAAATCTGATAGAAATAATTAAAGTGAAGTGTCTAGGAGTGTTACGACGTTTGGCGATCTGGGACGTACACGTATACTCTGTTCAAAATACCAACAAGACTGACAGGAAGTAAGGTACGAGGTTCGTACAGGGGGCTACGGAAAACAGTCAGCCAACCCCGCGAGACCTGCTCCCTTACCCACCCCTGCAGTCTGTAAGCCGGTCGCTGTGGCCGAGCGGTTCTAGGCTCTTCAGTCTGGAACCGCGCGACCGATACGGTCGTAGCTTCGATTCCTGCCTCGGGCATGGATGTGTGTGATGTCCTTAGGTTATTTAGGTTTAAGTAGTTCTAGTGGACTCATGACCTCAGATGTTACGTCCCATAGTACTCAGAGCCATTTGAACCATCTGAACCCTGCAGTTTGTGGACCTTCTACCACACCACTGCAGCACTTGTCAGTTTCTGACAACACGCTGTAGTGTGGAATGACAAGCTGAGCCTCGTGACACTGCTTGATTTATTTCGACATTGGTGAAAATTATTATTTTACATGCTGTTAATGTCAGCTGTTGCTTATTACTGAACAAGTACCCCGATAGTTTTGAATGGGTTAATTTGAAGTCGCTCCTGTGGCCATGAGATTATTGCGCCGCCATCAAGGACTGCTATTTTCCCAACATTCTGCACACCGTCTTAAAAATTGTCTGCGGCAAATAAATCTAAAGCGAAAACGTTCTGCTGCTCGTACACAATACACTGGTATCAGTTCCATCTTTATGCACTGAGCAGTCAGAGATGGAGCGAACTGAATGACACGCAACATTACGCTCGCGTTCTGTGCGGATGTGCCAGTTCTCTTCGTCTCCAAGTGCTCCAGCCGAAGTGGTAAATTCTGCGCCACGTCTCCATTTTACATACAACTTGCAATTATAACAGCGTAATTATGAAACCTCAGCGTATCATTCACAAATGTTTACTGTTACTGAAATGTCATCCAGTCTCACTGAACTGTCTTCCATCACGAAGAGTTTAATGGGTGAAACTAGGAGTGATTCTTCGCTGCCGGCCGAAGTGGCCGTGCGGTTAAAGGCGCTGCAGTTTGGAACCGCAAGACCGCTACGGTCGCAGGTTCGAATCCTGCCCCGGGCATGGATGTTTGTGATGTCCTTAGGTTAGTTAGGTTTAACTAGTTCTAAGTTCTAGGGGACTAATGACCTCAGCAGTTGAGTCCCATAGTGCTCAGAGCCATTTGAACCATTTGATTCTTCGCTTCTACAGGTGTAATTTTTCGCTTCTTTTTAATCACAAATACAGGTTTCGTTTCACACAGCGCCGAAATTTAAGTACAAAAAGTGCAGCAACAGTGACCGCATAAGAGTAAAATAGGTGTTTAGAGATGATTATCAAATAAATCTATACGACTGCAGCGTAAATTGGTGATGTGTCTGTTATTTTACACTTCAGTATGACGAATTCGATGACGGGAAGACAAAACCACTACAAATGTCATACGTGCTTATGAAAGATACGTCGCAGAGATCATTTGTTTGTTGTTTTGTCACCCGTTGTTCAGAAACGGTGTTCGTGGCTGTATTCCATATGCATCCACTGCCTGTATAGCATCACATAGGTCTCACGTCGAATGTACTTTTCTGATTATGAATATTTAAGGAGATTAGTGAAAGTGAATGTAGTGGCGTTGCATTGCACGTGACGTAAAAGCAAGTGTCACTAACAATACAGAGTAATCGACAATCCAAACAGTGAAAGGTATTTTCGCAGAATCGGTCCTGACCTAGCAATACTTCGGTATTACATAACGAAATTGCATGAAGTGTAAATAATATTGCCATACCGATGAATATGGACAATGACGATGTACAAGGTCTGTAGAACAGCAATCAAATGGTGAATATTGAAAAAGTGTGAAGTTGTTGGGAAAATGGGAACATTAAAACTACACACTGAAACCCATTTAATGTTCACAGCAGCCGGCCGGAGTGGCCGAGCGGTTCTAGGCGCTACAGTCTGGAGTCGCGCGACCGCTACGGTCGCAGGTTCGAATCCTTCTTCGGGCATGGACGTGTGTGATGTCCTTAGGTTAGTTAGGTTTAAGTAATTCTAAGTTCTAGGGGACTGATGACCTCAGCAGTTAAGTCCCATAGTGCTCAGAGCCATTTGAACCAGATTTTTTTTTTTTTTTTTTTTTTCACAGCAGGCTCTCAGATTTTTCTATACAACTGAACTGTATTAGATCATGTACTACGAGGGTTGGCACTTAAACAGTGGCAACTATTTATTCACAACCGATACAAAAGAGTTACATGTTTCCACCTGTTACTGTCCTTCAGAGTAGTCACCAGCGTTGTGTAGAACCCGTTCCCAGCGATGTGGAAGACGTAGTATACAGTTAGCAGAGCCTGTTTTGTTGATGGTGCGATTGGAGCAATCTACTACTTGTTGTCTCTCTGGAACAGTTCTGAAGCGAATGCCACGAAGTGGTTCCTTCATCTTCGGAATCAAATCAAAGTCACAAGGACGTAAGTCCTGGGAGTATGGTGGATGGCACAGTACTTCCCAGTCCCATCGACCGAACAGAGCAGCCACAGCTTGCTCTGTATGAGCCTTCTTACGCCGTATCGTAACGTTGGATGAGACATGGGCCACAACGTACGAGCCAAATTTGTGCATCATATCTGTGGCACTCTCTCCTCTATTTCACGATAATACAAAACGGGCCGTCCTTCTTTGAACATTTTAGATGTCCTCCCTCAATCCTATCTGACACGGGTCCCACATCACACAGCAGTATTCCAGAAGAGGGCTGACAAGCGTAGTGTAAGCCGTCTCTTAGAAAATGTAACAGGTCTACTGAAGTGTTCTGCCACTAAATCGCAGTGTTTGGTTTGCTTTCCCCTCAACTTTATTATGTGATCGTTCCAGTTGAGAGTATTCGTAACTGTTATCCCCAACTATTTATTTGAGCTTACAGCCTTTAAATTTGCGTGAAATTTAGTGGATTGCTTTTAGTGGTCACACTTCTTATGATTTAGAATCAATTGTCACTTTTTGCACCACACAGATATCTTTTCTCAATTATTTTTCAATTCGTTGTGATCAGCTGGTGTCTTTACATTATGTTACACAACAGCATCGTCTGCAAACAATCTAAGACGGCTGCTCAGATTGTATACTAAACCGCGTATGTAGATCACGAACGGCAGAGGGACTGTAACACTTCCTTGGTGAATGCCATATATTACTTCTGTTTTACTCGGTGGTTTTCCGGCAGTTACTACGAACTGTGACCTTTCTGACGGGAAAAGAGGCATCCAGTCACACAACTGAGACGGCACTCCGTAGGCACGTAATTTGACACCGTTCCTCAGAAGCGACTTCTAATTAAAAGCCTTCTGGAGATCTAAAAATACGTAAGCAATCTGATGTCCCTTGTCGATAGTACTCATTACTTCCTTAGAATAAAGAGCTAGTTTGTGTTTCACAAGGACGACATTTTCTGAATCCGTATTGGCTATGTGCCAACAAAGCATTTTCTTCGATGTAATTAATAATGTTGAAATAATCCGCAGAATTAAAGACCCATACCACTAACGTCGATTTGCAGTGGGATTTTGCCTTTCTTGGGTATTTACGTGCCTTGTGCAACTCTCCAGTCTTTAGGTACTGTTGTTCTTTCTACGAACGAGCGGTTGTACACGATTGCAAAGTATGGAGCTATTGTACGAGCATACTCTGAAAGGAACTTGACTTGTACCCAATCAGAATAGGAAGCCTTGTTTTTTTTTTTTTTTTTTTTTTTTAATGTTTTAGGTTGCATCACTACACTGACTATATCTACGTTTAAGTTCCTCATTTTAGCAGTTGTTTTTGTTTCGAATTCTGGAATATTTACTTCGTGTTCTTTTGAGAAGAAATTTCGGAAAATCGTGTTTAACAGCTCTGCTTCAATGGTACTCTCATCAATATCACCACCATTGTTATTGCACAGAGAGATAATGGCCGCGTCTTGCCACTTGTGTACGTTACGTACGACCAGAATCTCTTTGCGTTTTCTGCCACATTTCGAGATAGCGAGAATTTCAGTGCGGTGTGCTTTTCATAGTTTCAACAACGAGACTCTAAATTTCGAGCATCGAGATTGCAATAAAAAGAATCGTGATTGCTCCGACCAGGCGACACGTTTCCATTTGTCGACGTTCCAGATCTATGGTCGTGTCCGGATGCGCCACCATCCACGCTGCTGGAAATACGCAAGGCGGTACGTAAGTCGGTGGGGGCAGTATTAGGATATGGGAGATATTTCGCTGGCTTTTCATAGGACCTGCGGTAATAATCGAAGGCACCATGACAGTTATGAAGTACATAAACATAATTTAAGATCGCCTGTAGTCCTACTCGATTTATCTCTATCCCGATGGTTATGGCATCATCTAGTGGGATGAGTATACGTCTCGCAAGGCGGGAATCGTGTTACAGTGGTTTCAGGAGGAAGATAGTGAACCCACGTTGATGTCTCCGCCATAAAAGTCGCATGATCTGATCCCGATGAAACACGTATGGCACACTATCCGAGTTAGTTCCGCACCCAAAAATCATCATCCCTTAATTTACGGGGATTTAGAGACTTGTAGACAGGCCGTGTAACTCCAGAGTCCTACCGACGAACTTCCGGGTAAAATCAATGCTGCAATGCGCTCCAAAGTGGACCAGCACGCTGTGGTTGTCATAATGTTTTGGCTTATCTGTGTGTCAACAAAACAGGGTCGTAACTTTGTGTGTTATAAAATATTCGGTTACGCGATATGTCAGAAAGTAGCACAGATAAAGCAATAAATAAAGGTCGTCCCCGCAGTAAGCGAAAACCTTCACCGTTAACGAAGCAATCACATATTTTTCGAAAGAATGCAAAAGATGTGATTTCTTGGGTAGCCAAAATACAATTATCTGATAATATTGCTGAAGTCCATGTGCTAAATAAACATTTTTGAAAACAGAGAAATAACTTGGGAGAAAAAACCCTATTTTTTCTTCACGTGTCAATCACTGACAAAAAAATGGTTCAAATGGCTCTGAGCACTATGGGACTTACATCTGTGGTCATCAGTCCCCTAGACTTAGAACTAGTTAAACTTACCTAACCTAAGGACACCACACACATCCATGCCCGAGGCAGGATTCGAACCTGCGACCGTAGCGGTCACGCGGTTGCAGACTGAAGCGCCTAGAACCGCACGGCCACATCGGCTGGCTTTTAATTATGATGATTATTTTTCCCTACGTAGGTGAGTGTCAACAAAATATTTTCACATTCGGAAGAGAAATCGGGTGATTGAAATTTCGTAAATAGATCTCGCCGGAAAGAAAACCGCCTTTGTTTCATTGACTGCCACCCCAACTCGCGTATCATATCAGTGACACTCTCACCCCTATGGCGCGATAGGAAGAAACGAGCCGCCCTTCTTTGCACTTTTTCGATGTCCTTCGTCAATCCTAGCTGGTAACGATGCCATACCGCGCAGCAGTATTCCAGTAGAGGACAGACAAGCGTAATGTCGGCTGTCTCTTTAGTGGGTTTATCGCATCTCCTAAGTGTTCTGCCAACAAAGCGCAGTCTTTGTTTCCCTTCCCCATGGTATTATCTATTTGGTTTTCCAATTTAAATTGTTCGTAATTGTAATTACTAGGTATTTAGTCGAATTGACAGCCCTTCGATATATTTGCGCGATTTATCGTATACCCAAAATCTGATTTCATTTCAATACCCCACATGGGTACTAAAAGAATTGGATGGCGCTAGCCACAATTTGTGCCGTCCAGGAACTGTTTCCCGCTTCACACGGCCGCCGTAACGGCGTCGGCTATCCGATTAAGCTTTTCGTCCAGCTCAAACTCCCATCTTGTTGCACACTACAGACGTCGTGTCTCTTATCCAATACCCTCTTTTGCTCGCGACCTCACGTTGAAACCGGCAAGAGTACGGACGAAGAATGCATCTGTACTGAATGATGATTCCCGTCACGGCGCATATATTTATGTGCGTGGTGTCTGTTCTTCCTGATATGTCCGAAAGTTCAGACCCAACGCCAATTACTTTCAACACATTGCACACTGGAGAAAAAAGAAATTCTGCAAGTCGCGTTTGTGAGACTTGAAATACGAATTTATTATATATGACGGTAGCATCTGTTCCCGAAAGAACAGTTACCTTAGATGACCATGCAGCTTTGCTAGAAATGAAATGATAATTAAATGGACATCCTTGCTGCAAACAGGCGTTGATGAACTTCATTGGGGACATGTTGAAAATGTGTGCTCCGACCGGAACTCGAACCTGGGATCTCCTGCTTACATAGCAGACGCTCTATCCATCTGAGCCACCGAGGACACAGATAGTGCTGCTGCAGGGACTTATCCCTTGCACGCTCCCCGTGAGATCCACATTCCCAACATGTCCACACCACTACATTCGTATTGCGCCTAATAGATGTTTGCCCATCATACTCATTACTCGTGGCAGATTAATCTATCAAGTCCCATACGAGTTCGGGCATAGCGTGTGCGTTCGCACGTGAATGCCAATGGCCGGGAAGCAATATGTTAACTATATGTGATGGTAGTATCTGTTCCCAATGATATTCATCAACGCCTGTTTGCAGCTAGGGTGTCCATTTAATTATCATTTCATTTCTAGCAAAGCTGCATGGTCATCTACGGTAAGTGTTCTTTTGGGAACAGATACTACCGTCATATATAGTTAAAATATGGCATCCCGGTCATTGACCTTCTTGTGCGAACGCACACGCTATGCCCGAACTCGTACGGGACTTGGTAGATTAATCTGCCACGAGTAGTGAGTATGATGGAGATCATCTATTAGTCGCACTACGAATGCAGTGGTGTGGACGTGTTGGGAATGTGGGTCTCACGGGGAGCGTGCAAGGGATAAGTCCCTGCAGGCGCACTATCGTCTGTGCCCTCGGTGGCTCAGATGGATAGAGCGTCTACCATGTAAGCAGGAGATCCCGGGTTCGAGCCGCGGTCGGGGCACACATTTTCAAAATGTCCCCAACGAATTTATTGCAATTATTACAGAAATTCCTGGCAGAGGAACATTGTGTGCCAGACCTAGTGCTTGAACACGGCACACGGCACGTTTAAACACACACACACACACACACACACACACACACACACACACACACACAAAAAAAGAACAGATACAGCTCACACCCAGCTGCTTATGTTTGTCCTTTGTTGGTTGCATTCTCGCTACTAATACGTTTGTTCAGAGAAATGCTGTAATCTCGCACAGTCGTTTCGCACTACCGATGGATGTGGGATGAGGTAAGTAGTTTCTGGTGACAATTAATTCTGCACTCCACTCAGCTGTGCTATTGTTTAATAATTTTTGTAACGCTCTCCTCAAGCCATTACCACGGCAACCATCTTACCAATGGCCATTTTACGAGCATGAGTCCAAAAGAAATGCCTAATTTTTTTTTCAAAATTCCAGCTTCATCATCGGGATGCCTGCTGTATTTGATGATCGTCTGAAGCATCGCCCTGTTTTAGAGTTCCTGTGTTCTGAGAACTAGACGATAACAAAACGTTCACAAGGAATTGAAGAAGGTGTATGGGGATGACGCTGTTGATCGCAGTACACTTAGTGGCTGGGCAAGCAGACTGTCCGGAGAAAGTGGAAACGATAGTATTCGGGACTTACCGCCCAGCTTCAGACCGAGCACTACACAGGCTCCTGACAACCTGCACCCTATTCACAATCATATTCCCTTACTCCCACTCGTATTGACCAGTAGTTCACTGTCATGCAAGTGTGTGCAGAATACTAATATAGGTGAAGTTGAAACATGATTGCGCCAAGTAGACTGCAAGTAGTTTGTGCAATCGAGGCGGATTTTTCATAATTATTTCGATACTTACGATTGCTGACGCGCTGCAATGCTGAAAGCTCTTATGTTCTGCGTTTGTTTAGCCGTGCCACAGTAGGATCGCATGTCTGCAGTTTTGCGTAGTGCCGATTTGGATAGTAGTTGCCACAAGTTTGACGTCTGCCTCGGTAGCTGCGCGGTCTGACCGGCCAGAAACCAAATAGGGGCCTCTTCCGTTAGCAATCTGGAACTCCGAGATTTTCTCCTCTCTGGGACTGGGTGTTGTCAGTTACAATGACACGCACGTAAGAACGATACAAGAAAATCGTCTTCACTACGGTATCGTATCGTCTTTCCGAGATGACTGAATGGGCACAGCCCGAAAGCCAATAAACTGATAGTAAGAAAAAAACAGTAGTTTGCAGAACATGACGTCCGCATCTGCGAAACTTCTATCTTCAGAGGCTTAATTTGTTCTAACTACAGTATAGTTCCGAGTATCTATCATCATGTGATTATTTATGCGATACTACTGAGCTCTAGTGAAGCAACAGAAGTTCCAGTTGGCGCAGGGATATGTGTGCAGTGATTTGACGCCAATTTCAATTTGCAGCACGTTGGCCGTTGATGATTGACTTCTCCAGAACGCTTAAATCAGTTCCAAATCATGTGCCACTCTGCCGCACTCATCAAGCCGTGTTACCGAACTCTGTCTAACCATTTGAACAGTTCTGCAGACAGAACAGGCTTCCAACTGCTGTGATGAAAGGTTTACTGTAATTGCTAAAACATGAAATGATGGTAAGGCATTGTTGGCCGGGAGTCCGCATTCGGGAAATTTTGGCCGCCAAGTGCAAGTTTTGTTGCAGTCGACGCCACATTGAGCGACTTGCGTGCCGGCGGTGAGGATGAAATGATGATGAGGACAACACAATACCCAGTCCACGAGCGGAGAAAAATCTTCAACCCGGCCGGGAATCGAACCCGTGCCCGTGCCCGTGCCCGTGCCCGCTGCATGGGAGGCAAGCACGTTACCACTCAGCTAAGCAGGCGCACTGATAATTGTTAACTTCAGTACTACACAAAAATCCAAATTAACGTCTTTTCTGTTATGCTAATTGATTTCAACGTTTCCTGACAGTGTGGTCAAGTTGGTTCAACTTGTGTAAATAATTAAAGTTTATCGATGATTCCTGAGGCTGGTGAAGTCTCCTAAATTAAAAGTGAAATAAATGTTCGTGAAATTTGTTTTAAATCCTTTTTTTTGTGGCCTGGTACCATCCGCTCACCCAAATAGTCGCTAGCAGTTTCATTACGCTCACACGCTATTTTACATACAAAAGCTGAAAATGAGCTTCGACACACTTCTAAATAGCTTGATCTGCATAGAGAATGATTCCACAACACTTCACTGTGATGCTCCAAGCACAATACACAATGAAGTAGGTAGGCCCTATCTCGTTGAATTTATCTGCATTACAGCAACTGTTGTGGTGGCCACAAAATGAAAAGTTTGCGCTTCAAAATGCAGCAACGTTTACATTGTCTCTCGACAGACAGTGAGATTAAGAAAATCAATTGGGCTTCGTTTTACGAGCCAGTTTTGCCTGTCAGTTAAGACGAAAAGAGTGGTCAATATATTTAACGTATCAATAAATATTTTTCGGTCTGTTTGCGACCTTCTACTCCTCACGGAGTATATTGCCGTACAAGCACCGCTTGAAAAAGATACCATCTTGAGACGACATTCCACTGTACAAAATGGATACAGACAACTGCGCATAAACCCAACTGCGACGTTTACTGTGTCGTTCTAATGTCGCTTGAGGTTTGTTAATATTTCATGGCAGTGACGTTACCTTTGCTTTGTCGGCCTTAATTCGTGGCTGTGACGTTAAAGGAGTTCTATATTGATTCCCCTTACTACGAAACAGAAAGATAAACAACTGAAATACAAATAACATGTAACTGGAGACGATTTTTACGCAAGACTACAGAAAACTTACAATTGACGGGGGACTTGTAGGTAAGCAGCAAACAAGACAGGATATATTATTTCCTGACTTGTGACGGTCCAGGAACTCTGCAGGTGAACAGTCACAAATTGTGACGGCTGACAGCGTATTACGCCTCAGTAGAGCCTTTTATTACGATGTACTGACCAGTGGGACATAGGTAGCACGTCTCACTGTTTGCCACATCAGCTTCACTTGTTCGACGTTGCAAAAGTGATGACAGGTGGCGCAAACTTTTAACACCTGCATGTCATAGGGCGACAGTGAGACCTGTGTCGCTCAAGAATGCTTCGCTACAAACATTAAAACAAATCACAATGTGTTGAAGAAATTTATAAACTTTGAGAAATGTTTCTATCGTATACGATTCAAATTAAAATATTAAAAAAGAAAGACGTGTCAGTAAACTTTCATTCATCAAATACTGGTGCGTACGCAAACACGATTTTGCATGAAAGTATATTCGATAAAAAAATATGCGTCAAATCATGTCATTAACTTGCAGAGAGTGCTTCATCAACGTATGCTAACTCGGCATGAGCACATTCCTTTAAACAAATAAAGAGAGAACATTTGCACAACGCGCGGGCAGAACCAAATTTTCAGGAGGGAAAGAGACAGCTCAAATGGCTCTGAGCACTATGGGACTCAACTGCTGTGGTCATAAGTCCCCTAGAACTTAGAACTACTTAAACCTAACTAACCTAAGGACAGCACACAACACCCAGCCATCACGAGGCAGAGAAAATCCCTGACCCCGCCGGGAATCGAACCCGGGAACCCGGGCGTGGGAAGCGAGAACGCTACCGCACGACCACGAGATGCGGGCAAAGAGACAGCATCTGTGATTTTATTGAGTCTGTAAATAGAAGAAATAGCAAAGGAAACCGATGAGATTTTTGGAAAAGAAAGTTAAGAGGGAATAAATACAAACTTCTTAGATTTCCTGATGACATCATAATTCTGTTACGGATGTCTAAGAACTTGTAAGAGTGGTTGAAGGATGGAAAAAAACTTGTAAGATGCGTATCAACAAAAACGAAACGAGGGTAATGGAATAAAGTCGAATTAAATCGGTGGTGAAGAATTAGACTGGGAAATGAGATAGCAAAAACGAGTTTTGCATTATTTCATATTTTATACGTTTATTATATTATTATTTGTAGATGACCATGAAGTAAATGATCGCAGACTCATATAAAACGGTGGCTTAACCGCTTCTTCGAAAGAAGCGCGACTGTTCAATAGTGTCACGAATTCGAAACACTGGCTCAAGGTGTGTACCATAGAACAGCTGCACGTGCACCTGCAGGGAACGACACAGTTTAGTCGTCAGCGATTCGTGTATTGTTGCTGCGACTGCGTTTTTGTGCAAGATCAAAACTAAAGTGCTGGGAAGTTCGTTATTCCGAATTCGGGGGCCTCTGCACAAATCCAGCTGGACTGGCATGGCTCAAAATAATTAAATTCTACAAGGGTTCGCCCTCTCCTTTCCAGGAGGGAATGAAAGACAAGTAACAAAAATTTATAAGAACGAATGGTGACGGGTGGGCAGCGAACTGGAAACGGCGGGCCGTATTCAGCCCGACGGCTGTGGCCTATGCACCCCTGGTATACATCAAAAACTGCCTATTGAAAATGACTGCAATTAGGTGTGAATGACAAATCAATTGCGAAATTCACTTTAATTTGATACAGCAGTTTCATGTCAATTAATTGGCAATACATCAGAATTTGTGTTCTGCGACTTCCTCTTATTTAATAGATAATAAAAACCTGAAACTAGAAAATATTTTACGCACCTTTCAGATACGGTTAGTGCGACTGGCTCTGCTTCACCTCCCCGACTCAGGAACAGGCGGGCGTGTGTTGCAGAACAAGTAGTCACCGATAGGTCAGAAGATATTTTCAGTAGGCGAGACAAAACACCGAACTACTGCAACCACCGTGCGTTACTAGTCATGATCTTATTGGAGGTGACACATCTTTGCGTTCCTATATACTTGGAAATCGCTGATGCAATACTAGTTTTGCGTGAAATTAGGTCATCCTTCACAGATTCGACGAGAATGGAAATCTCAGAGTAGGAGAAAGACAGTTCACTTTACCCCACCTACTATGGAGATCGAGCCCCTATACATGGTAAGAAGGCCACTGATTTGAGACTCTTCTTCTTGTTCCAGAAAGCTCACCATCTGGCTGAACTGCAGAGCCTTGTGGACTGTGTGTAGCGAGTAGCTTTTTTTTTTTTTTTTTTTTTTTTTATAGGTGTCCTCGTTCCTCCGACATAGTATGTGCCCTGTGGGAAAGTGTACCGAGAACATTACCTGTGTCCATTGCATAGTGGCAACTGTCTGCAGGAAGAGGACAAGCATGGATTGGTATCTGCAAGCGAATTGGTATCTGCAGGCCCCGGGTTCCGTGGGGTCTTCGGTGAATTAAAACATCCAGAAAATGGAGCCATTCGTCTTTTTCCGTCTCCATGGTGAACTGGAAGTTATGATAGACAGATAAAAATAAGATTTTCAGAGAACTAATGAATTTTCTGCCCTCCAAGGTGCCACAGCACAAATGTATCATCTACATACATAAAAAACTGTCACTCCTGATGACTAGTTCGTTTACAGAGGACTTTGGCTCAAAATTATCACTTCAGCGCCTTATCTTCAGACAGCTCCCTAGTTGGTTGGTTGTTTTGGGGAAGGAGACCAGACAGCGTGGTCATTGGTCTCATCGGATTAGGGAAGGATGGGGAAGGAAGTCGGCCGTGCCCTTTCAGAGGAACCATCCCGGCATTTGCCTGGAGTGATTTCGGGAAATCACCAGCTCCCTAGTTCTTAAAAATCGTTATTGAATAAGAAAGTATGTGGTGACTCACTGGATATTACTGAATTTCCGTGACGGCCGGTGTGGCCGAGTGGTTCTAGGCGCTTCAGTCCGGAACCGCGCGACCGTTACGATCGCAGGTTCGAATCCTGCCTCGGGCATGGATGTATGTGATGTCGTTAGGTTAGTTCTAGGGGACTAATGACCTCAAACGTTAAGTCCCATAGTGCTCACAGCCATTTGAACCATTTTGAATTTCCGTAACTTCATGGAACAAACAGTACGCCGTGTTATTATGAAGACCGACAAACACGTAATTGGACTGAAAACTTCCTGCTGCACAGAGTACAAGTGTAGTGGTCTTAATACAAAGCAGAACAATGGCAACGATAAACATAGCAAACATTGTATTTTATCTACAACAGTTGCCGAAGTTGACGTTTCTTCATAAAAGAACCCAAGGAATTTCGCAGGGTGAGAAACAAGTCGCAGATGAAATATTAGCCACACATTCCACTGAATGATCATGCAGAAATGCTAAGTATACGCTCAACTGTGCGTACAATATACGTAAGGAGTACAATGATGACGACACCTGGTTAACAAGTGAAAGTGACACTAGAACGTGTCTCGAGCCGAGCCATGTACTTCATCATCCTTGGGGAACACGGAGCGACACATATCGTCTCGAGTGAAACGTAGTAAAGGACGATGGCTGTCGACGGAGCGGGTACAGAAAGTAATTACGAGCTTGGAAGATCATCCGTAGCATAGAAAAAAAATGAACAGATCGTGTAAGTCCGCAGCAATATGACCGTGTAGTGCATAAGAAACACTATGGGTATTCCATGGAGGATATGGTGCACTTGTATGGAGCATCCTTGAAACGCGCAAACACCTGTTTGTTACAGGTTGTTGGATACGCATGATAGTGACCTACTATGTTGTGCACATCAAATAGCGAGCGACATAGATTCCAGTGATTTTAAGGGAAACAATGGGTAGTTGCATAATTTCAAACAGTACTACAAAATTGGAAAACTTAAGATAACGAAATTTCAAACAAAGCATCAACTTCACGATGCACAGCAAACTGTTTTTCTCACGTACATATCTTGCGGCAGATTCAGCAAACTCATTTGTTTTCAATTCCGACCAATCGAAATTTGAAGACGAAATGTCTATAGTAGTAACCCTGGAAATTAGAAGCTGAGCCGTGACTTCCTGTAATGATCTTGGCAGGACAGTTTCTCTACCGAAGTTAGCCGCTTTGCGGCGTCCTCGTTGGCTAAGCACTCTCCATTTAGGACGGCCGCGGCTCGCGAGGAGTGAATCGGTCGGCGGCAGTGACAGAAGGATAACAGTGCACGCAGCATCGCGAGTATTCAGTCGGTGCTCGGTGTACTGCGAGGACGCACGGTGTTGACATTCCGGTGCTGGGTCTGGTGGCGAGCGGAACTGGAGTGCGAAAGAAATCACCGGTCAACATAGGCGCTGTTTAAGAGTCGTGGCCATCTCGAATCCTGAGGAGAGCGCGGGAGTTTACCCTGGCGTGCATGTTAACGGCGAGCCCCTGGACTAACTTTAAAAGGTGAGCCATTTTGTGGTGGAACTTTTCAAATGGTTCAAATGGCTCTGAGCACTATGCGACTCAACTTCTGAGGTCATTAGTCCCCTAGAACTTAGAACTAGTTAAACCTAAATAACCTAAGGACATCACACACATCCATGCCCGAGGCAGGATTCGAACCTGCGACCGTAGCGGTCTCTCCGTTCCAGACTGCAGCTCCAGAACCGCACGGCCACTTCGGCCGGCGGTGGAACTTTTGAATGTTATTGCTCCATGTAGCGACTTTGATTTTCGCTAGTCATTCCTTAAACCACTTGGACTTGGGTCCGGGAAACTAGCTATTGCAAGTCCATGTAACTACATTATGCCCTGGTTCCGTTGCATTTTATCTTGAATTACAACAGTGGCCAATATTCGGCGATTCCTTTTTTTATTACTATTGTTAATATGTTAATTAGTCAATTTAATGGATCAAAGTTTATTCTTTACATAAAACTTCAGCCGCTAATTTACACTGCAATTTCATTCTTCCTTGTTGGCAACAATAATAGTAACAAATCTGCGCCGTCAAACGGTGCTTTGGTATTTAAGGTTGTGTGCGGATTGTCTGATCATTATCACCTTGAGTTAGTTGTGGTTTATAAATGTATCAAGTGCAATATCACGTTATTGGAGACTGTTTAATCAACTATTGGTTCAATATCAACTACGGTTGTCACACTACAACGCTTAACATGTCTTCCTGCATTTCGCACTACCCAGTGGTTGGCTGTTGGTTTTAGAATTTTACTTACCTGTGTATTAATACTAGGTTTGTACGTTCTAGAAACCGTTATTGGTGTGCGCAAACCCTCCTGCCTGTCGTTGTCACTTGAGCTCTCGAACACAGAATTCAGAAGCGCGGCCGACGTGAACGCCAAATGCCGAGAATGTGCTGACTGCTGTGTAAATCTTTCAGGCTGTCATAACATCCTACTGCCGAATGTTTTCCATACTAGTTAATTCACGTATTTATGAGATCTTGCTATCCGAGTATTTCTGAATCGTAACAGCTTTTACAAATTATAATTTTTCATATTGAAATCTGAGCTCACTTGTTGTAAAATTATGTTAAATTTATATTTGTGTAAAGTAATTTTTTATTGATTTAAAGTTGGGCTCATAAGGCTGTTTTTCTTTTAAAATCTTTAATTATTCCCATTGATTTTATACAACTGAATAATCGGTGTAGATCACAGCTATTTGCAAATGCTAATGAATCTTTGTGCTCTGTTTTAATTAACGTAGTGAGAATAAATTTTTTTTCTCCTCGAATGGGGTCATCATTCGACTCCAGCAGCCCACGTGCCCTGCTTACCAATCCTAAACCTTAGGAGAGGCACCAAGAGACTTGTTTCAAGATCAGCTAGCATCAATACCTTAACGCATTTGTATACAAATATGCCGACTGTTACTCTGGGTGGTAAATTGGATGGAAAGTTGTTTATTGTGCTGTAAGAAGTTGGATGTAATCTGCCTCCTACGACTTTGCCAGGGCAGTAAGGGAATATTTTCGTCACAGTATGGAACATTGGGAAAATGGGCTTAATAAAAATGGTTCAAATGGCTCTGAGCACTATGCGACTTAACTTCTGAGGTCATCAGTCGCCTAGGACTTAGAACTAATTAAACCTAACTAACCTACGGACACCACATACATCCATGCCCGAGGCAGGATTCGAACCTGCGACCGTAGCGGTCGCGCGGTTCCACACTGAAGCGCCTAGAAACGCACAGCCACTCCGGCCGGCTAGGGCTTAATAGAACTACAAATTTTGTTACGAGCACGGGATTTGGCCAGTAGCCAGTCACAATAATTTCCTTTTCCTTGGTTCCTGATGTGCGTACCAAAATCATACTGCTTTAGAGAAACTATCCCCCCCCCCCCTAAATTTTGTGACATTGCAGTTCTTACCACTTGGAACCACTCGACAAATTAGGCCTCTGGGTGAGAGTTGCAGATAGTGCGATATTATTGTTTTGTAGACACGGAAGTAACAAAGCCTTAAAGGATAGCCAGTGCACGATAAGCTCCATCACCGACGGTTTCGCATTCGGTTGCTTGCCATCACATTCCATCAGTTCTTACCGTGCCGTTACACCACCAATACGTTTCGACATGCATTCTTGAAGAGTAGATACCTACTTGAACGTCCTGCCCGGCTTGTAACTCCCAAGGAGCTCGAGCTTGTTGTGCGAATCTTTGTGATAACTGTGGCGAGCCGTTTTTAATTCGGTGTTCATAAACGGACATATTAGTCATTCAAGAAATGTTGAAAACACACTATTAACATGTACCATGAAGTGTAATACATAATCTCATACAAGGTTGATCTCTGGATCTCCTGGACACTCATTTTCTGTCGCTATCCTGATGCACAGTTGCTAACACAACACTTTCCAATGAGCCTTACTAAAGATTGAACTTGCGACCTCGCACTCAAGCGGTTTCTTGTTAGAGTGTCTACGGTAGCCTAGTTACAACCAACTGTAATTTTCAATTTCGTTCCCTTTGCAAAATGCCGCAGCTCAAGGAAGAAGAAAAAAATAGGCACAAATCATGAGTCACGAAAGAGCAATGAAGCGATTCCTGACTGTTATAATGGCATCACGCAATCAGTGCGCGGAATGGGCCGATTCCGTTGTTTCGTGATCACTGCAGCAACACGCTAGGCCAGGCTATCGTTGTGTGGAACGGTCGCAAAAAAAATAACGATATGAAATCTCGGCAAGAGCAGCGAAAAACTCACGCAAATCAACATGAGCAACCGGTTTCCTGAGAATGCTGCGAAAGCGTGTTAAAGTAAGTACTGGGAAACTGATAACACTCGCCAACTACAAACCAACAGTGAAACCTAGAAAAAAAAGGTTTTTGTTACAAGTGATGAATTCCAAGTTCGTAACTTTTCGTTAAGAGCTACATGATAAATATAGCGGCCCAATATTGAAAAATTAAACACCGTTGCTTCCCTCACTTCTCATATATATATATATATATATATATTTCACGTTCTTAAGTGTTAATCTGTAGTGTATCTGACATAAATAAAAGTCATCATAAAAATCATTTTTGGTCTTGCAGTTTTAATGATGATGATGATGATGATGATGTTTGGTTTGTGGGGCGCTCAACAGCGTGGTTATCAGCGCCCGTACAATTACCCAATCTTTGCTCAGTCCAATTGTGCCACTTTCGTGGATGATGATGAAATGATGAGGACAACACAAACACCCAGTCATCTCGAGGCAGGTGAAAATCCCTGACCCCGCCGGGAATCGAACCCGGGACCCCGTGCAGTTTTAATGACAGCTGATAATGGTTACTGTATACGGTAACAGGCCAAAACAGTAAACATACATTCGTAAGTAAATTGTTTACGAGATATCTGCGAATGTGTGGTTAGGAGATGCCACTGACTTCAGTGTGAAAAAATTTTGTGCACTTTACATTGCAATAACACTTGTACTAACAAAGGAACCTCCCCATCGCACCCCTCTCAGATTTCGTTTTAAGTTGGCACAGTGATAGGCCTTGAAAAACTGAAAACAGATCAATCGAGAAAACAGGAAGAAGTTGTGTGGAACTATGAAAAAAACAAGCAAAATATACAAACTGAGTAGTCCATGTGCAAGATAGGCAACATCAAGCATAGTGCGAGCGCTGTCGTCCCGTGGTTAGCGTGAGCAGCTGCGGAACGAGAGGTCCTTGGTTCAAGTCTTCCTTCGAGTGAAAAGTTTAATTTTTTTATATTCAGATAATTATTATCTGTCCGTCCGTCCGTCCGTCCGCCCGATGCGAGGTAACTGCGCCGTAGTATGGGGACGTTACACCTAAACAAACATCGATACACACGACGTCGGTAGACAACAGAGCACGGAAGAGAGAGTATTCCTGCTGACGAGGCTCCCTGGCTGGCAGTTGACTGTTCGCTACTTTGGACAAGAGTGCATTAAATACGTGAGATGTATTCCGTGGGCAATATTAATCCAGCAAATATAGCTCGCGACTTCAATAACAAAGTCAATGACTATTTTCCGAACTGTAAGGAATCGGAAAGTTCCTTAAGGGATCGAATGATTGTCGAACATTTGTATGATTATTTCCTACATTTGTTGATAAACAGTACGTGTGGCGATAAACAGTACGTGTGGTGATGACGATACCTTGCTGATTGCTGCGGGACTTTATGTACTAGATGATGAGATTGTTGACGATCCGTACGAAGAACACGAAGAGGAAATACTGCGACTTCAATCTGATGGAGCATTTCCTTCATGTAACCCAAAGAAATACCAATACAGGTTACGGTCCAAACCAATTAAAAGACGCAAATATAGATTATGGAGTGAAGTAACAAATAAATTTAAGAAATTTAAAGGGATGGAGGAAAAAACTACAATTAAATATTGCAAAGAAGTCGTGGAACGAGGTGGAACCCGAAGACAGAAGTGAACAGAGACGTCAATGAAAGAACGGACAGATCTTAACTTTGCGAAAATAAAGAAAGTAAACTTTTCACTCGAGGGAAGACTTGAACCAAGGAACTCTCGTTCCGCAGCTGCTCACGCTAACCAAGGGACCACGGCGCTCCTGAGCTCACATTATCCTTGATGTTGCCTATCTTACGCATGGACTACTCAGTTTATATATTTTGCTTATTTTTTTCATAGTTCCACACAACTTCTTCCTGTCTTCTCGACTGATCAGTTTTTCAAGGCCTATCAGCTGTGCCAACTTTTAACTAAATCTGAGGAGAGTGCGATGGGGAGGTTCCCTTATAAGTAAAGAAGTGTAAAGTCTGATTTTCTGCAAGGTATTTATAACCCCCCCCCCCCTTACACACACACACACACACACACACACACACACACACACACACACACACACACACACACACACACACGAAGGGTGGGTAGAGGGGGGGAGAGGGGGGAGGGGGTGGAGGATGTGAGGGAGAGCGTGGGGGAGGAATGTGGGAGGGGCGGTAAGGAGGGAGGGAAAGGGAAGATTAAGAAAGCGAACAACACTTGAGGCAGCGATTCCTGACACGAAAAGGAACGTAAAAGTTTGTACCAACGTATGTCCGAGAAAGAGTGAGTCTACAGTAAGCAATTAGAAATGTTACTAAAAAATTAATAAGGATAAAGAGTATTATAGTGTAATGCTTATTTCCCAATGTTGATGCATGGTGAACCCCATTATTCTGCATGTAGCAGGTATTGTGGTTGTAGCTAAGTCGAAGAACAGTAGTCTGTTGCCGCGCGGGATTAGCCGAGCGGTCATAGGCGCTGCAGTCATGGATTGTGCGGCTGATCCCGGCGGAGGTTGGAGACCTCCCTCGGGCATGTGTGTGTGTGTGTGTGTGTGTGTTTTTGTCCTTAGGATAATTTAGGTTACGTAGTGTGTAAGCTTAGGGACTGATGACTAGCAGTTAACTCCCATAACTTTTCACACACATTTTGAACAGTAGTCTGTTATCACGCCAGGAGCAGGCCGAGATGGTCTTAATCTTGTAATACGGTTACACTGGTCGAATAAAAAACGTGAAATACCCAGAAAGGGAGCAAGAAATGAAATAAATCTCCATGGTTTGAGAGAGTATGTGAAGTTATTCCGGTGATTACAAAATCGAGTTAGACTCGCGAAGAATATGGCGGTACGAGCCCACTTATCAGTATGATATTGCACCCACTTAGGACTTAAGACACACTTACCACCCGAATCACAAGTGCTTTTTATCCTCTCCTGAGGTAAGCTGGCACACAACTGCTTTAAGCGGCCCTTGATACTGGGGTATTGGCAAACGGACGGAGTTGACGTCCAAAATGGTCCGACACGTGCTCTACTGGGAACAGATCTGGGGATCTTAGTGGCCAGATCTGAGGTGGTCGACCAGAACTTTTATGACGAGTATGCCTGTCCTCACGTTCCAAAATTGGATCACCGTTCATCCAAATCCCCCAAAATCCGGATGTTGCACTACTATACCAGCTGGCCAACTACAGACCCAGAATGAGGCCCCTTTCAAACTTTGCAGGTGCTGACAATGCAGTCTCACATGAGTATGGGTAAGTCCCTGTCCTTCAGTGATCAACGTGTCATACTGTTTATACACCTCATACAGGGTGTAAGGAAAATGGACGGCACCAATTGCACGACATATTCCTCACACGTAGACGAAGAAATTATGTTACATGAACATGGGTCTACAAACATTTCGTCACCATGTGACAACTCGTTTTCACAAAACTCGTTAATCATGGGAAACACACACCAACAGAACGCACCACAGTACCACATGTAACTCTTTCTCACAGGAGACGTTCAATAAAACCTCCGTGAGTATTCAGGGATACATCAGCGCATCCGAGTTTCGCCACGACGGTGGTATGATGCATGTGTGGAGTACTGCGTATGGTTTTGCAGCCTTCCATAATACGGTACTGGAGATCCTGAAAGCTCTTGTGTGTGAGACCCCAGTACAAGATGTTCAAACACACCCACAAATGAAAGTCCAACGGGTCTAGGTCCACAGAGCGTGGACGCTAGGCAATTGATCCATCTCTACCTGTCCATCAGTCACCGAATCTGTTATTTAGAAGCCGACGGACATTAACACTGCAATGGGAAGGTGCACCATAGTGCATGAAGTAAAAGTTTTGTAGCACAGCTAAAGGCACATCTGCTAAGTGATCAGATAGTGCTATCATAATTTCGTTCAGAGCGTTCTATCTGTTGAGCCTGGTCGAAAAAAGTAAGGCCCTACCAAACAGTCACCAACAATACCGGCCCTAACACTGACAGAAAATCATTACTGATGACTTGCTTCAACAGTTGCGTGAGAACTGATGTCTGCCCATACATGTCGACTGCGAAAGTTTACAATTCGATCTCGTTGAAACTCGTTGGATAAAACGGAACCAAAGCGTTTCCCGCCCTCTTGTTCATACAAGATAATTTCTTTTTCTACGTGTGGCAATTTGTGACGTACATTTTCGTTACATCCCCTACATCGTACCAGGCCCAATAAAAACACTGAAGAGAAGCAACAAGAATCCACGCGGGTGGCAGTTCTGCTTGTCACAGAGAACAGGTCCTTCATCATTTTCATACCTACCGCTGATTTGTTCGTCTACGGACGCAAGTTAGCGTCCGACCATCCGACCATGAGTTCCGAACGCGGTGTTTTTTTTTTTTTTTTTTTTCTTTCTCCAGGCAGTTTATATCGTCGTCAACTGAAGGTATGAGAGTGTCCGAAACGTGGCTGATTGCTGGATTTCTTGATGTAATGATTCCACGCTAATCTTGGTCTAGTTTCGTGGTCGTGGACACACTAATGCCGCACAGCTTTACTGAGCTGCTAGCATCGATGCAGAGCATCACACGCCGAAAAATGGACCAAACGTTTTTTCAGTTGTTTGTGTCAGCAAGGAACCTTTCAGCGAGATAAAGTAGGTGGCCGCGGGATGTTCGTAAATCTGAGGTTCGACACGATACTGAAATCAACCTCAGTAGATGATCTAGGCACTACTTTCTTCGGCGTACTTCATGCCGGCGGACCGTTTTGTTTATCCAACTTGAAAGTCATTACTAACGTCATCACCTGCATCGTGTACGAGAACTGTCGGTGGCGGCGGTCTTACCGCTAGTTGTTGCCAATGTCAAAATAACTAATTTGCGTCTCTGGTCATAACAAATGGTTGGATTGACCTGGATTTAGAGCCGCTGGCAATGAAAGCCGGTTGAAACATTCGTTGGAGAGTCGTCTTACTAATATTGCGTACGGTTCATTCCCTAAACTTTGACTTTGAAAATGATCCGTCTGTGGTTTTTGAAATAGTAGTCGGTGGCGAGCAATTTTTCAAGGTTTAATTAAACTACTGATACGATAGTTCATTTGAAGTAGAGGAATACGTTATTTCGTCCAGTTTCATTATAGATGAAACGGCTTTCAATAATAATAAATGGTTATTATCCGTGTAAACCCTCATGTAAGTCAGTTCATTCTCTCTTCTCCTAACGTCGGACGCGGTACGGATCAGGAAACTTAAGAGACCTACAAAACGGTGAACAAAAGGAGTTTTCTGGCTTCGGCATTATGCAGTACCTTTAAACGATGAGGCGATCTTTAGTAGAGACGGTAACATGAACCAGCACAATCGTCACCTGTGAGCTGCAGATAATCCTCAGGAAACGGTTGTAACATCGCGTGATCAGCGGATTAGTATGAATGTTAGAGAGTATTGGCTACCACCTATATGGACAATTGGTTTTGCCACAACACCGTTATTGTTACACGTAGGTGGAATTTCTAATTATTGCTAAAGGTACATTCTGCAGCAAAATAAGACAGGTGAAGCCGGCCGCGGTGGTCTCGCGGTTCTAGGCGCGCAGTCCGGAACCGCGCGACTGCTACGGTCGCAGGTTCGAATCCTGCCTCGGGCATAGATGTGTGTGATGTCCTTAGGTTAGTTAGGTTTAAGTAGTTCTAAGTTCTAGGGGACTGATGACCACAGCTGTTAAGTCCCATAGTGCTCAGAGCCATTTGAACCATTTTGAACAGGTGAAGTGACTGTTTCATGATGAAGCACCAACGCACTTCCATTATGCTGTTTCTTTTATTGATCATCCGTTTTATTTATTTGAGAAAGTATTGGAACTGTTACCCTGTAGTGCGCGATGTGCCACAACTACTGTGTTTATACTATACAGGCTATGACTAAGAGCGCGAGGCGCTCTTTCTATTGAACGAACACATTTACAACGTGTGATTGGTCCAAATCATTACCAACTAGTAATATTCCATTCTTGCTCAAGACAAGTTTGCCGACGGTCAGTCCGTAATTCTTTGTTCAGGCTAGTCATTGTTGTAGTCTGGAAAAATACAAACTTTTAATTTCAGGGTATATTTTCCACTTTATGTATTTAGTACCGCAAGTTCCTGTATAGGTAGTCGGCTACTTCTAGATAGCAAGGATCAGCGTAGGTTGGATGCGTAGACAGAATCTGCACTCACATATCTACCCTGTTTTGGGAGCATTCCTTTTATCGGAATTTTGACTTTCAATACGACGACAGCTACCTCACACTCTCCACTGAAAGAGCTACGCTGCCACTTGAGAGGACTTCTTACTATCTATCAATGTGTAAATACACTGGAGCGCCAAGGAAACTAGTATGGGCATGCGTATTCAAATACAGAGATTTGTAAACAGGCAGAATACAGCGCTGCCGTCGGCAACGTCTGTATAAGGCAACAAGTGCCTGACGCTACTGTTAGATCGTTTACTGCTGCTACAATGGCAGGTTATTAAGATTAAAGTGAGTTTGGACGTGGTGTTACAGTCAGCGCACGAGCGATGGGACACAGCATCGCCGAGGTACCGATGACGTGGGGATTTTCCAGTACGACCACATAACGGGTGGATCGTGAATATCAGGAATTCGGTAAAACATCAATTCTCCGACATCACTGAGGCCGGAAAAAGATCCTGCAAGAATGGGACCAACGAACGCTGCAGAGAATCGTTCAACGTGACAGAACTGCAACCCCTCCGCGAATTGTTGACGGCCCAGCAATAAAATCTGCAGAAAGTATAAGCATGCGAATCATTCAACGAATCATCATCGATATGGACTTTCGGAGCCGAAGGCCCACTCTTTTTTTTTTTTTTTTTTTTTTTTTTTTTTAGGGCGCACAACTTCAATGGTCATTAGCGCCCTGACTACTCTAAGAATGCACCGCGAGGCACAAGTTGACAAGAACAACTAAGAGGGAAAACACGATAAAAGACAGACTGACAGGCATAGGATTAAAAAACAACATCATCAAATGTCCTTAGCGAGGTTTGTCAAATTGATAAAACAAAGAACACGAGCAGCTGCTCGTGGGTCATCCGCTAAAATGGCATCGAAAGTATTAGGCAGGTTAAGATCGAGGCGCAGTGTGTTAAGATCTGGACAGGACATTAAAATGTGTCTAACCGTCAGCAAGTGCCCACATGGGCAGAACGGCGCCGGCGCAGCCGTCAGCAGATGGCGATGGCTGAACCGGCAGTGTCCAATTCTTAACCGGGCTAAAACGACCTCCTCCCGCCGAGAAGGGCGTGAGGAGGACGTCCAAGCCACGGGAAGAGGTTTTAAGGCCCGAAGCTTGTTGTCGGTAAGTGCAGCCCAATCGGCATGCCACAGCGATAAGATGCGCCGACAAATGACCCTGCTAAAATCGGACGAAGGGACACAACAAGAAGCTGTCCGAGGCTGGAGGACCGCAGCCTTGGCCGCGGCATCTGCAGCTTCGTTCCCAGGGATACCGACATGGCCAGGAACCCACATAAAGCTAACCGGAGAACCGACGTCCACCAGCTGCTGAAGAGAGCGTTGGATCCGGTGTACGAAAGGGTGAACCGGGTACGGATCACTGAGGCTCTGGATGGCGCTCAGGGAGTCGGAGCAGATGACATAAGCAGAATGTCGGTGGCGGCAGATGTAAAGAACAGCCTGGTAGAGGGCAAAGAGCTCAGCTGTGAAGACCGAACAATGGCCATGGAGCCGGTATTGGAAACTTTGTGCCCCGACAATAAAGGAACACCCGACCCCGTCATTGGTATTAGAGCCATCTGTATAAATGGAAGTCATGTTGATGAACTTCGAACGAAGTTCCAAAAAACGGGAGTGGTAGACCGAACCGGGGGTGACCTCTTTTGGGAGCGAGCTGAGGTCAAGGTGAACGCGGACCTGAGCCTGGAGCCAAGGTGGCGTGCGGCTCTCGCCCACTCGAAAGGTTGCAGGGAGTGAAAAATTAAGGTGTTGAAGGAGGCGACGAAAGCGAACACCAGGGGGTAGCAGGGCAGACACATACAACCCGTATTGACGGTCAAGAGAGTCGTCAAAAAAGGAACGATAAGACGGATGGTCGGGCATTGACAGTAGCCGACAGGCATACCGACAAAGCAGTATATCGCGCCGGTAGGTGAGTGGCAATTCGCCAGCGTCAGCATGAAGACTCTCTACGGGACTGGTATAAAATGCTCCGATCGCAAGTCGTAAACCCCGATGTTGTATGGAGTTGAGGCGGCGTAAGATGGATGGCCGTGCAGAGGAGTATACGAAGCTCCCATAATCCAGTTTGGAGCGGAGGATCGACCGATATAGACGAAGTAGGACGGTTCTATCCGCTCCCCACGACATACCACTGAGAACACGGAGGACATTTAAAGAACGGGTACAACGGGCGGCCAAATATGACACATGTGGAGACCAGCTAAGTTTCCTGTCAAAGGTAAGGCCTAAAAATTTGGTTGTCTCCACGATTGGGAGAGCAACGGGACCGAGTCGTAAGGACGGTGGGAGAAACTCTTTGTAGCGCCAGAAGTTAATACAGACCGTCTTCTCGGCAGAAAAACGGAAGCCATTGGCGACACTCCAGGAGTAAAGACGGTCAAGAGAACGCTGAAGACAGCGCTCCAGGACACGTGTACACTGCGCGCTGCAATAGATGGTAAAATCGTCCACGAAAAGGGAGCCTGATACATCAGCTGGGAGGCAATCCATTATTGGATTGATCGCGATGGCGAAGAGAGCGACGCTCAAAACTGAGCCCTGTGGCACCCCATTCTCCTGGCGAAAGGTGTCTGACAGGACAGGCCCACTCGTGTACCCTTGATGACTGTACGACACAAAGTTTTATGCCTCGCCTGGGCCCGTGAACAAACAACACTCTACTGTTGATGACTGGAAACATGTTGCCTGGTCGGGCGTTTCAAATTGTATCGACCCGCTGGCGTACACGTGTGTGGAGACAACCTCATGAATCCATGGGTCCTGCATGTATCCAGGGGACTGTTCAACTGCACACGCCCGACATCATTACAGAGACTCCACGACCTTGGAGTGATATGTGCCCCTGATACGTCCAGATACGACTCAGGATTCTTACGTACGTGTCACCAGTCAGTCTGATCACTTGCGTCCATTCACGTCCTTTGTGCATTCCGACAGACTTGGGCAATTCCAGCAGGACAATACGGCACCCCACACGTCCAGAATTGCTACAGAGTGTCTCCAGCAGCACTATTATGGGTTTTAACACTTCCGCTGGCCACCTCAGTCCCCAGACACGACATTATTGAGCGTATCTGGGATGCCTTGCAACGTGCTGTTCAGAAGAGGTGTCCACTCCTACGCATTTATGGACAGCCCTGCAGGATTCATGGTGTCAGTTGCCTCCAGCACTACTTCAGATAGCAGTCGAGTCCATGCCACGTAGTGTTGCGGCACTTCCGCGTGCTCGCGGTGGTCCTACAAGATATTAGACATGTATACCAGTATCTTTGACTCTTCAGTGTAAATTCAGCGAACAAAATTTCACGGTCAGGAAATTAATAATTTTTACATCCAAGCCATTTCAGCAGCACAGCTGACGCAGAAATCAGGCTTCGCAAGACACTGTGACGTGTCGTATAGTGTGTACGGCGTTGTGGTTTTAATGATCTTTAAATATGCTTCAAACGCAAATGAAAGTCAAAGTTACTATCCTTAATCAATGCATTAAAAACTGATAATTGTGCTTGAGTATTAATGTGATCTTCTGGAAATAATGACGTTAACAACACACGGAAGATTTGCGCAAAGCCCACAAACAGTTAAAAATACTGACATAAGGTTTGCGTAAATTATTTTTACACACATCGGAGCAATAAATGTCACTAGAGCATGAATTAATAAAGTTCTCAGGAATCTGACTCGGAAATGTATTCGTTTTCAAAACGAATATTAGCAACAGTGTAATACGCCTTAATTAACCTGTACTTTTAATTAATATGCCGTAATCGCTATGACAGCACAGGTGAAGGCACTTTATTACAAAAGAAGAAGTTTTATAATTAACAAATATACCACTGTGTTATGGAAACGGTGAAGTAAGTAATTGATACAATTATTTTTAACAGACCTGTATTTTAATGAGATTTAGGCCAGCGGTAATCGTAAGAGAGCTAGAGTCAGTCTTTGTTCCCTGGACAAAAGAAGGAAAGAATAGTAATTATTAATGTATTTTGTAGTCAGAATGAGATACGAAGGTTTCATGTGTAGTTGTTCGTCAGCGTCTATAATCACCTTTCATCACACACTTCACACTATTTCTTTCTTTTTCTACAAGATTTTCAGTTTATCACACAGATCAAAAACATTCTGTCGGGTTTTCAGCAAGTCCTAACCAGAAGACAGTACAACATTCAGTTGATCAATCATTCAACTATCGAATCCACGTTTCTGCAATGTTCGTACGAAATAATTACTCTCATTATTCGTGGGGATGACAATTTTCTAAACTAAAAGTTAATTATGAAATGGACAGTAATTGGGGGAAATAGTTTGAGAGCAGCATAAGTTAGTTTCCAAAGATACAGTTTACCTTTCACTGTTCGTCGATACATCACCACAGGATGCGAAGAGGACGTGGAGGTCTTGTTCCTTGGCCACCTTGATCAACAGACTTAAACCAAAGAGATTTTTACTTGTGGGGGCATCCAAATACTGCTGTGTTTGCTGATTCAGGTGCTCGCGTAAAAAAAGTTCAAATGCCTCTGAAAACTATGGGACTTAACATCTATGGTCATCAGTCCCCTAGAACTTAGAACTACTTAAACCTAACTAACCTAAGGACATCACACAACACCCAGTCATCACGAGGCAGAGAAAATCGCTGACCCCGCCGGGAATCGAACCCGGGAACCCGGGTGCGGGAAGCGAGAACGCTACCGCACGACCACGAGCTGCGGACGTACCCGCGTACTGACTATGAACAATGTGTCAGTGTAACCTGTCACACAATTCTGCTACAGCTGGGAACATGCGAAAGAGTGAGGCAATCCATCACGACACGTACAACACGCACACTGCATTCCATGGCGGTCTCTTTTCTAACATGGAATAAATTAATACCATGTTGTAGGTAATGAAATGTACTAGTACCAATTTCTTTTATTGCCGACACACCGTCAGATTCCAGTCACCTGTTGATATGAACTTTTTTGTTCATTTTCCTATAAACAATCACCATCTGAAGCTTGTCCTTTAATTAAAATCAATCAATTGCAGTTGCTCAGTAAATGTATTCACGATAGTAATTTATGAATGCATACAAAATGAGGGCACCCACATTTTGGAAGAGAGGAGCTCAGAATTTTATTTGGTGTGTACCTGCATCTACATCCAGTGTGGTAACCACCGTGAAGTGCATGGTAGAGGGTAAGTCCCATTGAATCTGTGAATTATTGCTTAAATGCCCCTGCGCACGCTGTTATTAGTGTAATCTTGTCTTCACGATCCCTTCTGGAGCGCTATGTAGAGAGCTGCAGAATGTTCCTTGATTTGCCACTTGATAGCCTACTCAGTAGGTTTCAAGAATCAACTGTATGAAGTAGTTTGCGTCTACATTCACGCGTCTGCCACTATAGGTTCTTCATCATATCTCTGGCGCCATCCCGATGTCAAACTAACAAAGGACATTGAACTCTGAACATATACAGAGAAGGGCAGCAAGAATGAATGGTCATAGGTTAGCCATTTTTGCTACGGGTCCGATACACGGGAACAATATTTCTAGGATTGGTCACCCGCGTTTCTCGCGAACAGTCTCCTTCGCAGACTGCTTGCATTTGCCTAGTATTGTAGTAACGAACCGGTGTGCCTCCAGGTTTACCAATGACAGCCTATGTGACCATTCCATTACATATTCTTACGAAGCACTACTCACAGGCATGTAAGTTGATGAATCCAACTACGACTCTCTGATGTTCTAGTCGTAGATTACAACATTTCCTCATTTGGGAAGTTTAAAATTTTATTTCTTTACATTTAAAGGAAGTCGCCAATCTTTCCAAAACTCTGAAATGTTATCAAAATACAACTGACTATTTACGCAGCTTTTTATCTGACAGCACTTCACTATAGGTGACTACGTCATTTGATATAATGGTCTATCAGTGATGGTCCCAACACACTTCCCTTGGGACACACATGAAGTTACTTCTGTATTTGTCATTCTATTAATAAATATTCACGGAACAATTTCTCATAATTTATTAGCCACAATAAATACACCAACACAGTTCAGCTTAGAACAGAAAGCCCGAATGTGGAAGAACCACACACGATGCCATATTAAACTGGTACATGCTTCACCAATACGTTTGCGAACAATAAGAGGTTACAGACACGAGAGATGGAAACCAAGATTCGAGATTCTCATTTTAGATTCGCTGTCTCTTCTCCCCGCTTGAGGAATTGGAACGAGATTCACATACGAAGAGCGACCAACCGCGACTGGAATTCATGGGGTCTGAGCGGTTACGCCGAGCACGATAAATGCGCACGAAGCGGAGCATTCTTAATCATCCTTAACGTCTGTCTACATATCCGGAGCTAAAAATGAATAGGCTCTGCTGACTTACTGTTATACGACAAATTATTGTCTTTTCTGCTGTTTATGACACATCAGGTACACACATCCGGTACTATGTTTCTAGAAGATTATAAAAACCCATGTGACGTTAATCTGTATCACATGCAGTACACGTAAAGTGAGAACAATATGGCGGCGAAGTGGAGTTATAACTACAAAACTGTGCTCCATTTCTTGACTTTGCTTCTCTTTCTCGTAGTAGACAACAATAGTAAAGCCTCGAAGTCCCTTGTGACGGATCTGTACCATTAAAAGTTCTCAATTTACTTGCGGCGGTAATTCTCTATGGAATTCGGAGATTTCGACGATCTCCACAACTGTCATCGTCAGGATAGCAACTGACTCTGGAAAATTTAACTGATATGGCTTACCACAACCAGATATTAAATCTGCGTCAACTATGGATCGTCATTCGCAATATCTTTGTTAACTGAAAGAGCATCCGATTTTCTACGCTGGCTGTTACATGAACATCGTCATTTATACCACAGACAACACACTTCGGATTTCTGACATTTTGAAGTGCTTGGTCGTATGCTTGTTCATTATATATATATATATGCACAAAGGGCGACGGTGTAAATTTACATGTCATTTTAATACATAATGGCTGTCACAGCAAGCAGGAGCTAGAACAACGTTCGATATTCGTCAATACTTTACTTCTGTAGTGGCATACTATATAATTTTAATGTTAACATAAAAACCCGTATCACACAGAACACTGATCTACTCGGACTGATTCGCCTCCGCCCACATTCAATCAAGTCGTCGCTCATAGATGTACCGACAAATAGTTACCACTGTAGATATGATGGCGCCTACCTATACGTGCTGGGGACATGGCACCTGTTACACAGCTGTTCGAAAATTTCCATTACAAATTTCTAGGACTTACAGAGGGGGTGAGTACATAAAACAACGAATAGGAACACATGCCCGGGAACATACCGTTTCCGTGCTACAGCCGTTTGAAAACGTACTTTCTAGGTAAGTTTGCAACCGGGTAGTCATGGTGGTAAATGCTTATGTCGGATTAGTATTAGGGCAGACGTCAGATGACAAAGCTCTCTGACCCGATTTGAGCCCCATTCGCCTGTCTGTGAGTCTTTGAGTAAAATGGTTGTGTACACATTTGCAGAATACACCGGTGTGATCCTTCTGTATGGCGAAGCTCACGGTAGTGAAAAAGCTGCTCGTAGCCTTTATCAAGATCTTTATGCACAACGTCCCACTCCATTGCATACGCTTATCGCCACAATTAAGCAACGGCTTAGAGAAAGGGATAGTTTCACCGTCAGTAGTCATGACTGTGCTGCTCCAAGGGGACGCCGATATTGGAATCATGTTGAAGAGATGCCGTCAACGAGTACGCACGGCCGTAGCGCGAGCAATGGATGTTGCTTTTAACACCGTCTGATATGTTGTGTGTAACCAACAACGACATGCACACCACCTCTAGTATTCCATATGGCCTCTAACACTTAGATACGTGAATGATGTACGAAGCAAGTGAGAGATGTACGAAAGACATAAAATGACATTAACCAATCCGACGTAAGCACCCCAGAACATGACTACCATGCCGCAAACCTATCTAGCAAGCGTGTTTTCAAATGGCTGTAGCACGGATGATGATGATGATGTTTGGTTTTTGGGGCACTCAACTGCGCGGTTATCAGCGCCCATACAAATTCCCAACCTTTGCTCAACCCAATCTCGCCACTTTCATGCATGGTGATGAAATGACGAGGACAACACAAACATCCAGTCATCTCGAGGCAGGTGAAAATGTAGCACGGAAACGGTTCGTTTCCGGACATGGGTTCCTGTTGAAAACATTGTAGCACAGTTTTAGAGGGGAGAGTACGTGTGTAACGGTAATTTCGGAACACACTGTTTTGTTTACCCTTGTCGCGAGTTTTGTAAAGGCCTCGTCGATACTGCTGTTGAGTTCGTGAGACGGCTTCTGGTGCAGTACACCGCTAAGACGATTTGGTTCAAATGGCTCTGAGCACTATGCGACTTAACTTCTGAGGTCATCAGTCTCCTAGAACTTAGGTTACTTAGGTTCAAGTAGTTCTAAGGACATCACACACATCCATGCCCGAGGCAGGATTCGTTCGGCTCCAGACTGTAGCGCCTAGAACCGCACGGCCACTCCGACCGGCTACGACGATTTCTCCCTGCCACTATTAGTTGAAAAAATGATGTCTACAACACTGTTTGTAATACAACACTGTTTGTAATACAACACAAAAAGGCTCTCAATGGCTAAGTGCAAACAGTGAGCTCTTAGAAGTGAACAGAAAATTGTTGTACGTGCCATTCTCTGTGTACTGTAAAGTGTACGTACGACTAACAGTCAGTTCCTGTCTAAGTCAGCAATGAACTATGATCTATAATCAAGTGGGCGAGAGCTGCTCCTCGGTCTTCCGGATAGGCTTCTATCCGTTGTCGTCCGGCCATTGGCGGATTGTACTCGGCCGGCCACTGGCCGAGGCAAAGTCAATATCTTCATACTCAGCGCCACCCGTGGCGCTGGTGGATCTCGCTCAAGTGGAGAGTCTCTATGGCACTTGCACCAGCTCGCATCTTTGCGCTTGGGGTTCCTTTTCCCTAGCTGTGTCTCTTTCGGACGACACAGCGTCCTGTATATCTTTTTTCCATTGTAGATAACATCTGTGTCAGTTATCACTGTACTTTTCTTTATTTTGTCTGTGTACATTCTATTATTTGTAGTTTGGGAACTGATCAAAAGGACGACTTCTTTTCTTTATCTACCTCATGACTCTCCAATTGGACTAAAAATTGTTCAATGTGGAATGAAAATATGCCTCCGTGTACAAGTTTATGTGGAAAGAAATGCTGATGTGATTTAAACAAAGACGTCATACTAGACATACTACTATGAAATCAATAAAGCAGCGTATGTCAAGTAAATGAGCGATTTCTCTTTGTGTATAACAAAAAATATTCGTTGTAGTGATTCTTTCCGGCACAAGACACCGGTTTCGCCGTCAGCGTTCAGTACGTTGTTAAGGCTACTTGATCAGCGGCCAGCGATGTTACCGAAACCCACAATGCAGTTCCATCATTTCGACTGGAGAACAACGTGACACCCGGGGCATGAGCACGCCAACACAGCTGACCTTAGCGGGTGTAAGTATTGGCCGCCCTGCCAGTAAGAGGCGTATAGTCAGCAACCGCTGTGGATTTAGAGCGACGACTCTTGTCTGCAAAACATGGCGCTTACTATCACCATGCTCTGTCGTAGGTTTGAGTTCTCCCTCGGGTATGGGTGGGTGTGTCGTCCTTAGCGTAAGTTATTTTAAGTTATATGACCTGAGCAGTTTGTTCCCACACGACCTTACCACAAATTTCCAATTTCTGCTGGGTGGCTGGCGAACAAGCTCCCACCGCCCTGAGCCAAGCTGTCTTCAGGATCCCGTCAACACGTCACCAACCCCGTCCGCTCTGTAGTATACGAAGGGATGTTCCCCTGCTACACCCGGTCTGGCACGACGTTATCGCTCTGCCGGTTGCCGCACCTCACTCCCGAAGGCGCTCGTCCTTGAGTGACAGTTACGCATCTCGCCGGTACTTCATGTGCTTCTATTCGGTGTCTATTGTATTCTGTTTACGGGTTCACCTCTAACAAGCACCACCAGAGATCGCTGCCGACGCATACGGTCCGTGATAGCAGCACCGCCGATGTTGCTGCTGCGCGCGCTGCCTACCTTACATCCGGAGATTACGTGAGCCTCGAGATCCCACGGATATTCCTTCGCTGTGGTGTACATAAGCCATGGCGCGTGCTCCAGTGGGCAGGTACTGAGTTCAAATAGTTGACAATCAGCATTCTAGAGCCGTATTTTTGAACGAGAGGACGCGTTGCTTACGTGCGTGGCCGAGGCAGTTGCCCCTATTGCGCAGGTGTCGACCGATCGCCGTCCGGCGGGGTTTCCGACGTTGGCAGCCCTATAGTTCGCTTCATCTGCGACTATACGGCAAATACCACCCGTCTAGGAAAGGCTCACAGATTCGGAAGCCTGTGAAGAAGAGAACATGGGTAGCAGACACCTTGCCAACGGCTCCAGCAGGAAGAGAGAAAAGCATTGTAGATAGTCACCGGCGCCGACGAAGCGGGATTAGTCTTGTCCCCGAAGAAAAGGCACACTCGGCTTGCTATGGCAAGAGTGGCGTCTACGCCGCCTGTGTTACCAATTGAAAACCATTTTGCAGCACTGCGAGAAGATGATCCTGCAACACAGGACCAATAGTTACACCAACAGCAGAAGTAGCAACTGGAGCAACATAAGCACATGATTCCTCCTATCGTGCTGCACTACAAGGAGAACTTTAGGGCGTTCCGGAGCCCCTTAACAGCTTATACTTGCAATGTTAAAATAACGCTTATAAATTACATCTTTCCTCACAAAGTATTTGAGGTAGGAAGTTGAACTTTTTACAGATTATTTATTGGAATATGGGCTACAACTTAACACAGGGATTTTACAAAATTTTAGTTCAGTTATTAAAGATGATTTTTTTTTCAATTGTAATGAAAATTCACAACATTTTTTTGCAATTTTTTATTTATATATTCAATAATATACAGTTTTTTGGAAAAAGGCTGTGTTAAATTATGCAGAAGGTACTGTGTAACATTTACTGAAAGTTTGAAACAAATATGTTTGGAAGATCCTTAGAAAACATGTAATTAGTATGAGAAAATAAAAGTTTTGGGAATCGAGCGACAAAGACTGGATTAACTTTTTAGTGCATTCCAGGTCCATAGGATGGATTATCTTCATCCTCTGCAAACTTCTCCTCCAGCTTCCTCTTGTTCCTGCTCCTGTTTACTCTTGCTTGTATTTCTAGACTCTTTACAGCCCTGTCTGCAGCCCGAAGGCGTTCCTTGTCTAAAGCAAGCATCGCTCGTATCATGTTAGAACCTATCTTCATTCCCATATTTCTAAATACTTTGCACCTTACAATGTTGCCATCATTGAAAGTCGCAACAGCATCATACACACCAAAGTGAAGTGTTTCTATTCCAACAAATACAGTCTTGGGGATTCTCGACCATATAACATTATTTACACTTTCATTGGGGTTTTGAGTTTTTCCGTGAATACACTTTTTCAACAGTTCAGGTGCTGCTAAGTCTCTGAAAATAGGTTTTATCACCTCCATTATTGGATGAGGCAGACTATGCTTATGAGTGTACACTTCACCAGTTAGCAATCCTTTGTTATATTTACACCAACTGTCTTCTTCTTTGGGACACAAGCTATGTTGGGGATTTTCATCGGTTGAAGAAGTATGAAAAAAAAAAGAGCCCAAACAGCCTTCTTCATTTCGTCGACACTTTGTGTATTTCTAATAACTTTACTTTCACTCATTATTATACTTCAACAAAATAGAGACTCAAGAAACAGAATTAATTACGAATATTTTCGAGATAACGACAGAGTAAATAAACATGAAGCAATCGATAATCACACCAGCGATATATATTGAACCATCACAGGTTAGCCACAAGACATACTTTATCTCACATCACTAAAATGTACCTGATGAACACGGACGTTAATAATAATACCATTTGACAGCAGTTTAACAGCGCCACAGTCGGTCACGCCCATGTAGAACACATTTCAAAAAAAATTTAAAAATAGTTGTAGTCTTCGGAATTGAATAAATTATATATCTATTAAAAGGTAATAGTCTGCAGATTCAGAAAACGCTCAAAATCATGAAAAGTTCAATTTTTACTTTTTTGCCTTTCCGGAGCCCCTTAAGTAATTGGCTGAAGGAGATCCTTGCTGGATCTCTTAACTGCTTACGCTGGCACGCTCCAGAATGCGGCAGATTATGTCAAGGTTACGGAGTGCGCAAGCGCCGAAGGTATTACCAGCTACACATTTCCGTCGGCAAAACCGAAATGGGTGAATGCTGTAATCAAGGGCATTCCTCGGACTGTACGTCACAAAAACGTTACAGCAGTACTACACGAAATAGTCAACCCGCGTGGCGATGAATCCTGACTCAAGATTCCCGGTACAACAAAGACATCCCCGAAAAGGGTCGTCATACTATCTGATACTGAGAAGCACCTCGAAATATTACAGATGGAGCGGTTCTGTGATCTTGCTGTCACTGTTGAGAAAATGTGCTCTAGTAGGGGCCTCAATCACTGTTACAACTGTCAGCGATTGTATCACACGGCAGGTCCCTGCGCAATGTCGGCTGATTGTGTTGAGTGTGGCCAAGTCCCCCGAAGCGAGAACCATCGGCCTGCTGCCTTGGTCCATGTAACCATCCAGCCAGCTATAGGGGCTGTGTCCAGCACAAGAATGCTCGACGACGGCAATCTGGACTCCACTCCCACCCTCTGCACCCAGGAAGCCGCCCAGAAGATATCATCGACCTCAATCCACCAGCCAAAGCTTGCCTTCACCTCAAGGAACCAGAAAAGCGAATGAATACATCTGCGACACTGACTATTCTCCTGAAATCAGACAGAATTTGTCAGCAGAAGACGTAGCCCGTGGGATTTACCGTGACCCTCAGGCGAATCTCCAGATCTTAAAGATCCCATCGACCAATCAGCGCTCCCAGGAAGTAATATCGCCTGCAAACCTATCTTGCCGAGTTGATTCGTGAGCTAAGACAGACTGTCACTGAACTTAAGGAAACGCTGTTCGCTATAGCGGCACCCATTATCTCGACTCTTCGGGAGGATGTCAGAGAACTGTTCCCTATTACCAGTGACACCACACAGATTAGTCATGCCCATGATTAGGCACATGGCAAAAGTCACCTTCGCAACTTGGAATGCTTCAAAAATCTTCTACAAATTGAAATTTCCCTGCGCGGCAAGAATTTTGATATTTGTATGGTCAGTGAAGACATCTGAAGCCGGAATTAAGGGCCAATATTGCGATCTATACATGCCATCGGACGGATCGCCTTACGGCCAGCGGTGGAACGGCCGTCTGTTCGCTCCACCGCTATGCAGCTCCCCAGTTTCAGCTCCGCAAGGACGAAACCAGCCACGGCGTCTTGACATTTACGGCCGTCTACAGACAACCCGAAGGAGACCTCCCAGAAGAGGATGCTGTCAACCTCAGGCACGGGTAAAAGCTTATCATTCCTGATAAAGGGATTTCACGTCAAGTGTTTGGATTGAATTTAAGTTCAACTGCAGAGTTCGTACCCTACGCTAGGTAACTGACTGCTTGCAAGCCTGGGTCAACGCTTTTCACGGACCCATCAGCTATTCCAAGAAAGGTACCAAGTAAGACGTTCTGGACCTCTGTATAGTCACGTGCATTGCGAGAGTCGTCACAACTGAGACCGTCCATGTGCCATCTCTGACCACATCCCGGTCATTTTCTCTGTCCCACGGCAGCTTATCCCCACCGCCAGCTGCTTTAGCACTGCGAAGACTGACTGCAGCGACTATAGTCACAGACTACACCGTACTCTCACAACACATCCGTTACCAGGTGACGCTGATGTTGACGAGGCCGCTACCTACATCACAACGACCATTGCAAACACCATCAGTATATTCGCACATCAGACGCCCACGACGGACGCAGCCAGTCGCCCCCACAAGAGATCCTCCTCGGTGCATGGGAAAAAGAACCGCTTGAGTGAAGAGTGACATCTCACGAAAGATTGCGATGTTAAGATGTGGGCGGACAAGGATTGTGATCCCACCGACAGATGGCCCATGATGGAACCCTTCACGAAAAGGAGTTTCATGGCACCTCCACTAGTGACTCCTAGCAGGCACGCCTACAAACCATATGAAAAACCTACTGCCATCCCTGATGTGTTCGAGTGCAACCTTACACCTGTAGAGAAGCCCATAAATCAGGCCAGATGGTTGAATACAGACATCAGGCCTGTCTCACAGCAGAGTCTGACAGCGAAGAAGCCCAATAACAGGAAGTTATCAGCAAAGAAGAAGTCTGGCAGACACTTCAATGTCTTCCCCGCCTGAAAGCGCCCGGACTCGACCTCATCACTGCGCCAATCCTCCGAAAACTACCAATCTCAGAGCAGCACTTGCAACCTACGCCCTCAGAGATTTGAGGACATCCAGCAAATAACTGTCTTCATATTTTATCCTCTACAGCTCCCGCTAGTGCCATGGCAGTTATTCCATGATGTCTTAACAGGTAAACTATCATGCAGTCCCTTCTTTCCCATATATTCCTCTTAGATCTGCGCAAAACCTCCTCATTCCTTATCTTATCATTCCACCTAATTTTCAGCATTAGTCTGCAGTACCGCGTCTCAAATGCTTCGACTCTCGTCTGTTCAGGTTTTCCCGGAGTCCTGGTTTCACAACCATACAATTCTGTGGTACAAACGTATATTCTCAGAAATTTCT
Organism: Schistocerca cancellata; assembly: GCF_023864275.1. Classification (NCBI taxonomy): domain Eukaryota; kingdom Metazoa; phylum Arthropoda; class Insecta; order Orthoptera; family Acrididae; genus Schistocerca; species Schistocerca cancellata. The sequence continues at coordinate 87,603,582 of NC_064631.1, read as the reverse complement.
TCCTCAAATTAGGGACTATGTCTGATACTAGCAGACTTCTCTTGGTCAGGAATTACCTTTATGCCATTGCTAATTTTCTGATATCCTCTTTGCTCCGTCCTTGGTTATTTTCCTTCCTACATAGCAGAATTACTTAGCTTCATCTAATCCGTGATTATCAATCCTGATGTTCAGTTTCTCGCTATTCTCATTTTTGCTACATCTCACAACTTTCGTCCTTATTCCATTTACTCTCAGTCCATATCCAGTGCTCATTAGAGACTGTAACTCTTCATCACTTTCACTGAGTATAGTAATGCCTTCAACGAATCTGGTCATCGATATCCTTTCACCTTGAACTTCAGTTCCACTCTTTTACTTCCATCATTGCTTCTTCGGTGTATAGATTGAACAGTAGGAGCGAAAGAGTACATCCCTGTCTTACACCTTCTTCAGTCTGAGCATTTCGTTCATGGTCTTCAACTCGTATCATTCCCTCTTGGCTCTTGTACGTATTACATATTACCTGTCTCTCACTATAGTTTAGCTCTATTTTCCACAGAGTTTCGAACATCTCGCGCCATCTGACATTGTCGAAAGCTTTTTCCAGGCCTTCAGATCCTATGAACGTGTGTTGCCGAACTGACCCTGAAGTATCCTGAGATTATAAAGAAGGCAGTAGCCGTTTGCCCAAACCGGGAAAGAATCGCGTTAACACGTACCAGATATCGGCGTATCAGCCTTCTCTCAATTCTCAGTAAAGCTGCTGCTCCGATTAGCCGCGCACCTCGCTATTGAAGCAGTATTGCGAGATGAACAATTTGGGTTCGTGAAGGCAATTCCAACCCTCTCTAGCTCTTACGGGTGGTCGTGCACGACATGTAGGCTTATAACATACAGAGATTTGCGGCATGATTCTCCTCGATGTCTCCCAAGCTTTTGGCAGCATGTGGCACCGAGCTTTTAAAGTACGGCTTGTCGAGCCATGTGGTGCACCTACTTGCTAGTTATCTGGACGGTATGTCTTACGTTGTGTTTGTTGGAGACACCACCTCCATGAGTGGCCATGTCCTTGCTGGAGTTCCGCAGGGCTCCGTGTTGGGCCCCAACCTGTACAGTGTTCACAATGCGGATTTACGTACCTCACTTCGTATTGAAAGGTATGCCTACGCTGACGGCACTGCCATGATCTGAATGTGAGAATACTCCCCCATCCATATAGGGAAAGGTGGGCAATCGTGATTGTAAATTATGCACTATTATCAATGTGCTAGAATTATGTAGAGAACCAAACTGCATCGGTATAGTTACTGTCTGATTTACTTTGTGCAGTATGTCCGTTCATTTTTAATTCTTGATAATATACCCCAGTCATATATCTATATTTGCAATGTAGTATATGGTACATGCAAATAGCAGAGGGGTGGTTTAGCGATGATACAGAAATTTGGGAGCATGCTGCTCTGTCACTGGACAGTGTTGAAATAACAGAAAAACATAAAATTCCTAAAATTTATCGCACTCTCAGCTGGGGTACTTATTACTGTATATTGTCCCATATGGATGGTGTCTTACCATCCCATCCATCCATTCACTGTTACACTGTTGATTACCACAAATAGATTGACAGACGCCACTTGGTCTCACCAAACTCTCTCCATTATGAAGAACACCTTTCAGGAATGGGCAACACCGAAACAGGTATTGCATACATGGCTGCAACATAAGAAAACAATGCTCTTGGTCCCTTTGAAGCAGAACACCTAGACATTTGCTACACTGCCATTGTGGAAGATGAGACTAAATGCAGAGGTCATCCCCTGACAGACAGCTGTTTGGAAATTCTCCACAATTCCGCGTAACTCTTTCAGTTTCCATAGGCTATGACGTCTTCCACAATTGCGTCAGTAAGAAACACCGTCAATGTCTTTTATTTCAACCATCGTGAATTTGTGGGTGATAGTATAGTTTACACCAAGTGATGTCCAACTTTTCGTTAGAGCCAATGGATCGAAACGTGTAAGTGTCAGAATGAGATTTTCACTCTGCAGTGGAGTGTGCGCTGATATGAAACTTCCTGGCAGATTAAAACTGTGTGCCCGACCGAGACTCGAACTCGGGACCTTTGCCTTTCGCGGGCAAGTGCTCTACCAACTGAGTTAGTGTCAGTTTAGCACCTAACTCAGACGTCGAGATTGTGGTAGAAAAAATAAATGTATAGGGATGTACAGAGCTGTAGTTATACACTGCTTGGATGTGTTGCAACAGAAAAAACAATGGTTCATCGTGATCTTCAGGCTGCCTTCTGTGACATCGAGGAATGGGCTTCTTCCCGGAGAATTCAGTTTAATGCTGGGAAGAGTCAGGCGCTACTACTTACGAGACGATTGAGTGTGGTAACAGAAAATGTGAGACCTCCATTTTTTGCACACCGAAAAACAAATACCTGAGACACACCCTTGACCAGCAGATGACCTGGAAGCATCATGTCGACGACACCTGGAAAAAGACGTCAGCTGCGCTCAGAGTTCTTTATGCCCTTTTGAATCAACGGTCCACATAATCTGTTCAGTGTGTCCACCATAGACTATCATAGACCACGCTTGCCCAATGTCGAAGTCAGCCGCTCTCACACACACACATATATAGCGAAATTGCAGTACCTCAAGAACTAAGCACTTGGGAGCATTTTCAACGTGTCGCATTATTTCCCTGCTTGTTATCTTCACAAGGCGCAAAGGAACCAACTGCCCTCGCACGATTGCAGGAACAAGTAGCGAAGCTGTATCAGAGGACAGAACCGTCACCAAACGTCCTTATACGAAGATTAGGACGGTATAATGAGGCAACTCACCCTTTATGCGGCCCGTGGCCCTGCTTTACAGGTCGCAGGCCCATGTGAGTTTATCATTACTTTTAATATTTTTGTACGGCAAAAGTCAAGTGAACGTGTATCTCTAAAAGTCCACTTACCATCACTGATCAGATACAGCAGGAAATACCTTCTGGTCGTATACTGCACTCGAACGGAGCGACCAGTTCAGAAGAAGCCTTCGAGAAGCAGCGGCCAGCTGCAGTCGCACCTTCGCTCCAGGCCATTCTCACCGGTCGCTTACTGCGTCTCATACGTTGGAGCACAGCTGACTCTGAACCACGCCGCGTCACTGCGCTACGTGGCCCAGAAGCTATCAGCACTCTTCTTGGGACCCAGTGCTACTGTGTAGTTGTGCAGCACTGATTACGTCACGATCTACGTCACGACCCAGATCACGAAAAACTCTTGGTGTTGCTACGCTCATATTTGTTCTGGTGTAACCACAAGCGCCGGAACGAAGATGCGGAACGCACGAGCAGAGAAGGTGGTGAGGAAACATCGACCAATGGTGCGCGGAATTGAACCGCACGGCGCTAAGAGCAACACCTAGAAGGCGTCAATATAAACGCCGCTCCTGCTAGTGTCGGCCGCTCAGATCGGCCCGAGTCTGCAGCTAACATGATACGGGTCGCGACAACCTGAGAGCGTAGCAGACAAGTGCCTACTTGGACATTGCGTATTGGACTTTGTGTATGGCAATACCATAACCTTTTGCTAACAGCAAATGATCTAGCGAGAGGCGTCAATTTGCTTTCTAGAAACAACATTAGTAGTTTTATTTGTTTGAATTGTTGCATATCATTCCCAGAACGCAACATCCTCTAGGCGGCCTATAAGCAACGAGTGGGCAGGACCACAAAATACTGATGAAGTGCCGGCCGCGTGACCGTGCAATTCTAGGCGCTTCAGTCTCGAACCGCGTGACTGCCACGGTCGCAGGCTCGAATCCTGCCTCGGGCATGGATGTGTGTTATGTCCTTAAGTTAGTTAGGTTTAAGTAGTTCTAAGTTCTAGGGGACTGATGACCTCAGAAGTTAAGTCCCATAGTGCTCAGAGCCATTTGTCCTTCATCAGATCAAAATGGTTCAATCATTTCTGAGATAATATATATATATATATATATATATATATATATATATATATATATATATATATATATATTTTTTTTTTTTTTTTTTACATGGAACTTCTTACTGTGGACTCAATCAGTCAATGCGTGCAATACAGATTACCTACCAACCTAAGCCCACAAATTGCCTGCTAGATGTAGGCATTGGTTCAAAAATGGTTCAAATGGCTGAGTACTATGGGACTTAACATCTATGGTCATCAGTCCCCTAGACCTTAGAACTACGTAAACCTAACTAACCTAAGGACATCACACAACATCCAGTCATCACGAGGCAGCGAAAATCCCTGACCCCGCCGGGAATCGAACCCGGGAACCCGGGCGCGGGAAGCGAGAACGCTACCGCACGACCACGAGCTGCGGACTGATGTAGGCATTGCATCTCCGACTTACAATGGTGTTTGTGTAAAGATTGGGACCTTCTATAGGCGCTGATGACAGCGCAGTTGAGCGCCCCCCCAAAACAGTCCAATCTAGCTACTTTCAAGAATAATGATGAAATGATGAGGACAACACAAACACCCAGTCCCTGGGCAGAGAAAATACCCAACCCGGCCGGAACCGAATCCTGGACACCGTGATCCAGATGCAGCAACGCTAGCCACTAAACCACGAGCTGCGGACGAAGACGTATGCTGAACCACAGAAATAAATCACCTTATTTCAACCTGGGACTGAACTTGTTACTGCTCTTATTAGGTAACCTGAAGGCCGACGCAACTGCAACGCCTACACAGACACACGTACTGGTGTACAGAATGAAAAGTATTAAAAAGGAATATGAAGTCTTAAACGCAGTGCTGGGTTTATAGTTCGAGCTAGGGCTCATTCCAACTGTGGCACGCATACTGTCCGACACTTTATAGCCTGTTCTCCTCTGTACGACGACCATTTGGTTTGCCATGAGGCTTAAGTATGCACGAAGTATTAGGCGTCATTATTCTTTGTTGAGGACGCAGCAATTATTTAAACTTCACGTTTTGAAACAGTCACTGCTACGTAACAATATCTGTAACACTAACGTTTAGATCCCCACGCAACAGACACATCAGATGTACGACGTATAATCAGATAGGCGCAGAAGTTGCGAAAGCCATAGTCTGACAGACAGCTATTTTTGTTACGAAAGATGTTTCACTGGCTGATTCTCCAGATAAACTAACAGTGGTATGAAATGGAGTACATACTGGTAACTATAATATTCGTTAATTACCTGCTACGAATGATAGGACGAATAGAAGACGACGAAGAGAGAGGAGCATAAAAATTTAAAGGAAAAATGCAATCAGCTCTGGCTATGAACTGTAATTTCTTACAAGGCAGGTCCGTAAGTCATGAAAATCACGAGCTAACAATACGAATGAATTAGTAATCATTCACTTGTGCTGCTTTTAGATTTCCGTTCCTCTTCGTGTGACCAGCTAGTACCTCAGAAAGCACTACATGCTCAGCAATGTATATAACTGCCTGGGCAGCTCCAAATCCATATCACGTACATTCCTGAGTCACAAAATTTGCGACAGCTCCAGTATTGGGAAAATAGCGCTGCTCTCACTTTGACGAATGCAATAGTTCGGTGTTGCACGCGATGGTGACCTCGAGAGACTTTGAATGTACTAGGCTTTGTCACACATAGGGTAGTTAACACACAACACGGATAGGCGCTGGGGTACTTCATCTTCGGTATCGACACTGCGCTTCGCTTCTTGCAGCAGAACGTCCGAAACGCAGACATTGGCAACTCAGTTTCGGACGAGTTGTCGCTGGTTGGGGCAACCATTTCTTCTTGGAGCATGTTAGATCATATTATTGCTGTAACGGTAATAACTAACGAAACTAACACCCCAAAACAATATTTAAAAAGCCGTACAATTTACAACAGATTCGTCACAGAGAGAAAACGCATAGCACCAGGCGAGTATGACTAGAAAGTTACATATTAAGAGACAAAAAAATTCAAATGGCTCGGAGCACTATGCTACTTGAGGTCATCAGTCGCCTAGAACTTAGAACTAATTAAACCTAACTAACCTAAGGACATCACACACATCCATGCCCGAGGCAGGATTCGAACCTGGGACCGAAGCGGTGGCTCGGCTCCAGACTGTAGCGCCTAGAACCGCACGGCCACTCCGGCCGGCCTATTAGGGACACTTTAGTTAAATGCTTGTTCGTCAACTTGCTGCAGTCACATATTAACATCGTCCTCCCATGAGTTTTCAGGAGACTCTTGGATTGCAGTTGAATTTGAAAACTAGATTTAGTTGCACAACAGTCGCATAATACTGATGGACGATAACATACAGTAAAGATTGCGCTCGTACAAGAGCAAATACACTGTCCCCAATGGGACTATCCACCTCGCATTAGCTACTTGTTATTCCTCTAAGACTTTCGCCTACCACATTTACGCCTCGAAGCTCTGTTACTGAATGAGCACAAAGATATTATGAAGGAAGAAAGATGATTGAAGTTGGATATCTTGCCGAAGATTATGTCGGTGGAAACAGCACGCGTTGAGAATGGATTTGGCATTAGAGTGATAAAACTTTGTCCAGTTTAAAACCATGTGCCAGACCGGTACCCGAACCTCGAATCTTTCTTTCTCTGGCAATGTTCATACAGGAAGTAGGAGTAAGAGCGTTGACGTAAGTTGCAGGGACCCGTCTTGAGTCTACATGGATAGCTTAGTCTATGAATACCTCGTCCGTGCCGGCTGCTGTGGCCGAGCGGTTCTAGGCGCTTCAGTCCGGAACCGCGCAGCTGCTACGGTCGCAGGTTCGAATCCTGCCTCGGGCATGGATGTGTGTGATGTCCTTAGGTTAGTTAGGTTTAAGTAGTTCTAAGTCTTGGAGACTGATGATCTCAGATGTTAAGTCCCATAGTGCTTAGAGCTATTTGAACCATTACTGAACCTCGCCCGTGAACGAAAAGACTCCGTACCGAATCTCATTCTAATCTGCCAGCGAGATTCCAATCAAAGCACACAATTGCGAAAAATCATTATGCAGGCAAGAATCACTGTAGGAACCATGCCAGCATTCAGCACAACTATACGTTATAATCCACAATGCCGTTGATAATCTGAACACCTCCATTGTCTTCCACGATTTCAAATTTTGCGGCAATGCTGTCTAGTAAATGCCTCATGATGTTCATGCCGTGTCAGATTTGAATTTAGAAGCTTTCGGCGACTCCCTCCGCCGTCATTGTCATCAGATTGAAAGCCAGTGAAGAGTGATTATTTCTTCTTCTCGCAGTGAGTATGCACAGCAAATGTGCGCATGTCCGGCTCAAGGAACTCCCCATGTTGCGCGCGGTCCTTCGATGCTAGCTAAATGCGACATGACCGTCGCCGCATTTACATGGTATCTCCCAAGGGAACATCATCAATTTGACCCCACATTTTAAGGAGGAAAAAGTAAACTTGTAAGCTAGCATCCAGAGCAATCGATCCCGCATGAAAATTTGAGTCGTAATTGTGGCGGGACAAAGGTGTCTCAGTGGGACGAAGCGGGTGACAAACGACCTGTGCGCGCCCGTGTTTAAAAGCTCTACGTGCGGGAACAAGGTCGTAACTAACACCCGGGCGCGCAGGAGAGACAACCAGGGCCCTCCCGCTCACTGGATGTTGAAGGCGCAAGAAAAGTGTATGTAGACTCCTCTGCCCAACGTGTATGAGATGATGAACACCTGGTACTCCTGTTATTCTACGCAAAAATAGATAAAAATATCAGTAAACAATGCGTCAACCTCTCGCTCATATAACTTCAATATTATTTTAACAATATTCTTGTACTGATATACTGCAGCTATACAGTGTGTATCAAAAAGGATGGCGTAAACCTATACGGCTGAAAATACACGATAATAGAAGCACAAATGACCCAGTAAACACTGTTTCACAAACAAGTCGCTTGCGAGGTAATCACAACTATGCGGTTCCAAGCCGCCCCTGGCGTCATGGTAAACATCGTCCTAGTTGGTACACATTGATTTGAAATTTAGACTTTACTATTGGGTTGTACATAGCAATTAGTTCACATTTCACGTATGGGGTAGCTGTTAAAGGAGGTGTTATAAGTGTTTTCCTTGACTCAGGATGCAATACTGTGCGAGTGTGTGCAATTAATTTTGATTCCTTTCGGAAACCCCTTGATAATTCCGGAATTCTTGACAAGCAGGTGCAACACTCTACTCCAATTCTTCAATCGCGTTAACGGATGTGCTGTACATTTTGCTTTTGAGGTGACTCCAGACACAAAAATCCCAAGGATTTAGATCAGGTGATCTTGGAAGCCAAGGTAAAGGTCCGCCTCGACCTACCCATCTTTGCATCTAACGTGCACATGCGGCCAGTCTCACACCAACAGCAAAATGTTCCGAAGCTCCATCAAACATGTACCACATGTTCGGACGTTGCTGAAGGGGAACATCCTCAAGAAATTCTGGAAGATGACTCCGCAGAAAGCTAAGGTACCTCCGTCCATTAAATTTTGGTGGAAGAATGTGTGGCCCAATTAGTGGATCTCCTAGTGCCCCTAACCACTCATTCAGCGAGAAACGTTGCTGATGTTGTGACTCATGAGCAGCTTGTGGGTTTATTTCACACCACAAATGTGTATTATTAAACACACCATCTCGTGTGACTCCTGCTTCGTCTGTAAATAAAATTTTACGTGCTAACCGAGACTTGACCACAGCCTTCTGTTGCAGCCACTGACAAAACATCACTCTAGGAACAAAGTCCGCATCATTGAGGCATTGAACTCATTGGAGGTGGTAAGGGTACAGTAAACTGCGATGTAAAATTCTCCATACACTACTGTGGCTTAGTACAGGCACTTGTGTGGCAATAATTCTCGTCGAGGTTCCTGGAGGGCGCTGTACTGCTTCCAACACCATATCCTCAACACAGGAGTTTTGTACATGGCGGAGCAGACGGCAGGCCTGCTTGCATTGCGCCTGAGGTTCTCTCAGGCGCTGATGGACCCTTGTAAATGTGCTACTTTCGGTGTCTCTTCGATCAGCATATGTTTCTTGGTACAAGTGTGGAGCCTCCCGTACACTGCCATTAGCCCTACCGTACATGAAATTCATATCTGCATACTCTTCGTTACTGTACAGTTCCATTGCAACAACAGCACAGAACACGTGGCACTTATCAGACGCGACTCATACCCTTTGTGAACAGTATCCATTCTGTACGTTCTGCGTATATGGTGTGATTCTCCAACTTCACCTCTCGGCAATGTTCCTTTGTGTAAACAGCGAACGTAGGACGGCCTCAATCGCGCAATGGGGAAGTCGGACGATGTTACAAACAATGCCGTCACTGGCGGCGTGGAACTATACAGTCGTGATTATCTCTCAAGCTGCTCGTTTGCGGACCCGTGTTTACTGGGACATTTGCGCTTCCATCATTGTGTACTTTCAGCCGTGTAAGTTTGCGCCATCATTTTTGATACACCCTGTATACAGGGTGCGGTTTAACGCGAACTAACTCAAGGATCTCGAACCACAGTGGCAAGAATACCAATCTCCGTTTCCTCGTTAGTAACTTTCCTTTGCCGGGTATGTTTCCGATCCGTTAAAGATCCAGTTCTCAATTTATTATATACATATTTAAATGTACGACGTGTAGGGCGAGTACGTTGAGGATATCTTTCAGCGTATAAGGCTCCAGTTCTCACTGAATTGCGTTGTTACAAATAAATGAGACTCAAATCGACTAGTGTTCCTTCGAAGAACATCATTCACATTCGTTTGATTGGACGATACTAGTATTATCGTTCTTATTAGTGCTGTATTACGAAACCGTCGAATGGTGTTTATATGCCAATGGCACGTTAGATGGATACGTCGTATTCGGCAATACTGTAAGTAGGCTGTTTAGATTTTTATATTGGTAATGCCACGTAGCGCTCTGTATGAAAATCACTGGCTGTGCTGTGTGCAGCCTGTGGCTAGTTTGCATTGTTGTCTGCCATTGTAGTGTTAGGCAGCGGCAGCTGGATGTGAACAGCGCGTAGCGTTGCACAGTTGGAGGTGAGCCGCCAGCAGTGGTGGATGTGGGGAGAGAGATGGCGAAGTTTTGTAATTTGTCATGAACTGCTACATATATTATGACTATTAAGGTAAATACATTGTTTGTTCTCTATTAAAATCTTTCATTTGATAACTATCCCTATCAGTAGTTAGTGCCTTCAGTAGTTTGAATCTTCTATTTAGCTGGCAGTAGTGGCGCTCGCTGTATTGCAGTAGTTCCAGTAACGAAGATTTTTGTGAGGTAAGTGATTTGTGAAAGGTATAGGTTAAAGTTAGTCAGGGCCATTGTTTTGTAGGGATTATTGAAAGTCAGATTGCGTTGCGCTAAAAACATTGTGTGTCAGGTTAAGCACAGTCTTGTATAAATTGTTCAAAGGGGACGTTTCATAATACTTACAAAGTCAATGTCACTGTCTCTCGTATATCGTGCAAATAGTAACACCATAACTCTAAACCAAAGTAAAAAGCAAAATAAATCAGTAGGGCACTAATGTTACGTCGTTGAACTTCTGTAAATGTGTGTGATTGAATCGATAACATAAAAAGGTGGGACTGTCAGTCAAGGGACGAGCTACGAGTCGGGGATGAGCTACCAAACTGTGCACTGCCAGGTAAAAGATGCATATTGTGCTGCTTCCGAGAGAGGATTTTTCTGCTACTTTCCAATGCCTCGGATGGATGGATAAATAGTTGGAACTATTCTGGAATTTGTCATTTCTTGGTGGCGATGATAGATACAGAGTCCAGCAATTCTACCTGCAATTCCACCTACCAACATGCAGTTGCCACCACATTGCGCAATCACTGCATCGGAATACTACAATGATGTACAGTGAAGGATCAGCTTAATGGATGTGTTAATGTGCTCAAATATAAGGTAATTTATATCTGAATTTAAGTACCTACCTTGATTTTTTCCTTATCATAACACCTCTCAGGTTCCTCTCCGTTTGAACTAAAGTGATTACCGAGTGTCCCTACTGAAAGAACATTAAAAACCAGTGTTTTTTTCTAATTAATGCCTATTGAACATAGTAAAGAGACAGTTAAAGTTAATGTGGCAAGAGAGTGAGTTAAAGTTAATGATGCTTGCTGAAAATAATTTTCCTAGTAAAACTGCTTATTAATGTGTTGTTGCCAACTTCAAATTAAAAGTTCTTAAGACTGAGGCTTATAAAGTTTTGCTTAGTAAATGATCACATTACTGCCTGTTGTAAATCGCAGAAGGTGAGTCAGTATCTTACATATATGTTAATTTTGTGTCTCACTGTAGTAAAAGTGGAAAACTGCAGTTGTGAAACGTTATATACTCATGTTTGCTAAGTGTTTGTCTCTCTTGTGTATTAGAAGTGCATATTAATAATATAACAGGATCCACAGTTTGTCTATCGTGCTAATGCTAGGTAACAAGTAACGGGAAGACCACTATTTATGAAAAACATAATTTCTTTATTCGGAAGATAGTGAGAAGCAACCTGTTAGTGGATTCCAATTAACTCTCATTTTAAATAGTAAAGTACTTAACTGAGGGAGACTTTATAACATTATTATTACTATTCACTGCAGAATCATTAATTGGATATAGGTTAAAGTCCATTCAGTTTGTATAAGCCCTGAAAGTAATAGTGTGTTTCGGTATCTGTTATAATTTTGCAAATAGCTTCTGCTGCTCTAGTTGTTAGCTTCGATCTTAAAACATATGTATGTGTCAGAGTTCATTGAACTCGCGTGTAGCCAAATCTAGGTTGTGTTTGCCCGTTATAGTTACTTATACCTACTTGCTTAAACGAGAACGTTAATCTTTCTCTTGCCTAATTAGGCTGGCGACCGTTTTCCTTATTCTTTAAACAGTATAGCTAGGCAAAAATATTGTCTGTTACTGTTATTTACGTAATTTTGACTTTCATTTACCGATAAGCCATTCCCGTTAGGTACAACACGGTCAACCTAGCAAAATTCCTCTCAGAGGGTAACACTGTTCTGTTGCTTCATACCACTATTACTCTAACAAAATAATTCTGTTTGCAAACTGCCTCCAGTTTCGAGGTTATGGTATAGCAGTAGCAGTTAGGAGTGTTACAACTTCATGTTTAATAAGATACAAGATAGACATAGTGCACCTGAATTCGGTCATCGAAAATACTCCAAAATGATGCACATGGGATGTATCTCCGATAAAATAAATAAATTATTTAAAAATACTGAGCTCACAATAGCATTCGTTACCAATAATCAGCTTCAAAATAGACTCATATACAATATTAATAATTAAAAAAACACCAATTATCAAAATTCAGGAGTATATTAATTACAATGTGATGACTATGAAAAAAAATACATCGGAAAAACTGGCCGTAACTTTGCTATTCGGTTTAAAGAACATGTGGCTGGTACCAGTCGTAATAAATTCTTGTTTGGCCAACAGTTGAGTAACTGCAACCATTCCGAAAGATTAATTCATACGAATTCGAGAACCCTTCACTCTGCCACAAAATGACCGTTACTTAATGCATTAGAGAAAATTGAAATCTATGCTCATCGTAAAAGTGAACCCCTAGCTCTACTCAATAAACAGCTAGACTTTAGCAAAGAAAAAAAAATTTAGGACCTTTTTGAAGGCCTATTATAAAGAACTGCTCTTTCGTTTTCGTATTATTACGTTCATATATATTTTTATATTATTCTGGCGCTTGTTCTATCATTAGTATTTTACAACTACGTTTTTAGCTATCTGTATTTCATTTTTATAATAGTTATTATTTTAAAAACCACAACACAACAAAATTGTCACTTCACACTTTTCTTATCCACGTTTTTCCATCAACGGATGCTAGTAGTCGCGTATTTTTTATGTCCGCTTTGTACTTTGGTGGGCTCCAGGTGCCTGATACCGCTATAGCAATCACCATACACTTTCATTAACATCCTGTTGCCAATATTAGAACCTATACTACGTCCGACCTGACATAGACAATTTCTTGCGAACAACTTAAAATTACTTTTTCTTCTAAAATCTGATTATAAACCTATAATTTTATTCTTTTATGACGTATAATTTTTTCATAATGACGTATACTATGCCAATATTGACAAAGGCGTCAAATTCCGCCAATTTAACCTTGTTACAGAACCATAGATTGTCGCAGTGAGAATAAGACGCTATTTGCATGGCAACCGCCGACATATCTTTGCAAACACTGTTTTCGTGATCGAATTGTCAACCGTTGAGATATCTTTCGCAATACACAATAATCGCTTATCATCTGATGCCTGACTTACCGGGCTAGGACGCCGTTTCCACGGCAACTATCGACGCGCTTTAGTAACATCGTTCCGCTGTTATTACAGAAATGTTGGTGCGGTTCCGTCAGACGAGATCAAAATTAACCGTATTTCTATGGCATCACATAACCGTAACATACGACGTATCTCCACCTAGTACAATCTTCGACAGCACCACTAACGTGCACAGCGGAACAGGACGCCATTTCTATGGTAACCCTCGATTATCCACGTAAACGCAGGGGCAACGACAATCTTTGGTGCAGATTTTTTAGTTCTGAATTTAGGGGGCAGCGTACTCTAAGCCTCATTTCATACCAATGAACCATTTTAATATTATAATTTATATTCATTGACGAATAATGATCAATAAATAACATTATGATGTATTCCAACTGTAACTGTTCCTTTGTAGTTACGTATTTCGTTAACTAATCATGAATGTGTTTTCTGATTGGCTACTTATGATGTCATACTCAGAACGGTGGGTGTGACCAGCCCTATTAATACCTGTTCCCTCCATGCACAGTCAACCAAGGCATGCTCCCGACTCTGCCTCCTCAAGATCCTTTCTGGCCACACATGGGGTCTGGACCCCTCTTCCATCCTCCACACCTACAAATCCCTCATCCGCCCTATCCTCTGTTATGCCCATCCCGCCTGTATCTCCGCCCCCCCGCCCCCCCTCCCCCCCCACCTTCTACAAATCCCGGAACATCATGCACTCAGCCTCGCCTATCGCATCCGCCTCCCTTCCTCCACGCAGATCCTCTATGAAGTAATTCTTGCCCCACACCACCTCCTTTTCCTTGAACGGATACGGGTCCTTAACACCTCCCTCAGACTTGATCCCCCTCACCCACTTGTCCTTCCCATCCTTTCCCACCCCCGTCCACTGCCGTGCCTGTAATCCCCCATCCCACCCGCTCTCTATCTTGCCTTACTCCATACCCTTGCCCGAGGTGGCTTCCGCCAACTCCCCCTCCATGATGATGATCTCGTCCCCTCCATCTACCCCTCCTCCCAACTTTGATTCTCCCCCTTCTCCTCCTGTGTTTTCCTCCAGGGCACCCTCTTTCCCTTCTCTCCTCCTCACTTCCTCCCTCCCTCCCCTCCCTTCCCTCCTCACCAGGCTTCCACACACCCCCTTCCCTATCCTCTCCCCCACCCTTATTCTCTCCCACTGGCATCAACCCCCTCCCCCTCTCCCTCCTACCAACACCTCTTACCCCTGGCAGGCCCCCTGCGTTTTTGTGTGAACAGTGCGTCTTCGGTGCGCGCCGGAGATCGTCGCCGCAGTGCTCGTGTGACATTCTGTATTCTCCGTTGTGTGCAGTGTTGAATTTTTTTTATTTTATAATTATATATCCGAGCAGTGCGTCAGTGAACGACTTCATTTATTTTACTGTGTTTGTCTCCCGTTTTTGTCCTCCATATATGTTTGTTTTTCTGTATTCCTGTTGTACTGTATGTCTTTCCTATGGCCGAAGAGCGACATAAATAGGCCGCTGTCGGCCTATCTTGCTTGTAAGGTATGATAATATAGAAAAACAATTCACAGTCAGCTGTTACACGAGCGTCGACGGAACTCATCCAACAGTGGCCATCCACCGCTATGGGTATAATTTGTTACTGTTTATCTTATTTTTATACATATTTTTGCATGCTTATTATAAAGTCTATACTATTTTGGCAATATATCTTTACAGAGTCTGAAGAAGACTTTTTCATATAATCAAAACCGGTCACTCACTCCAATAAAAAAATATTTTAACAGTATTGCGATCAAGACTGTTTTAAATTTTAATTTTGACAACTTTTAATATCGCTGACTGTTTTCAAAAATCTTATAGGAGAGAATTGTCAGAGCATGTGCTTCGGCAAGTGCAGAAGTGATAAGGAATACCACTCAATCCATGATAAGAAGATTGCAGCAATGCACTGATATCAATGGTCATCACTTCCAACATCTTCTGTGAATAGACGTTCATGCTACCTTCGTTGACCTTCCAAGACGTTACTGTTACACATCATTGGATTCGACTCAATACTCGCTATCAGAAAATAAGTACTACAGCATCCCATTAAAAAAGTTGACCTTCCTATCTCTGAAGAGATCCCACCTAGCAACAAAAAAAAACAACGTCATGTTATAGCCCCCGTTGTTCCACGCAACATTTGTCCCACAAACTTTTCAGCTACTGTCTAACTGTTGTCACCTAGAATAACTCCTAAAGTATGTGAGTCAACCTGTATACGTCTCAGTATCAAAATGGAACTGACATATTATTATGAAATGTAGTCAACAATTTAATCTTAATCACGTTGAAGCATAGCCCGTCTCCTGCAATGTACCACACTTTAACAGCGCTAGTTTTAATTATTAATGACGCTGTGCGTCTGCTCCTTTGGATTTTAAATAGCGCTACTCTACTTCTTTAATGACCCACTAATTTGTTTCATTCATTTACACTGCATTTGTGAAAAGCAGCATAATGGCGTTTAAAGCAGAGAGAATTGCCGCACCAGACAGAAGTTAGCAACCGCGCACTTTGTTCATTCTTTTTGAACACCTCTGTATTTTGGCAACAATCTTCCTCACTGCGTGAATGTCAGATTCCAAACATCTGTATCTTCCAGATTAAAGAAGCTAGCACCATAATTCCCACGTTTCTGGACAGACACCAGTTTATCCGGACTGTTTAAATTGTAGACGTTCCACTCACGACCACTTTGGCGTTGTTGCTTTCTTCTTCGTAGAGAAAATTATGACAGGACTGTCCTATGACGACACGCTTCAAAACTGGTTGTTTCCTCAATCTGAAGATGATCCAGATAACTTCACCTTCATATTCTGCTCTTTATCTTCCATTCCAACGTTCCGGAATGTGAGATTCAGGTAACGTCGGACGTGCTTAGAGAAATGAGGTGAGGTACCACCTTGCATGAACTTTATCGCC
This sequence comes from Schistocerca cancellata, assembly GCF_023864275.1. Lineage (NCBI taxonomy): Eukaryota > Metazoa > Arthropoda > Insecta > Orthoptera > Acrididae > Schistocerca > Schistocerca cancellata. Next base: position 87,587,309 of record NC_064631.1, on the reverse strand, counting down.
GATGGCCTTCCAGGTTTCCAGCCCTTAGGGGATACGTAGCAGACCGCGTTTATAACCCACCGCCCCCTGCGTAACACTCTTGAAAGTCTGCGACGACATCTCATTGCTGAAGTTGTGAATTTGATAACTAGAGGCCAACTGCTTCTTATGTGGCAGGAAATGAGCCACCGTTTTGTTATTTGGCGTGTATCACATGGTGATCACATTGAAGGCATAACAATTTTAAAAAATTTAAACTTTTCTCTTTGCAGGAACGTTGGAACTGTGTTTCCATCTTTGGAGGCAGTAAGAAGGAACAGGTTTCAAATATCTCTTACTCACTCCACTCCCCACTGACTGGGACGGAGCGAGTGACGAACAACCGGCGCGCGAGGCAGTTGAGATGATCTACTTTCAAAAAGGCTATAACTGCGTACTGTCAGAATTACGGCTCAAATTTTCGCGCCGAGTCGATTGCTGGCGCTGATATCTTGCAAGCGTGCTTTTTTTTCCTCTTTAAAACAGGCGACCTTGGGGACCTTTGTTCTCTTTCGATATTCTTCATATTTACAAGATATCAGTGTCAATGCCTGGGCATCAGTTTCAAAGCAGTACCACATATTCTCAAGAAAACTTGAAAAATTCATCCTTGAAGCGTAAAAGCTTTGCGAGCGCTTTTATGTTTGGATACGATTATCTGTCGCCGGTATCTGGGTGAGCTAAGATCACAGCTTCAATACCACCTTGTACCAATTTTCTTATTTAAATAGAATATTTATTTACTAATCAAATGGTAAGTAGCAAATTTTGAAATCTAATCTTTTTTTTATTAAAATGTATGTATTTTATTTTCAGCTGGTGGTCATGTGAAAATGTGAGTAATCAGAATGAATTAATATTTGCTAGAAAATTCGAAACGCCGAACAGAAAATAAAAACTGACCATTATATGCCGATCAGTGAAACAAACAACGTAAACACTTAACACCAGAAACTTTTAATACAGTAACATGGAAGAGAATAAGGTCATACACGCAAGTCAACAAATCTCGAACAAGAATCAAGCAAAGTTAACATCTATATTTCTGCCATCGTACAAACGAAAACTAAAACACTGAGAACGATCAAATTTCAGAATTATGTAATGATCTATAGCAAAATATCACAACAAAGAGCTGCTATTCGAATCTCCATGTGGTTTCGCGAGACACTAAAAACTTTTATAAATGGAGGAATAGTAATGCTACATCTTAAAATTAATGGACACCACGTCTCCATGTCGTTTCTGTGCGCACCGGAAGAAGGAAGAACTCAAAATACCACTAATTTTTAAGATGTGTTACAGAACACTAAAGGCAAAATAAATAAAAGTGTTTATATACTTGTCACGGGAAAGTTGAATGCCTTAGTACAGAATACTAATTTATGAAGCACCTGAATGAACAAGAACGAGGTATTTTACAACCAAACACAATATCCAAAAAGGAATGGTTAATTAGTACGGCGTTTATCTGTGGTTGTCCTTCGTTATCGGTCCATGAACAATAACTCTTTCCATGTAATAACAATGGAAGAACTCAAAAAGCAATCTAAGTAACAAAGGAAAGTCGCAGCGCATAGAAAATGCAGACATGGAGTTGAGTAAATGAAGTTTTCATTAACTAAAGCATATATTTTTAAATTTTAGAAACGTTTTCTGGCTGAGAGGGCCGGCCCGTGTGGCCGAGTGGTTCTAGAAGCATCAGTCTGGAACCGCGCGACCGCTATGGTCGCAGGTTCGAATCCTGCCTCGGGCATGGGTGTGTGTGACGTCCTTATGTTAGAACTACTTAAACCTAACTAAGTTCTAGGGCACTGATGACCTCAGATGTTAAGTCCCATAGTGCTCAGAGCCATTTGAACCATTTTTTTTGGCTGAGTGGACATTAGAAAATTCAAAGCATTATTCGATCCCTCTGGCACATTTCCAACAAAGTCGATAAAACATAATGCGCAACCTACCAAGGAAAAGAACCGCTAAATTTCTATTACAAACTACCTGTTAAAATTATAGATAAGAGAATGATACGAACAGAGGAAGAATGTATGTTTGAAACTACAATAAGAACATGATCCGTCTTCTCTGAAACTTTCTGCAAAGAGTGCTAGAACAAGTAACTGCAGAAAGAAGAGAATTTAGATTGCAAACACATTGTATTTTTATCGATTATGTTGCTTATCAATTATGAAAAGATGTTTGACAAGATACAACGGAAAATGCTATGGGGATCACTTACGGAAATACTATCATTATACAAGTATAATAAAATAAGGTTCTCTGTTTTAAGGAGTGGGAGAAAATCTGCCGATATTAGTCAAGAAGGTAGACAAGGCTACTTGCTGCCCCCCACCCTCTTTAATGTATTTATTGACGATATCAATGCTGATTATATTGACACTTTATGAAGTGGTAAATTCGATTTCACGGCGCTGCTATTTCCTAATGGTCAACTTACAATACCAGAACCTGAAGGAAAGATAATTTCGGCACTCTAGTTAGTGAGACTGCCACTAAGTACAGACCGATGATATCGATGGATAAAACAAAAGTAAGAGACTTTCATGGATTGGAGCTTGTAGGAGTCAAAGTTGTTAGAGAGATACTAATAACTGAACATATTAAATGGTTTGAATTCTTTTAAAACTGCACTGTAGTTATTTCGACCCAAGAAACATAACGTACGGAAAGAAACATTAAAAAAAGTTTCCGAAGTAGTAGCTTTGCCTTTGCTGCTGAATGTTGGACCTTAACATCAGATAAATCATGACAAATCGAATCATCGGAGTTGATGTTCCTCCGATTCTTAGTGGGATCATCAAACCAACATCGCTATTAGACAAGAAATGAAATTTTCATCTGTAGTTGTAATGGTTTCTAAACACAGACTGAACTGGAAAGACTGCGTGGATCGTATGTGTAGTAATACGATAACTAAAGTAGCAATACTATATAACTCAACAGGACAGAGATATGTTCGGCGTCCCTTAAAGAGACGCGTGGCCAATTCTGATGCAGAGCAGGCCAAAAGACGTTATCCATGAAGACGACGATCATCATGGTATTTCCATCTGATGATAAATATAGAATATAGACAAAGGTAAAGAAAAATGCTAACAACATTAATCGTACCAGCAACATCGTAATTACAAGATGTATACGCTGCGTAATCATCTACCATGGGGCTCCGTTAACAATTTAGAAATTGTATGCCGTTAGCAACACTTAAAATATTTTCATTTTTAAAGGTGACTTTTTCGAATGTTTTGACAGTTACATCGCATTGCTTCAGGAAATTGACCTAAAATTTCTGTAAGTATGTATAATATCGAAGAGGACCGATGAAAACTACGCATGGGAAAAATGACGTAACTAACAAATGCAGGTATCTAGGACAGACTACTAGTCAAGACATTTCGGAGAAAGAAACTATTAAAGCAAGAGTTAATGAGGAGGTAGTGTGCTGTTTTCATTTTATGAAGGATGTATACAGGGTGAGTCACCTAACGTTACCGCTGGATATATTTCGTAAACCACATCAAATACTGACATGTTTACGATGACGACAGTGTTTACGAGTGTAGCAGCAAGCGCTACATGCGGACACTGCGACAGCTAGACCAAACCACAACAGTGCACTACAGCCATCGTTATTCTGCATTCGTCTCCAAACGCAGACCAACTATAGTACACCGTATTACCAGACGTCTGTGATAGTGTAGTGTTGCAGGAAATGTGACCATGGTGTATTCGAACTCTGAAAAGGCGGAGATGATATTCATCTATGGCAAGTGTCGACGAAATGCAGTTGAAGCCTGCAGGGTGTATGCAGAACGGTACCCGGACAGAGAGCATCCAACGTGCCGCACATTGCAAAACATCTACCGCCAACTGTATGCAACAGGTATGGTCGTAGCACACAGACGGGTCCGTAACAGGCCCGTCACAGGAGAAGCAGGTGCAGTTGGTGTGTTAGCTGCTGTTGCCATGAACCCACACATGAGTACACGGGACATTGCGAGAGCCGCTGGACTGAGAGTAGTGTCATGCGCATACTGCATCGTCACCACTTTCACCCGTTTCATGTGTCGCTACATCAGCAATTACATGGTGATGACTTTAATCATCGAGTGCAATTCTGTCAATGGGCATTAACAGAGAATGCGTTGCAGTTCTACTTGTTTACCGATGAAGTGGGTTTCACAAACCACGGGGTAGTGAATCTACGGAACATGCATTACTGGTCCGTGGACAATCTTCGCTGGCTCAGACAGGTAGAGCGACAGCGACCGTGGACTGTAAATGTATGGTGCGGAATCATTGGCGACCACCTCATTGGTCCTCACTTCTTTGCAGGGGCCCAAACAGCTGCAACATACATCGCGTTTCTACAGAATGATCTGCCAACGTTGCTCGAAAATGTCCCACTGGAAACACGTCGACGTATGTGGTGTCAGCATTATCGTGCACCTGCACATTCCGCAATTAACACTAGGCTGACCCTTGACAGGATGTTCGACGGGCGTTTCAAAGGACGTGGAGGACGCATAAATTGGCCAGCCCGTTCTCCTGATCTTACACCTCTGGACTTCTTTCCGTGGGGTACGTTAAAGGAGAATGTGTACCGTGATGTGCCTACAACCCCAGAGGATATGAAACAACGTATTGTGGCAGCCTGCGGCGACATTACACCAGATGTACTGCGGCGTGTACGACATTCATTACGCCAGAGATTGCAATTGTGTGCAGCAAATGATGGCCACCACATTGAGCATCTATTGGCCTGACATGTCGGGACACACTCTATTCCACTCTGTAATTGAAAACGGAAACCACGTATGTACGTGTACCTCACCTCTCATGGTAATGTACATGTGCGTCAGTGAAAAAGACCAATAAAAAGGTGTTAGCATGTGGACGTAATGTGCTGTTCCAGTCTCTTCTGTACCGAAGGTCCATCACCGTTCCCTTTGGATCCCTACGTAATTCGGTGCTCTCCGATACACGCGATCGAACAGCGGAGGAGTGGTACTCAAGCGTCAGCTTTAGGTTACAATATCTCCGGATGTAATTAACATTTTACAATGCAACAAACGGCACTGATTACGTATTTGTTTATATGTTCAGATGTGCTAACAAAACTAACGGGGTTCCATTTAAAAAAACGTAGGTTTGTGTTAAAAAACGTACTTCCGTGAATTTTTTTATGGTTTGTATTAACCAATCACACTAGCCCCTCTCCTCACGTTCGGTCTGTAGATCGATTCGTCAGTATTTGATGTGGTTTACGAAATATATCCAGCGGTAATGTTAGGTGACTCACCCTGTATACTACGAAATAAATACCGAGAATGCTAAACTTAAATATTCTACAGTAATTCATCCAAAAACACTTTATGAAGAGAGAAAGAAGATAATGTGTCAACGTCCCGACGACATCGAGACGGCGCACAAGCTCAGTGTAGAGAAGAAATAAGAAGTAAATCGGCCGTCCCTTTCAAAAGAATCATCCTAGCATTTGCTTGTAGGGATTTAGAGAAATAACGGACGCGGGTTTGAACCGGCGTCCTCCCATATGCGAGTCTATTGTACAATCCACTGAGCGACCTCGCTCGGTAGCACTTTATGCAGCAGAATGTTTAAAGAAAACGGCGACAATAGAACCCCGGGGAATCACAGAAAAATACCTAGAGACCTGAAATTTTAAACATTTTTATTGGCTGAGATCCAGCAACCGTATGTTATTTAATTACAGGATATGTGTATAGGCACCTCGGTTGCACATAATTACTGTAAAATTGACCAAGGTTTCTACTGCACTAACGCAGTCTTAATCAGAATGAAAAATTACATAGGATTGCCTAGAAAATATAATTACATGGCTTGAAACACAATATACTTAATGAGATTACTTCCATAAATTGTACAAACAGAGTATACGAGTACTTACATGTAACCACACCATGGGTGAAAAACGTCTGAGCAAAAGTGATCTCGTCAAACAGAAAATGTCACAAGAATAAAAATTAAAATGAAAAATGTAAAAATGAAACATGTGTGTCAATTGGATAAAATATTCCGTGGAAATACAATGGCAGCCGCAAAGTCACTTAGGCGTTTAGTCTGACGGTAGCGGTTGTGTTAATGCAGTTCTTGGCCCTAACAGGCCAAGGCAGCCACGAGATGGATACGAAAAACGATTCGCGCCAGCTAGCAAGAAGTAATCGCATTACAGACAGGAGCAAATGAGGCATTGCAGAGACAATTTTAAACATTACAGGTAATAAACAGGAACCAGTGTATGAAAGTTAAAAATAAAGACCACTACGTTATGTTGTATTAAAGAAAATATAGTTCAAGTAGTGTACGGAGAAAAAATGAAAATGGAAGGGAAAACTATGTTTAAGAGACTACATTGAGGAGAGTATCGCCATTCAAACCATTTTTAATTAGCCGCTTTATACCCTGAAAAATGTTTTTCTTGCGTAATTGCAACTGTTTGTTAAGAATGAGACCGTCTTTCAGAGATAGAATAGCTAGACATTTTTAAAGATGGAGAAAAAAGGCTTCAGGCTTAACGAATGCAAGGTCTGGACGTCTTTTACATCTTTAGGATTAAGTCCTGTGATTAACAAATGTTCAGCGGAAGTTTAATTGTGAATATTGGTGCCTTTTTTGCCTAGAAGGTGATCCTTGAATCTTATCGAAATAGCTAGGCCTCTTTGCCGTATGTAATAGGCGGGTAAATTACTCCATACATAACTTCAAATCTTCGCTTTCGCTTTTGCAAAATTCTGGTGTTTATAAAATTATTTGATGTTACTTTTTAAAGAATTCTTAGTGGAGAAGGTGTGGTGTCACCGCCAGACACCACACTTGCTAGGTGGTAGCTTTTAAATCGGCCGCGGTCCGCTAGTATACGACGGACCCGCGTGTCGCCACTGTCAGTGATTGCACACCGAGCGCCGCCACACGGCAGGTCTAGAGAGACGTCCTACCACTCGCCCCAGTTGTACAGCCGAATTTGCTAGAGATGGAACCGACAAATTACGCTCTCATTTGCCGAGACGATAGTTAGCATAGCCTTCAGCTGCGTCATTTGCTACGACCTAGCAAGGCGCCAATATCAATTGTTATTAATCTTGTCATGCCTGTACCGTCAGACCGATGTACACCAATTATGGATTAAAGTTAAGTATTCCAGCAGCAACGTACCTTACTGGCTATATTAATTACATTGTCTTGTTCCAGACCTCACGCCAGCCTGCGTGAGCTTAACGCGTGCTTTTCGGCTTCCTCCAAATCCCGTGAATTGACTCCTGCCAATTCACAACAGAAGGCTACTCTACAGCTATATTTATTTTGAAGCAGACGCTTTGTCCTGTAAGAAATTGGACCCAGAAATGGTATACGGAAACATTTTTGTTTTCATTAGGTGGACTATTAGATAGGCCTAGGGACCTGATTCTCTTATTGGTTTTCTTACTAAAAGTAAAAGTATTATCTGCTATAGAAGGGACGTAGTCGTTATTGACAGAAATAATCAGATTGATTTCAGAATTGAGATTTTCACTAGAAAATGTGGGGGAGGGTGGGGGGGGGGGGGGTTGAGGTGGCTCTACAAATAGCTGAGCGGAAAAAAGCCGCCTTATGAGAATGCTCGTGTACTTAATTGTATAGTTTAGGAAGAACTGGTTTCTTTACGGAAGATATTGAAGCTAATTTTGCCGTCGACTATCATAAGAGTGAGATCTAGAAAGTTATATGCCAGAACTTTTTTTCACGTTCACAAGTGAAAGAAATATTTTCATCAAACTCGTTAGACATATTAAAAGGTCGATCAGTACCGTCGCTGGAACTAATTAAAGAACATATGATACAAGAGACATTGTAACACTAAACTTTATGCACATATTGGAAAGACATGGTTGGATGCGCCCGTAGAAAGCTGTTATCTCCCTAAAGGACTAATCTCAACAAACTGCCAAAAAGACTTCACTTATTTCGGGAGATTTAGTTTCTTTGCACCACGACACATTTTCGAAGAGACGTATACCAACTCTGATTTACCCAACAAGACAATGCGGAACGACTGCCGCTCGCAAGGAAACTCTACAGTTGCGAAAGTTTCCGTGAAAAACCCAAAAAGAATGCTGGAGCAACCTGGACATCAGGAAGAGGTGAGAAACATCGAGATAATTTTAAGAGTAATGTGGAAGAAAAGAAAGGAGAAACAGCTGAAATAAACGTAGTCCATACCGGAAAGAAGAAAGACTAGGGCCGATCCATACACTTGCTCATTTCTGAAACAATCGTGGACGGAAGACCCTGCAGTACAGGTAAATATTACCTGTTCTCTCGCTTTTTCCCGTGCTTGTATAGCACGCTTGCGGTCTGGTCTGGCAGAACACAGAAAAAGGTCTGACCGGGTAATCGGCCATCGCAGTCGTGCCGCTTTATCAGAGCGCCCGCGTGCTTAGCGAGGCGAGCACGCTGCCGCTACACGCACTCGCATATCAACTGGCGCGATGTGAATGTCGCGATCGCGCGCACGCCCGCCTGCAGTTTATGCAGCACGCATTACGCGCCCGCCACAGTGGAGTACGTAATAGCGGGGGCGTGATCTGCGCCACTGTCCGCCGCAGGAGCGCCCGAGTCCCGTAATACCGCGCGTACGTTCTCCGACAAAACTGCAGCTCTTATACACAGCCGCGGTAATGACACAGTGTCACCCGAGAGCCGCATTTTACTGTCAGGATTTTCCAGCATAACGTAACTGGGGTAGTGTTTCGTTCGGCGATTAATATAAACGATGCTATCGCAGGATAGTAACTGTTAAGTCTCTAATTACAAGCAATAAAAACCAGTGTAATTCATTTTAACACGTTTATATGGATAGTTGGATGCTTTCCACTATATTAATGTGTAATCCAAATCTTTGGCTATTTAAGATAGAGCACCGTATCTACCCGAGGGCTAAGTTCATTCCGAGGCGTTTGGCATTAACATGCTGACAATGCCAGTGCGCGAATGCGTTCTCCCTTGTGGTTTTTCCTTTTTCTCGCACTCGACTCTCAACTTCGAATAGTGCTGGATCACATTCTTTTATAAACTGAGACACCGGCCGGAGTGGCGGTGCTGTTCTGGGCGCTACAGTCTGGAACCGAGCGACCGCTACGGTCGCAGGTTCGAATCCTGCCTCGGGCATGGATGTGTGTGATGTCCTTAGGTTAGTTACGTTTAAGTAGTTCTAAGTTCTAGGGGACTATTGACCACTGCTATGGAAGAGCTACTTCCGTCTCAGTTTAAAACATGGTTCAAATGGCTCTGAGAACTATGGGACTCAACTGCTGAGGTCATCAGTCCCCTAGAACTTAGAACTACTTAAACCTAACATAAGGACCTCACACACATCCATGCCCGAGGCAGGATTCGAACCTGTGACCGTAGCGGTCGCGCGATTCCAGACTGTAGTGCCTAAAACCGCTCAGCCACCCCAGCCGGCAGATTTTATGAGTACCATCTCACAGGGTAACTCGTAAGTACCTCTGTTGCAGAAAAAAAAAAAAACATGAATCCCTAACAAGTGCGAATAGGGCTCGCGGTCTAAGAGGCTCGGTACAAACTTAATTGTGTGTGTAGATAGTAATAATAATAATAATAATAATAATAATAATAATAATAAAACACGTGGAGGCCCGGGAAAAGAATAGGCCTCCGGTATGTTCTGCCAGTCGTAAAAGGCGACGAAAAGAACAAACCACTAATAGGGCTAACCCCCCTTTTAGTGGGATTACTTGGTTCAGGACAGAACTAAAGAAGCCTCGGACAAGCGCCGTCATGGTCGGGGACGACGCTTGAACCCTATGCCCGCCCACAATGGTAACGACACTGCTAGCCATCTGGAAAATGATTTAAATCCAAATAGAGGTGTTTTGCAGGATATGCTTCCTGCAACCACCCTAGAAGGAAAACAAAGACAGAGGATGAGATGGTCAGATGAAGTTAATCGACACCTCATGTTCTGTTATTACCAAGCAACAAACCTAGGAACCAACACAACTGGATAGAGATCACAAGTATACACAACATTTATTACCAGATACCCGGAATTAAAATTTTTAACAGAACAACGTCTAGCTGATCAGATCCGTGTAATAATAAAAAATAACAGAATACCCCAGTCACAATTAGAAAACATCAAACAACAAGTACAACAAATACTAGAACAAAATAATGTGCAATCAGAAGAAGAAGAAGAAAATACAGTAACGGACTCAATCATCCCAAAGAAAACAAACAAAGAACAAAACGCGTCAATTAAAAAATCAGAGGAAAACGACGTCTTGAGACAGCCACCAGAACAAGCACAAATAGATCACGAAGTGACACACATGTTAGATATAGAAGAAAAATTTCAGCTGACATATATAGAATACAAAGACACAAATACAGACATTAGACCATTCTTGCATAGACCACCAAATAACCCACAAGTCGAAACAACAATAAAAACTATCAACGCAATCATACAGAACAAAATAAATGAAAACACAACTCTGGAAGAGTTACAACTACTGGTTTATGTAGGAGCACTCACTACACTAAATATACACACTAGGCAGAGATCAGAACCAACCAACACACAGAAGAAACCCACAAAACCAGCATGGCAACACAGGCTACAGATCAGAATAGAAAAACTGAGAGAAGACCTCGGACAGCTAACACAATTTATAAGAAATGAGATATGAGACAAAAACGAAAAAGGTTAAGTACAATCTCACAACAAGAAGCGATAGAGCAGTTAGATGAAAAGAAGCAGAAATTACAAGCATTGGCCAAACGACTTAGAAGATACAAGAAAAGTGAAAATAGAAGGAAACAAAACCAAACATTCAACACAAACCAAAAGAAATTTTACCAGAGAATAGATAACACACACATTAAAGTAGACAATCCACCAAGCATAACAGACATGGAACACTTCTGGAGCAACATATGGTCCAGCCCGGTACAACATAACAGGCATGCACGGTGGATACAAGCAGAAACAGACACATACAAGATGATACCGCGGATGCCTGAAGTGATAATTTTGCAACATGGAGTCACCCAAGCAATTAATTCTACTCACAATTCGAAAGCCCCTGGAATAGATAAAATACCAAATTTCTGGCTAAAGAAGTTCACCTCAACACATTCACATATAACTAAACTATTTAACAGTTACATTGCAGACCCATACACATTCCCAGATACACTTACACATGGAATAACTTATTTGAAACCTAAAGATCAAGCAGACACAGCAAACCCAGCTAAATATCGCCCCATAACATGCCTACCAACAATATACAAAATATTAACTTCAGTCATTACACAGAAATTAATGACACATACAACACAGAACAAAATTATAAATGAAGAACAAAAAGGCTGTTTCAGAGGAGCACGAGGATGTAAAGAACAACTGGTAAAAGATGCAGAGGTGACATATCAAGCTAAAACTAAACAAAGGTCGCTACACTACGCATACACTGATTACCAAAAAGCTTTTGATAGTGTACCCCACTCATGGTTACTACAAATATTGGAAATATACAAAGTAGATCCTAAATTGATACAGTTCCTAAACATGGTAACGAAAAACTGGAAAACCACACTTAATATAGAAACAAATTCAAATAATATGACATCACAGCCAATACAGATTAAGCATGGAATATACCAAGGAGACTCATTAAGTCCTTTCTGGTTCTTCCTTGCTCTGAACCCACTATCCAACATGCTAAATAATACAAATTATGGATACAATATTACTGGAACATACCAACACAAAATCACACATTTGCTATACATGGATGATCTAAAACTACTGGCAGCAACAAATCAACAACTCAAACAATTACTAAAGATGGAAGTAATCAGCAATGATATAAATATGGCTTTTGGAACAGACAAATGTAAAAAAAATAGCATAGTCAAGGGAAAACACACTAAACAAGAATATTACATATTGGATAACCACAGCGACTGCATAGAAGCGATGGAAAAAACAGATGCCTATAAATATCTAGGATACAGACAAAAAATAGGAATAGATAATACAAATATTAAAGAAGAACTAAAAGCAAAATATAGACAAAGACTAATCAAAATACTGAAAATAGAATTGACAGCAAGAAACAAGACAAAAGCTGTAAATACTTATGCTATACCAATATTGACCTACTCATTTGGAGTAGTGAAATGGAGTAACACAGACCTAGAAGCAATACACTTACACGATCACAATGCCACAAATATAGAATACATCACATACATTCAGCAACAGAAAGATTCACATTAAGCAGAAAGGAAGGAGGAAGGGGATTTATCGACATAAAAAACCTACATTATGGACAGGTAGACAATTTAAGAAAATTCTTTCTAGAATGAGCAGAAACTAGCAAAATACACAAAAGCAATCACTCATATAAATACATTGGCTACACCACTGCAATTTCATAACCACTTCTACAACCCTCTAGATCACATAACATGAACAGATACGAAGAAAGTAAATTGGAAAAAGGAAACACTACATGGCAAGCACCCATATCATCTAACACAGCCACACATCGATCAAGACGCATCCAACACATGGCTAAGAAAAGGCAATATATACAGTGAGACGGAAGGATTCATGATTGCAATACAGGATCAAACAATAAACACCAGATATTACAGCAAGCATATTATTAAAGATCCCAATACCACAACAGATAAATGCAGACTTTGAAAACAACAAATAGAAACAGTAGATCACGTCACAAGCGGATGTACAATACTCGCAAATAGAGAATACCCCAGAAGACATGACAATGTAGCAAAAATAATACATCAACAGCTTGCCTTACAACATAAACTTATAAAACAACACGTTCCCACATACAAGTATGCACCACAAAATGTACTGGAGAATGATGTTTTATCTGTTATAATGGTTCTGTTCCAGTATAATTTGTATTCAACACCACATAACAAACCTGACATCATACTCACCAATAAAAAGAAGAAATTAACACAACTAATGGAAATATCCATACCCAATACAACAAATATACAAAAGAAAACAGGAGAAAAAATTGAAAAATACATCCAACTGGCTGAGGAAGTCAAGGACATGTGGCATCAGGATAAAGTTGACATTATACCAATTATACTATCAACTACAGGAGTCATACCACACAATATCCACCACTACGTCAATGCAATAAAGCTACATCCAAACTTATATATATACAACTACAGAAATCCGTAATTATTGATAAATGTTCAATCACCCGAAAGTTCCTAAATGCAATATAACATATACCGTAACGTTAAAAGGAAGTCACGCTTGATCAAGGTCCGCGTCACTTTCCATTTTTGACCAGACATAACGTCTGAGAAAAGAAAGAAAGAAAGAATAATAGTAGTGATAGTGGTAGTAGAAGAAATTTCGCGAGGCTCATTTAAAGCCACTTGGTCACTTGCGTGTCCCCAACGCACCAGTTATCTAACCGGGGTAAAGAGATCAACTGTTTAACGTGGAAGCCGAACCACTTTGGGTTTCTGGCGACTCCTCCCTTCGTTGAGAGGTGAAGACTAGGTTCAGATGAAAAGGGAAATCTCCGTGATATGACAGCTCCCTCTCGTTTCCGTGCATGTGCGTTACTTCTTGAACGCCCATCATATATTCATGTCTGACTAGGTGGTCTAGCGATAACACAACAAATTTTTTTCTCAGTCAATTTCAGTTGACAGAAATGTGGAGTTTTATGTGGTACACCGTGGATTATTCTCGCTTGATCCCCTGTAGTTTCATGGATTCCCGATCGGTGGCGGTGCTATACGTAGCTGTCTGCTAGGACCTCCGTTACAGACGTCATTTCGAAGGCTATCACTGAGTTTCTTATGGCGGAGAATCAGAGAATCGCAGATATTCATACGCGCTTTCACAGTGTCTACGGTCGCCTGGCACAACCAAATCACGGTGAGTGTTGAGCGAGGCGTTTGTTATCATCGCAACAACGTCGCGCAAACCTCTAATCTCCCGCGCCCCAGCCAGCAGCACAAAGCTGTACCTCTTGTAATGCTGGAACGTGCAGACTCTCTCACCCAGCATAATCGATGGATCACAAACAACTTGCTGCTCAACTGGACGTTTCTGTAGGTAGTGGTGACACCCTTGTCTACCCGCTGGATGACTTCTGCTAGGCTACGAACACACATCTGAATACCCCATCTGTACGGCCCAATGAAGGATGCATTCAGCGGGAAGCAGTAGGTGGATGATGGGGAGGTTATTGATGCAGCAAAACTATTGCGCCAACGTCGACCAGCAGAGTGATACCATGCAGGAATACAGCTCCTCCCAGTTAATCTCCGTTCAATGCGACAGCATACGTCGACTATCTTGAAAAATACCGTTTTTTAGCGACGAATGTGGGACGTAATATGGTCTACTGGAATACTGAATAAACCATCCAGCTTTTAGAAAAAAAAATTGTGTTGCATTAATTTTTGAAAGGCACCCTAAGACTCATCTATAGGTTCTGCGGAGTAAGTTCGTGAGTACAGACGTAAGTGATCGTATCTTCTGATTGCGTTGATATACAGGGTGTTACAAAAAGGTACGGCCAAACTTTCAGAAAACATTCCTCATACACAAATAAAGAAAAGATGTTATGTGGACATGTGTCCGGAAACGCTTAATTTCCATGTTAGAGGTCATTTTAGTTTCGTCAGTATGTACTGTTCTTCCTCGATTCACCGCCGTGATTTCATACGGGATACTCTACCTGTGCTGCTAGAACATATGCCTTTACAAGTACGACACAACATGTGGTTCATGCACAATGGAGCTCCTGCACATTTCAGTCGAAGTGTTCGTACGCTTCTCAACACCAGATTCGGTGACCGATGGATTGGTAGAGGCGGACCAATTCCATGGGCTCCACGCTCTCCTTACCTCAACCCTCTTGACTTTCATTTATGGGGGTATTTGAAAGCTCTTGTCTACGCAACCCCGGTACCAAATTTAGAGACCCTTCGTGCTCGTATTGTGGACGGCTGTGACACAATACGCCATTCTCCAGGTCTGCATCAGCGCATCAGGGATTCCATGCGACGGAGGGTGGATGCATGTATCCTCGCTAACGGAGGACATTTTGAACATTTCCTGTAAGAAAGTGTTTGAAGCCACCTTGGTACGTTATGTTGCTGTGTGTTTCCATTCCATGATTAATGTGATTTGAAGAGAAGTAATAAAATGAGCTCCAACATGGAAAGTAAGCGTTTCCGGACACATGTCCACATAAAATATTTTTTTTCTTTGTGTGTGAGGAATGTTTCCTCAAAGTTTGGCCGTACCTTTCTGTAACACCCTGTATAACGGGCTCGAGGACTTCTCATAGAACCCAGAATGTTTACCTCGACGGCGAGCGTTCATCAGAGGCAAGGGTATCGTCAGGAGTGCCCCCAGGGAAGTGCGTTAGGACCGCAGTTGTTGTCTATGCATATAAATGATTTGGTGGACAGCGTGTGCAGCAATCTGCTGATGATGCCATGGTGTACCGTAAAATGTCGAAGCTGAGAGACTGTAGGAAGATACAAGACGACTTAGACAAAATTTCCAGTGCGTGTAATGAATGTGGAAAAAGGTAAGTTAATACGGATGAGTAGGAAGAGCAATCCGGTAATGTTCGGATACAGCATTAGTAGTATCCAGCTTGACACAGTCAAGTAGTTTAAATATCTTGGAGTAACGAGCATGTGAAAACTGTGGTAGGGAAGGCAAATGGTCGACATCGGATTTTTTGGGAGGATTTTAGGAAAGAGTGGTTCACCTGTAGGACACTGGTGCGACCTGTTTCTGAGTACCGCTGGAGTGTGTGGCATCCATTCCAGGGAGGAGGACATGGAAACAATTCAGAGGCGGGTTGCTAGGTTTGTTACATATATACATATATGATTTTTGAGTTAATAACGTGTAGGCAAGGCATAAAACGGCAGTGCACTGGGGAAACTGTCATTAGTACTCAGGAGATTAATGTGGAAAGGTTTCCTACGTGATTATGGCCGCAAGATCTGAATTATGTTTATCACACGTCCCGCACTGATTCCTGCGGTTATTTCACACAGTGTTGCTTGTCTGTCAGCACTGACAACTCTACGCAAACGCCGCTGCTCTCTGTCATTAAGTGAAGACCGTCGGCCACTGCGTGGTCCGTAGTGAGAGATTTACCTGAAATTTGGTACTCTTGGCACGTTCCTGGTATTGTAATTCTCGGAATATTGAATTCCCAAACGATTTCAGAAACTGAACGTGGAATGCTAATTGAAGCTACACGCATCGGACGTTCCAAGTCTTCCAGATCTTGCGGCCATGATCACGTCGGAAACCTTTTCACATGAGTCGTCTGAGTACTGACGGCTCCTCCACCAGTGCGCTGCCGTTTTATGCCTTGTCTATACGATATTAACTCAATCTGTGTATGTGCATCGACAACTTTTGTCATCTCAGTGCATGTCAGGCCGGCAGGTGTGGCCGAGCGGTTCCAGGCACTTTAGTCTGGAACAGCGCGACCGCTACGGTCGCAGGTTCGAATCCTGCCTCGGGCATTGATGTGTGTAATGTCCTTAGGTTAAAATGGCTCTGAGAACTATGGAACTTAACATCTATGGTCATCAGTCCCCTAGAACTCAGAACTACTTAAATCTAACTAACCTAAGGACAGCACACACATCCATGCCCGAGGCAGGATTCGAACCTGCGACCGTAGCTGTCGCGTGGCTCCGGACTGAGCGCCTAGAACCGCTCGGCCACCGCGGCCGGCTGTCCTTAGGTTAGGTAGGTTTAAAAATAGTACTTCTGCGTTCTAGGGGACTGATGACCTCAGATGTTAAGTCCCATAATGCTCAGAGTCATTTTTGTTTTTTGTTTGTAGTGTGTGTCATGTAAGGTCTGTAGTCCCTTGGCGATGTGAAAAATATGAGATATTTTAACGTAGTCAAAAGGTCATTTGTGTCGGTACTCACAAACTTACTTCTCAAAACCTATACGTGAGCTGGCTACGAGTGGCTTTCAAAAACTAACGCAACACAATGTGAGGATGTAGGACAAACATATCCGTTAGGACACTGCGGCGAAATTTGGCTTTAATGGGCTATGGCAGCAGACGACTGACACGAATGCCTTTACTAACAGCACGTCGCCTGTTGCACCTCTCCTGGACTCGTGACCGTATCAACTTCTGGAAAACCGTGGGCTGGTGAGATGAGTCCAGATTTTAGTTGGTAAGAGCTGAGGGCACGATGCGAGTGTGGCGCAGACCTCATGAGCCACGGACTCAAAACGTTAACAAGGCATTGTGCAAGCTAGTGGTGGTTCCATAAAGGCGTGCGATGTGTTTTTATGAATTGGATCGGATCCTCTTTTCCAGCTGAACCGATCACTGAGTCGGAAGGTTTATGTTCGGCTACTTGGAGATCATTTGTAACCATTCACGAACTTCATATACCCATACAAAGATGGAATTTTTGTAGATGACAAAGAGCTACGTCATCGGGCCGCAAATGTTCGTGGTTGTTTTGAAGACCATTTTGGACAGTTATACCTGCCGAACGATATGAGTGGCAAAGTCATTCGGTCTAACACGCCTTTTGTCAGCTCATTGTAAATTTCAGTCTGTGACTTCATTTTTCTCAGGACCGGATAGAATTTTTAATAGTGGGACAGACAGGCAGACGGGCAACAAAGTGATCCTATTCGAGTTTCATTTTTAGCGAGTGAGGTATTGAACCTTAACAACAACATATCACTTGATAGAGGATCTTTACAAGTTGTGATACGTAAAACGCGCCGTGGCACAGCTGCAACAGAGGTCATGAGTGTCATAAGATACTAAAAAAATCGTGCTTTACATGCTGTCATATCAAATTAGTTCATTTATATGAATGCGTGGTGTCTTATTTCGTACAACTAATCCGCCTCAGTAGGCAATGAAGCCACCACCTTGGGTACGGATCCCTAATACGTTCGACATCCTGCGGTAATCTCAGAGCATCGAGCATGGAGGACATGGACGAGAAATGCGAGTAGGTAGCAATAGGTGGGAACGTGGGTCGGCCTAGGGGCGAGCGCAGGCAGTGTGCTCAACAGGAATGAACACTGTGTCCGGATGGCGCAGTGGTTGACGCAACTTTCTACAAGGGAACCTCCCCATCGCACCCCCCTCAGATTTTTTTTATAAGTTGGCACAGTGGATAGGCCTTGGAAAACTGAACACAGATCAATCGACAAAACAGGAAGAAGTTGTGTGGAACTATGAAAAAATAAGCAAAATATACAAACTGAGTAGTCCATGCGCAACATACGCGATATCATGGATAATGTCAGCTCAGGAGCGCTGTGGTTCCGTGGTTAGCGTGAGCAGCTCCGGAACGTGAGGTCCTTGGTTCATGTCTTCCCTCGAATGAAAAGTTTAATTTTTTATTTTTTGTTTATGTGACAAACTCTTATGTTTTCATCACTTTTTGGGAGTGATTATCACATCCACAAGAAAACCTAGATCAGGCAAGGTAGAAGAATCTTTTTACCCATTGGCCAAGTGTACAAGTTAGGTGGGTCGACAACATATTCCTGTCATGTGACGCACATGCCGTCACCAGTGTCGTATAGAATATATCAGACGTGTTTTCCTGTGGAGGAATCGGTTGACCTATGACCTTGCGATCAAATGTTTTCTGTTCCCATTGGAGAACCGAGCGAGGTGGCGCAGTGGTTAGCACACTGGACTCGCATTCGGGAGGACGACGGTTCAATCCCGTCTCCGGCCATCCTGATTTAGGTTTTCCGTGATTTCCCTAAATCGTTTCAGGCAAATGCCGGGATGGTTCCTTTGAAAGGGCACGGCCGATTTCCTTCCCAATCCTTCCCTACCCCGAGCTTGCGCTCCGTCTCTAATGACCTCGTTGTCGACGGGACGTTAAACACTAACCACCACCACCACCCATTGGAGAGGCACGTCCTTTCGTCTACTAATCGCACGGTTTTGCGGTGCGGTCGCAAAACACAGACACTAAACTTATTACAGTGAACAGAGACGTCAACGAACGAGCGGACAGATCATAACTTTGCGAAAATAAAGAAAGTAAAATTTTCAGTTGAGGGAAGACTTGAACCAAGGACCACACATGCCGCAGCTACTCACGCTAACCACGGGATCACTGCGCTCGTGAGCTCAGATTTTCCTTGATGTTGCCTATGTTGCGCATGGACTACTCAGTTTGTATATTTTATTAACTTTTTCGTAGTTCCACACAACTTCTTCCTGTTTTCTCGATTGATCTGTGTTCAGTTTTTCATGGCCTATCCACTGTGTCAACTTATAACTATATCTGAAGGAGGTGCGATGGGGAGGTTCCCTTACTAGTGAACGGGAGTTCACGAGTTGCAATTCCGGTCCGGTACACATTTTTAATCGTCTTCGCTGTTTCCGAATTAAGTACCGATGCATCTGACACCAATAGTTCCTCCCCTTCCCTTCCCTTCCCTTTCTCCCCATCCCCACCTTCAATTTACATAATTAATTCATGATGTAGGTAGGCAGCCCGATGAACAGATTTCCGAAGAACCTTGCTGGGAGATGAGTGCAACGATTTGTTCACATTTGCCACGTAAAATCCATTGCCCATATGGAGCAGCTGTAATGAGAATTAAGAAGTTGAAGAGACGCTCTATCCTCTGATGTGTGTATGTTTTCTGCATCTCGTTTAGTTCTTTCACGTTTGTCTACGTAAACCTCTTGTACTAATTTCAAACACTGAGCAGTTGATGTCCACTACAGATGATTGCAGTCAAAAGACGATTGTAAATAAAAAGAACGGTTTCGTTGTCATAGTGTAACTCTGTGGCTGTGGATTACATCGGTATCTTTAAAAAGTGGCAGGTAGATGTATTTTTTTATGTATTTTTATTTATGCCACGGTTTTGGGCTGTCACACGTCTTCCATTGGCGTAACACATACTATTTCATCAATTAGTACATAGTTCTAAACACCAACTGTCATTTGGATGCTGCAACTGGCCTAGGCACAATAACAATTTTGCTTAGCTTCTATCCTTCGCGTATTGCATATCTGCGATGTATTCCTCGCTAGGTGTACTTACGTTTTAAACTGCTACTGTTATTCAATTTTTCGCATTTATAATCCTACACTAACACTTTTTCAATTGTCTGACGCACAAAAAGCAATGCAGTATCCGCCTTGTTGTCAACTGATGTCCTTGTCTGCGTCTAAAAATACTATCTAAGGTCAGTCTCGGTCTAAAAATATTATCTATGGTCGAAGTTTGACTTAAAAGTAGTAGTTTCAGCAGGTAAAAATTAATATTTTCAATGACTAAAGATTGAAACTACTTACCATAATGTACCGATTGCTGTGTATGATTATTATAATTATTTAAGCAATTACTACTCCAGTTATTAAATGAGTATTAAAATGATCTAGTACATTTTGCATAAAAAATTAATAGTACATATTTTACTCGCAGTTGAAGTGACACTTACAAAGAATAAACGCAGATCAACTACCATACTTGATGGGAGATGTACTATATTATTGCTGTAACATAATTAATAGTAATTTTATGTAATATTCAATGCAGTTTAGTTAACCACTCGCCACTGCACTCATTTAATAAATACACTACTGGCCGTTAAAATTACTACACCACGAAGATGACGTGCTACAAACGCAAAATTTAACCGACAGGAAGGAGATGCTGTGATATGCATATGATTAGCTTTTCAGAGCACTCACACAAGGTTGGCGCCGGTGGCGACACCTACAACGTGCTGCCATGAGGAAAGTTTCCAATCGATTTCTCATACACGAACAGCTGTTGACCGGCGTTGCCTCGTGAAACGTTGTTGCTATCGGACGCATTTCTCCTCCTTACACGAGGCATCACGTTTCCGACTTTGATAAAGGTCGGATTGTAGCCTATCGCGATTCCGGTTTATCGTATTGTGACATTTCTGCTCGCGTTGGTCTAAATCCAATGACTGTTAGCAGAATATGGAATCGGTGGGTTCAGGAGCGTAATACGGAATGCCGTGCTGGATCCCAACGGCCTCGTATCACTAGCAGTTGAGATGACAGGCATCTTATCCGAATGGCTGTAACGTCTTGATCCCTGAGTCAACATATGGGGACGTTTGCAAAACAACAACCATCTGCACGAACAGTCCGAGCTGACAGTCCATGCCGCTGCTAACGTCGTCGGAGACCATGGCTGCGTTTACCCTTGAAGCTGCATCACAGACAGGGGATGAATCCAGGTTCTTGTTTACAGCATCCGTGTTTGGTGACATCGCGGTGAACGCAATTTGGAAAAGTGTATTCCTCATCGCCATACTGGCGTATCAGCCGGCGTGGCGGTCTGGGGTGCCATTGGTTACACGTCTCGGTCACCTCTTGTTCGCAATTACTTCACTTTGAATAGTGGACGTTACATTTCTGATGTGTTACGACCCGTGTCTCTGTCCTTCATTCGATCACTGCGAAACCCTACATTTCAGCAGGATAATGCACGACTGCATGTTTCAGATCCTGTACGGGCCTTTCCGGATACAGAAAATGTTCGACTGTTGCCCTGGCCAGCACATTCTCCAGATCTCTCACCAACTGAAAATGTTTGGTCAATGGTGGCCTAGCAACTGGCTCGTCACAATACGCCAGTCACTACTCTTTATGAACTGTGGTATCGTGTTGAAGCTGCATGGGCAGCTGTACCTGTAGACGCCATCCAAGCTCTGTTTGACTCAATGCCCAGGCGTATCAAGGCCATTATTACGGCCAGAGATGGTCGTTCTGGGTACTGATTTCTCAGGATCTATGCACCCAAAATGCGTAAATACCTATCACATGTCAGTTCTAGTGTAATATATTTTCCAATGAATACCCGTTTATCATCTGCATTTCTTCTTGGTGTAGCAATGTTGATGGCCAGTAGTGTGTATTCACGCAAAGGAATTATAGTTTTTTAGTTACAATGAGGCTTAAACTAAAAGTAGTACTTTCAGAATCTGCCAGTAAATTGTAACTTTCACTGTACACGTAATTTTTCGATGTATACAAAGACGTCAGTCGGAAAGATGACAATACTGCGCTGATTTTTTGCAACATAGACTCGGAATCGGAATAACAAGAAGCAAACATTTCCTACTCTGTGCCTCGATCATAGAAACGAAAAGTAAGTATATCTAGCGGGTTATATATAGCAAATATCTACTTGCGGATTGTAGTAGCTAAACAAAATTGCCATTTTGCACAGATCAGCAGCTCATTGCGAATTGCAGTTTATGTTTATAACGATACACTAAATGAAGTTTAAATTACGTACTACATCAACTGAATATGGTTGATAGCCCGAAACGCGTATTGGAAGAAACAGGAATAAGTAGATAAAAAGTGGGTAGTTTATTGTAATAGAGGAAACTATATGCCCACATCGATGTTAACGAGCAAGCCTTTCGGTACACAGCAGGGGTAACTTCAAATACTGTGTGCTACTCCACTATCAGGCTGTTGGTGACTTTTTCTTGTCAAAAGTTGTGACAAATATGGGTTCACCACTATGAGCATGAAATGAATCGGCAATCCATGGAGTGGCACCACAAGACGTCTCCTAAAAAAGTACTGTTTCGTTGTCATAGTCTATCTCTGTTGCTGTGGATTATATCGGTATACCCTCAGTTGCCAAATTCATCGCTACAGTTTTCTGGTACTCTAAACGGCTTATTCTCTTCAGCGTTCCCTCATGGTCAAATACTCTACTCTGATGTCTATTGAGAGTCGAAAGAAAAAATGTATTTGCGGTCACAAAAATGTGAACGGTCTTTAGGGTGGGTGAGGAAGAAAAATTCAGAAATGGTTTGTGACCCCTAAAGCCCAGAACTCACACTTTGTCGCCTCGGACTAGTGAAGGATGGATTCCGCGGTAAAGTCAGAAACACTAGGACAATGATGGGAATATTATTGATGTAATAAGAGTTTGGTTGAGACTAAGGCCCTGTAGACTGGTACCATGATGACATACAGGTTCTCACATTCAGGTCGACTCAGGCCACAGCACTGAATTACACTGAAAATTAGGGTTTTATAGCTAAAACAGGGGAACAATAAAAGTGTACGACGAAGAACGAAGTGCTCGGATTAAAAAGAGTGTAAGACAGGGGTGTAGACTTCCAGCCCTGTTGATCAATCTCTACAGCGAAGAAGCAATGATGAAAATATAAGAAAGTTCCGGAATGGAATTAAAATTCAATGTAAAGGATATCAATGATACGATATGCTGATGACATTGCTATCCTCAGTGAAAGTGAAGAAGAGTTACATGATGTGCTGAAAGGAATGAACGAGTACAGAATATGGATTAAGAGAAAATCCAAGAAAGACGAGAGTAATGAGAAGTAGCAGAAATGAGAACAACTGGATTGATGGTCACTGAGTAGATGAAGTGAAGGAATTATTCTACATACGCAGTAAAATAATTAGTGACGGACGGAGCAAGGACGACGTCAAAAGCAGAGTAGCAATGGCTAAAAGGACATTCCTGCCCAAGAGAAGTCTACTAGTATCAAACATAGGCCTTAATGTGAGGAAGAAGTTTTTAAGAATGTACAGTCGTGCTCAAAAGTATCTGAACGACCTCAATTACATTTCGCCTGATTCGCATGCAACCAACATAATGCAGCTGTCTAGCAGGTCCTCTAATCGCTCCTTGGTACAGTCGTTTGACTATTGAAAATGGTTCCAACAAGTCGTCACTAGAAAACACTGCTTGTATCGCAATAACTCAAGGTGTTCCCTGATATTTCTAGTATCGTGGTATTACTTTACATCTTATCAGAGATAAGACTGTCCTTAAGGGTTGTAAGCTCACATTTATTGCAGTAAATGACATACCTGCAATGTTACCACTTTCATTATTACGTCAGATGGGTAATGCACGTAGTAAGTTTGTCGTATTCATGTTTTCCTCTTCGAAGTGACATACCGTACTTGTCATTTAACACAAAATGACATTAAATATTTAAGTTATTCACGAGCAGCTAGTTGAGAATATGTATGAACTTCAAATGACGTGACGAACCGTCTCGTTCTGCATATGGATTCAAACCCAGCGTCTATTGTACCTGTTAACGAACTACGAGAGATGTTAAATATTGCTTCTTCACAAGTAACTTACTTGAAATGCCGTGAGGTAAAGCTTTGTGTTGGACAGGGATTCGAACCCAGAACCTAATCGGATGATTATCGAAGCACAATCAACTGTGACACATCGGATTTTCTCGGCATTAAATTGATAACTTCAGCAGACAGCACAATTGAGTTTTAAAAAATGTAGCAGCGAATGTAATAAAACTCGCGACGTCTTATATACAGTGCGCGACACTTGCAGCTACGTGACAGCTAGTAGTGTAACAGTAACAGCTCCAGTTACGTTATTTTATTTCGGTATTTACAAAATAGAGTCGAATGTATGCACTGGACAGCCGAGGCAGCTAGTTCATGGCGATTCGGTCAACCAAGTAAATGAATGAATGTACTGAACATGCTGAAACCACTACAGGGAGCCTGTGTGTCAGAATACTCATCGAGAGTGCCGCATCAGTGTTATGATAGAAAAATGAGTCACAGAGAAGAGGATTTGGTGATCTGTTGGATTGATGATAGGTTCATATACTGACGGTCTAGATTCGGTTTCAACTTCTGTCGATGCCTTTTGATAGGGACATACCTTCTTCACCTGGTGTAGCCAGAAGCGAATAGAATCTAAGGGCATTGTGGTCTGAACTTCACATTAAACGTGATATTCCTTCTCTACCAAGTAGACGTTAGGTTGAACCACAATAAAGTCAGGAGTGACGACATGTAGATACTCTATCACCAGCACCCTTTATTATACTAGTTATTTACTTCTAATGACGAAACAGACGCTATGCAGGGTCACAGGAAACTTATTCCATCTTTTATATGAGCATCTGTATGCCAATAAAACTGGTTCTGAACTGGGAATGCAACTCAGACCACCCTTAAAGCGGAATTTGATCCCTTCGTGACAATGCAGTTTTGAACAAACAAGAAATTGTAGTCGAGCTCTAGAGTCCTGAACATCTCCACATATTGCGCGTGAATGGGTTCGAATCCTGGCCCGGCATTAAGGTTTTCATTACGAATTATCAAGCTCTAGCATGAGAACACCTATCTACTGGTGGATAATAATTTTGATTTTTTAATGCATTTCATTCGTTGTCAACACTAACGATATCTGACGTTTTTTACTCACAGTGAGACATTATTTGCGAGATCACTGTAAGTTCAAGGATGTTATTCCGAGCTGCTGGTGGAGAAAAAATCGGTAGCTGACGTCTGTTTGTGTGTAGTCAACGATGTGTGGGGTTCGATTCCCAGTCAGCACTGAGCTATTTGTCATATTATTTCTAGTTCAAACATGTTCACGTGTCGCTGCTGGTGTAAGAAACCCACATTTAACGTTCGTTTTCTCTAGAATATAACAGCGATAGGTGCCGGTTTGGACTCCTGGGAAGGAAAAAAATTAACGTTTCGTCTCGTCATTTCAGTTAAAACATCTAGCTACTGCCGAGAAAATCCGATATGTCACAGTTGATTGTGCTTCGATAATAATCCGATTAGGTTCTGGGTTCGAATACCTGTCCAACACAAAGCTTTACCTCACGGCATTTCAAGTCAATTTACTTGTGAAGAAGCAATATTAAACATCTCTCGTAGTTCGTTAACAGGGACAATAGATGCTGGGTAGGAATTCGCGTCCTTTAAATTACATACCGTAAACATTTTTAAAGTTGATATTTGCTAACTGATACTGTCTAAAATCGAGGTATATCACTCTCTGTATGCCTCGTCAGGAATGACAGTTTCCGTCAGTCACGAAATGTTAGTCTGCATGACCTGGGTTTGAATCCATATGCAGAACGAGATGGTTCGTCGCGTCATTTGTAGTTCATACATATTCTCAACTAGCTGCTCGTGAATAACCTAAATATTTAATGTCATTTTGTGTTGAATGACAAGTACGGTATGTCACTTTGAAGAGGAAAACATGAATACGACAAACTTACTACGTGCATTACCCATCTGACGTAATAATGAAAGTGGTAACATTGCAGGTATGTCATTTACTGAAATAAATGTGAGCTTACAACCCTGAAGGACAGTCTTATCTCTGATAAGATGTAAAGTAATACCACGATACTAGAAATATCAGG
This sequence comes from Schistocerca cancellata, assembly GCF_023864275.1. Taxonomy (NCBI): domain Eukaryota; kingdom Metazoa; phylum Arthropoda; class Insecta; order Orthoptera; family Acrididae; genus Schistocerca; species Schistocerca cancellata. The sequence goes on along the minus strand of NC_064631.1, from coordinate 87,560,946 downwards.
GAACACCTTGAGTTATTGCGATACAGAGCAGTGTTTTCTAGTGATGACTTGTTGGTACAGTCGTTTGACTATTGAAAATGGTTCCAAGGAGCGATTAGAGGACCTGCTAGACAGCTGCGTTATGTTGGTTGCATGCAAATCAGGCGAAATGTAATTCAGGTCGTTCGGATACTTTTGAGCATGACTGTACATCTGGAGAACAGCATTGTATAGTAATGAAATATGATTTGTAGGAGAACCGGAACACAAGACAATCGAAGCGTTTGAGATGTGGTGCTACAGATGAATGTTGAAAATTAGGTATACTGATAAGGTAAGGAATGAAGAGGTTCTGCACAGAACCGGAGAGGAAAGGAATATGTGGAAAACACTGATAAGAAGTAGTTCATGATGACAGGACATCTGTTAAGGCATGAGGAAATTACTTCCATGGTGCCTAGAGAGAGCTGTAAAGGGCAAAAACCGTAGAGAAAGGCAGTTATTTGCTGGATGTATTCCAGTCTCCGAGGATGTAGGTTGCAAGTGCTTCTCTGGTTTGATGCGGCCGGGCACTAATTCCTCTTCTGTGCCAACACCTTTATCTCAGTGAGGAGACTGATAACGCAAACCAAAAGCTAAAATATGGGGGATGAATACGGTGTATTTATATGATGAACAGAAAGATATTGTTGTGAGGACTGGAAAAAGAGGTGACAGCTTTACATGGGTGGTTCTACAAATAAATTTCGTATTACTTTGCGTGAGACATAAATAGCCCGAGACAGCATCCATTTCTCACCTAAGAGTAAAACATATCGCAGTAAGTACAACTGGAAACTAGGTGCACATAAGTTGACACTCATCTGAACGCATGTCTTACACCACATGGCAAGCGCCACAGTTAGCACACGATTTGCTCCTGAGGCACGTATTCAACATAACGAATAGCCTAGTTAATCGTTTTTTCTTAACCTATTAGGTCTCTACGCATAGGTTCCGAGAACGAGTATGTAAGCGTATTAGACCAGCAACCTACCTACCTTCATAGGAATTATATTCGTGTGGCCCCCGACTGTCTGACCAAATAAGTTTTGATTAAAGATATTAAAGTTCGAGTGGGTACAGATGTATGCCTCGGATCAAATAATGTACCTCTCCCAAAAATCGAAAGGGGTTTGAAGACCAGGCCGCCTGTTGCGACGTTTTTATTAACACTGCCAATACTGAGAAAATGTTAGCGTTTGAGTGTGGAAGTTCCCTATTAGTTGAGAGTAGTTACGGAGTGCAGTCCAGTAGTCTAGACCAGTCTATTATCATGGCACTAGCGCCCGCCGGAAGCGCGGGTATGTGAACGACCTTCGTGGTGGCAGCCATCCGGAAACTTCGGGTCGTTAGCCGCAATTATGCGGGGATATTGCGGGCCGCTCGCGTGGAACGGGAAAACCGGCTGTCGCATATCAAACAGGGCGGCGACCGCTCGCTACGTATGCGCTATTTGTCATACAAGCTGAAAATCGTTACAACTGCGATACCAGTAAAGGTAGCATAGTACGAAATTTTACTTACTGTGCTCATACAATATAGTCGGCGGAATACGAGATCATAAATTCCTAAAGCACCTGAGTATTTTAATTTTGTTCATTGCTGTAGTTCAGAAGCTGCAGAATATATCAAGAAACATAAAAAGTCAGTCGTCATCTGCACAAAAAACCGTTTATTTGGTTTACTTTACCGGTTTCGACAGTTTAAACTGTCATCTTCAGAAGTGAAACTGGCTCAAATCATTGGTAAGCCAAAGTCCTTTGTTACAAAATCAATAAAATAGAGTGACTTCGCTAAAAATATATGATACATGTGAGGCATAGCAAGCATCTAACTGTGTAATTTCATATCGTACATAGTATGTGCGACGACACTCAACCAACTTCACCCGCGTTGACGCAAACGGTCAGTCTATCAGACACGCCTTAAGGCCACGGGGCAAGGGTGAAAGGTGCTGCACCTGGATTTACAACGTAAGTAAAACGACTGAGGAGCTAAAAGAAAGAAACAGGGAAATGTGACTGGCTCGCCCAGGTTCTTTGTAAGTGGTCAGGCCAGTCACCCGGTTAACACATAAAGAGCACCTCCCCAAAGTCTTGGACGACAATGTGTCGGGAAATCTAAGTAACTTTAGCTACACTCGTATGAAAGTTTTAATGATTTATGGTTTGTCCAACATGTTTTCCGTTCTGTTACAGGTCTCGGGTCTGAAAATACAACGCAGTTTAGTAAAATGTGGCACACACTGAGGACGTAGAGACAGCCATATGATGGATGATTTACAAATCAATTATTGAAATACATCCAACAAAGAACCGTCTTCCCCTATAGTTTTTGCCCTCTACAGTTTCCTGAAACACACTAAGACTAGATCTAACTTTCATGGTATGTTCCTATCCGCTCTTCTTGTTAATACTATCCACATCTGTCCCACCCCTCCGATTTTGTGGAGAGGTTTCTTTTCCTTTTCCTTTTCCTTTTCCTTTTCCTTTCTTTTCTTTTCTTTTCTTATTTTCTTTTATCAGCCTCCTTAATTGTGATCATTCTTCTATAGCGCATTACCTCAAACGCGTCGACTGCCTTTTTTGCTTTGCTGAAGTACATGAATTACTTGTATAAAATGCTGTCCTATAAAGTAATTCCATCATTACTACTTCGACGTTCAGACTGAATAGTAAAGTACCGAACTGTAAGTTCCTTACATTCTTTTTAACCCGAGCAGTTCGTTCTTAGTCTTCCATTATCATTTGGTTCTTGTACGAGGGCAGTTCAATAAGTAATGCAACACATTTTTTTTCTCGGCCAATTTTGGTTGAAAAAACCGGAAATTTCTTGTGGAATATTTTCAAACATTCCCGCTTTGTCTCGTATAGTTTCATTGACTTCCGACAGGTGGCAGCGCTGAACGGAGCTGTTAAAATGGCGTCTGTAACGGATGTGCGTTGCAAACAACGGGCAGTGACCGAGTTTCTTTTGGCGGAAAACCAGGGCATCTCAGATATTCATAGGCGCTTGCAGAATGTGTACGGTGATCTGGCAGTGGACAAAAGCACAGTGAGTCGTTGGGCAAAGCGTGTGTCATCATCGCCGCAAGGTCAAGCAAGACTGTCTGATCTCCCGCGTGCGGGCCGGCCGTGCACAGCTGTGACTCCTGCAATGGCGGAGCGTGCGAACACACTCGTTCGAGATGATCGACGGATCACCATCAAACAACTCAGTGCTCAACTTGACATCTCTGTTGGTAGTGCTGTCACAATTGTTCACCAGTTGGGATATTCAAATGTTTGTTCCCGCTGGGTCCCTCGTTGTCTAACCGAACACCATAAAGAGCAAAGGAGAACCATCTGTGCGGAATTGCTTGCTCGTCATGTGGCTGAGGGTGAGAATTTCTTGTCATAGATTGTTACAGGCGATGAAACATGGGTTCATCACTTCGAACCTGAAACAAAACGGCAATCAATGGAGTGGCGCCACACCCACTCCCCTACCAAGAAAAAGTTTAAAGCCATACCCTCAGCCGGTAAAGTCATGGTTACAGTCTTCTGGGACGCTGAAGGGGTTATTCTGTTCGATGTCCTTCCCCATGGTCAAACGATCAACTCTGAAGTGTATTGTGCTACTCTTCAGAAATTGAAGAAACGACTTCAGCGTGTTCGTAGGCACAAAAATCTGAACGAACTTCTCCTTCTTCATGACAACGCAAGACCTCACACAAGTCTTCGCACCCGAGAGGAGCTCACAAAACTTCAGTGGACTGTTCTTCCTCATGCACCCTACAGCCCCGATCTCGCACCGTCGGATTTCCATATGTTTGGCCCAATGAAGGACGATATCCGTGGGAGGCACTACGCGGATGATGAAGTAGTTATTGATGCAGTACGACGTTGGCTCCGACATCGACCAGTGGAATGCTACCGTGCAGGCATACAGGCCCTCATATCAAGGTGGCGTAAGGCCGTAGCATTGAATGGAGATTACGTTGAAAAATAGTGTTGTGTAGCTAAAAGATTGGGGAATAACCTGGTGTATTTCAATACTGAATAAAACAACCCCTGCTTCAGAAAAAAAATGTGTTGCATTACTTATTGAACTGCCCTCGTATATTACCCGTTTTCCCTTGCAGCTTACTCGTGTTTTTCCGGGAATTTCGTACGCCTCGCACCATTTTGCACTGCCGAACGCTTTTCTGGGTAGACAAATCTGATGAAGTGTCATGGTATGTCTTAAACCTTGCTTCCATTATCAAGCGCAGCTATGGCTTTCTGGATGGCCTTACCTTACGTAGAGCCAAACCGATGGTCATCTAACAGACACTCAATTGTATTTTATAATTAGAACTGGGAAGTTTAAATCCTGTAACTCGATGAATCCTGCCTCTAGAAAGTCGACTTCAGAGTGTCGTTCTCGTTGTATTGCTGTTCAAATATGAGTCATGTATTCTGAATTCACGCTCTGTGTCGGCAATAAGCACGTACACGTTTCTGAAAATAAACGTGAATTCAAAAGTTTACAATATGACGAGCTGTCACCGAGAACCAAAGTCACCATCGTTTTTTGCGGCAATTTGCTTCTGATCCCCCAGAGATATATTTACTAGAATACATCACAGGTGCTCGAGTAAACTGCAGTATTTCGCAACAGAAAACGAAAAAAATAGATAAAATTTGGAAGCAATGATATTATTTTGGAGTGTTATACGCCTTTATCACGCTCTATTTCCTGCAGTCTTTGGCCCCGTGCCTTGTTTCACGCAATCGCCGGTAGAAAAACATCCACTGTGGCTGTACATCTGCAGCTCATAAATTTTTCACAGGGCTGCTTGTTTAGCATCCCTCAGGTAACGCCGTTATTTATTGCACCCCTTGCGTATTGTTCCCTATCTTGGTCGCTGCATGCATTCAGGAGTCCTTTTTGTATTTTCCGCGAGGGAATGCTGACAACCGAAGCAATTTCTCGTGCTGGTACGTTCCAATAATTTGTCACTGGTCATTGTTCACAATATGAACAGCGGAGAAGGCATTCATTTTTCATCGTAAAGGTACTTAGATCTGAAGTTTCGCTACTTTTAACTGTTGTACCCTTTACAAATAAAAAAAGACTAGTGTATAACGAAGCGATTAGAAAATAAAACATCTGACACTGTTAACTATGTTTCCTATCACTTCTCTTGTGAGACGTTATTCCATGTCTTGTAACGAGAGCCAGATGTGGCGTTTCTCAAAGAATGGTCAAAAATTTAACAATTTATAAATGGGGCAATTTAGAACATTAAAATTATCCATCTTCAACGATGGTTGACTCCATGTCATGGCTGTTGTACTAGGACGTACAGGATCTAGTGCGTCACAGAAGAAGTCTCTACTTTTATGCCACATTTTACCCGATTAAAATCCACCCTCTTGCACACGTCAGTGTTCGGAAACATCCCCTGCCGACGAGAAATGATTGGAATATATTTTACAATTAAAACTGCACGGGTCTGATCGATTCTACGGCTTAAGGAAGTTTGGGCACACAACTGAAAACTAATTAAGAAAAGGACAGTGATTATGTCCGATCGTTGGTGTCCGGACAAACTGCCGCAAAACTAGCTTATTTTCCTTGCCGTAACATTCAGAAATCATGACATAAATGATTAAAAGACACTGCAATGGCTTGAATCACTAACCGAACCGACAGAACAAACTGATTTCAATAATCTTCACTGAACAAATATAATTGGAACTACGACAGTTGCATCTGCGCAGCTCGAGCTCCAAACGACAAAAGGTGATAATATAAAAAATGCCACTGCATTTAACGTGCCGAAACTTTCAAAAGTTGTAAAAGATGTGGAGGCAATCTCTGAACATGTATCAAAATCTTTGCTTCTTTACAATTGGTAAAGGTGTTTTTGTTACAAATCACTGTATTATCATTTACGTGAAGAAAAATCTAGCGTAAAAATAATGTGACCAGTTGCAGTACAGGTAAAATTTTGCATTGACCCTGGACATGAAACGGTTTGTAATTTTTAAAACTTTTGCGTTTCTTCTGCTGAACTGTGGGAAGTCCGAAACGAATATGATGTTTACCAGTTCTACGGAACGAAGGACATCCGGTCACCTTGTAGCATACGCATGATTACTTCCGTGTTTGTGAATAATAATATCATAAATGGTGCATAAAGTTAGAATGGTGGATAAAGTTAGAAATCGAATAAATGCTTCCGTGCTATGGCGTCCCATGCACGAAAGGGAGAAAATTTCTGTCCGCATAGTTCTGTAAATACTCTTTGACATAATCCACATGGGGAATTTAAAACTGTAATTTCTACATTCTCTGCTCAAATGCGTTACCAACTGTTAAGGAATATAAAGGAAGAGGGGCCACGATCTTCTTCAAATACTGTAAAAGGTGCGAAATACTCATTCACTTCACATCTATTCATTTCAAAACAAATTTGTACAAACTCTTTTCATCACCAAAATTAGTAATACATTCCTACCAGATTTGTTCCAGCAGTGGAACTGAAATTTGAAATCGACTTCAAGAGTCCTTTGCTCAAAGTACGTTCAACGGACATGAACTAACAGCTCCAGCATTTCGATTTATAACCAGACAACTGATGCTTTACCTCTGGGTAAAGAGTCATGAAGCTGGATGGTTTCCAGTGACTCCTCCTTTGAGAAGTCGTCGCGCAAAATGCGTGAGGGGCACAAGGTCAGCTTCGTGGGTCCGCAGCTCGTGGTCGTGCGGTAGCGTTCTCGCTTCCCACGCCCGGGTTCCCGGGTTCGATTCCCGGCGGGGTTAGAGATTTTCTCTGCCTCGTGATGACTGGGTGTTGTGTGATGTCCTTAGGTTAGTTAGGTTTAAGCAGTTCTAAGTTCTAGGGGACTGATGACCATAGATGTTAAGTCCCATAGTGCTCAGAGCCGTTTGAACCATCAGCTTCGTGGGCCTATCCTTGGATCATAGCGAATCCCTACAGCAAAAAAACCCTTCTACCACCTGAACGAGGTAGAACGTTCTCTGTGTTTGAATGTGCCTGTAGATGAAAAGGTAAGCTGAAAGAAACAATATAGTAGATTGAAGTTAAAACTTTCTGGGTTATTAGGCCGTATCATGTTTCTTCTAATATGCTCGATGTTTCGACCTCTCTGCTGGGATCTTTCTCAGGATCTTCTGGTGTCTAGTACTGCTAGAACACTGTCAGAGACGAGTGTCGCGTCCACTTATAAAGGGGGAATTTTCTGGCGTTCGTGCTGGAGAAGTGATAATATTGGTTAAATTTCATATTGCTACCATTGGTGGGCTATAGTCACAGGCCAATATTCCCACTCTGATGCAGAAGAAGGGGCACTGGTAACTCATCTGTGGATACCATTGGCGGTCCATCGTTATTGGATAGAAAGGCACTTTTCCACACTTATGCTGGAGAAGGGTTATTGGTTGAAATGCCTTCTACCGCTATTGGTTGGTCGTCATCAGTGGCTAGATTCGAAACGGACAGAGTGAGAGAGGGGGAATGTTTACCCAAAATATTATTGTCCGCCGAGGTTACTTGCAGCGCGTTGTTTATGCCGCTGAATGCAGTAGATGTGCTAGATCGTTTAGGTGTAGGTTATTTCAGCGTAAGAATAACTGCAAATTGGAGATTTCGAGGTCAGTACGTTAATATACACAGATGAGCCACAACGTTGCTTGCCTAGAGCGTCAAGTGCCAGCATCGCCACCAGTGGGCTACAGTGGTCGTAAAGTAAACACGCAGAGCAAACACGAACAGGGACAGGGACTCATTCTAGCGATGATACGGTCCGCAGACTGGGGAATCACCGGGTCGCAACGTTCTGCCGTTTGTCAGAGTCATTATGTCAGTGTAACTGGAAACGAGCATCAAGGAAACATCAAAGCTGGTCGGCTGTTGAAGTGCTATTGTCATGAGCACCTACGGAAAGTGGTCGAAACCACGAGCAGGAGACATCGCAGAACGTGGAGGTCTGAGACTTATCCACTCTGCCACCATATATATACTACAGGTCGCCACCTGTGCTGCTTTACAGAGTAAAATGCTGGTGCAGGCTTAAGTTTTTAGGAGCACACCGTTTAGCACACATGGCTGAGTATGGTCCCCTACAGCAGATAAACCATACCTCATCCCATGTTGGCCCCATAGCATCATCAGCTATGACTGCAGTGCAATTTTGTCATATGACTACAGCGGTCAGGAGATCGTCGACATAGGACCGTAGATCAATAGAAACGTCTCGCCTGGTCGGATGAATCCCGTATGCTGTCGAACAAGGTTTATGGTAGCGTCCGGACATGCCACCAGCCAGGCGAACGGCTGCTTGAAACATGCAACGATTCACAGAAGCACGCCGGTGTGGCCTGTATTATGCTACGGGGGACATGTGGTAGTAATCTAACGTACCACGGCAGCGTGGACTACGTGAACATTACCTGCATCACTTTATGCTCGGTGTGTTCCCAACAGCTATAGCACCTCACAGTAGGGTAACAGTGGTTTGAGAATCATGATATCAAAGTCACGGTGATGTCTTTGCCACCAAGTTCGCCTGATATGGGCCTGATGGAACATATCTGGAACGCTTTCGGGCGCTCACCAACAACTGCCCTGTACTGTACGGTAAGTCTTTGACGCGAGGACGCGAGTGTAGACGTCACGTGCGACTGCTTCAAGTAACCTACCGAGGACTTGTCGGATTTACGATCACTGCTGTATTGCGCTTGAAAGACGGGCCAACACGCTATTAACCACATGAACACAATGTTTAGGTTGAATGACACATTTTTAATGTTTTCATTCACTTTTGTCTGAGATAACTCGTCCCTTAGTGTAAGTAACTATTTTTCTCTATGGAGACTATTTGACATTTTTTTAAGTATTGGAAAGAAACAGGGCAACAGACACAGTGTTCTGACCCTTAATTCTATTTCATGTAGCCCTTTTCATCAGTGGCTCTGAGCACTATGGGACTTAACTTCTGAGGTCATCAGTCCCCTACAACTTAGAACTACTTAAACGTAACTCACCTAAGGACATCACACACATCCATGCCTGAAGCAAGACTCGAACCTGCAACCGCAACGGTCGCGCGGTTCTTGACTGTAGCGCCTAGAACCGCTCGGCCACCACCGCCGGCTTTCATCAGTAAACGAAATGCTCTTTTCAAAATTAGCTTAGATAATTAACAGTAAAGTCACTGTCTGTGCCATGTCAACTGCCTGTCTGCTCGCCTGTCCTTTGAACATTACACAAAAAGTACTTATTGTAAGGAATAAAATAATTGAAATTACCTGTGACTGACACTCACGTGCGTTTTGACAGGGACCAGTTGAAGAAATCGCCTATGTTAACCACAGCCTCATAACACACCGGGAACAACTTTCTTCAGTGAATAGCAATAGCACCATCACACTGCAATTGAGTTCACTTATAAACTTTCCTTGGAATACTGCGCGTGCGAATATCCGTAATTTCCCAAGCTTTAGTTTACGTAAGTACTGAGAAACACAGCCATAAAACTCGTTGATAACCTGCTTGTGGAAGTAAGACGCATAGGAAGAATTCAGTTGATGTTACGGTGAACAGCTGTAGATAGCAGTGCACATTTGGGAACACACCTTCTATACTATGAAGAAGATCTTGAACTGAAGTAAGTGGTTAATTAGGAGCCTGCAAATGGCCGGCCAACAGCAACGTAATTTTTACAGTTCCGTGCCTCAATCTGTAACAACGGAATCTTTATAGGATCTTTTCGGTGTCCGTCTGTCCGACTCTTCTCTTTTCCTCATGAACGGGTAGACTAGTATGTTACATAAATTTAAACTTGATTAATGTCTACGGTCGCTTGGTGGTATAGAAAACTGAAGCTTCTAAGTCAATGTGATCAACAGATGCGCCCATTTAATTCACAAATTTTACACTCTCAAACTTATTCATCAAAACCTACAGCGTAATTCCTGTTGACCTAGAATCATGATATTTTGCAAGGAGCAAGGTTTCACAGTACAAGCAAAGGAACGAATGCAAAAATTGTTTATTTATAACTATATCACAAGAAAAAAAAATAGGCGGACAGTCCGATAACATAAGACATATGTATGTCCGTCCGTCCTTCCGTTGAGATCCTGTTTTCTCAGGAACGGCTGAACATGTATCTTGCCTGTATCAATATCGATAGCAAAACTCCTTGCGCTTCTCGATTTACGACATGGATGAACTATCGATGTATATATTTAAGTTTGTATGGAATCTTCATTGAGCGAGTCCCACTCGTACTTACCCGGCTTTTTTTTTTTTAAATTTGTCCCTGCAATTTTTTGTTAATTAGAACTCTCCACATCATAACATTTATTGTGAATCTCACCTCTGGGACAACTAATTAACTATTTACAAAGATGTCCCACCTTGCTGTCTCCATCCCGATGTACAAGGTGTTACAAAAAGGTACGGCCAAACTTTCAGGAAACATTTTCTTTCTTTGTGTGTGAGGAATGTTTCCTGAAAGTTTGGCCGTACCTTTTTGTAACACTCTGTATAGCCAACCTCACGTACTCCAGCAAGTTACGAGACAAAATCTCCGCCCACAAAACTGGACGATGTAAGTTGTTTAGTGGCATAGTACGATGATGCATCAGTGAGATAGTTAGTCCAAAGTACACAGTATTTTGACTACAGAAAGATGTGTGGGCTGTGAGTTTTTGGAGGTGTAGGACCGCTCACACTCACCGTTGCATGTACCTATTCTCTACCACAATCCCATTCATATCCCATTGCATAATCCCAGCCACCGGAATAAAACCTGATGAATTTCCTATTAGAAATCATCTTTCCCTACCTATACACACGTTAACCCCACCCCCCACTTACACACACACACACAGCTTTTGATCAAAAGTGTATGGATGCCACTATACAGTGTGAAATTGATCACTAGATGTCAAGAGAAACAGGGGGAACTAGCAGCAGGTTTTGTCGGCCTGGAGAGCTCAGGTGACATTCAATGACTCGCCTACTGTCGAATTCACTGAGTAACAGATCCTTCAGGGGCATTTCAGTACTGTATTTCTAAATTTACGGGTCGATTTTTCGTGATGTGATTGTGAAGTAAGAACGCGAAGGAACAACCGAAGCTAAATTAAGATCATTCAGACATCATGTATTGATGAATACGCGTCGGGGATCACTGCATAATGTCACTGAAAAAAAAATCGCATGAATCAGCAAAAGGAATCACGCATCAGTTCCAAAGTGCAACCACAGACCAGCTATCACAACGACTGCACAGGGAGCTAAAAGGAATACTGTGCAACAGTCTAGCAGCTTCTCATAAACTAAATTTCTGTAGTCAGTCCTAATCTACATCTACATAGATACACCGTAAGTCACAGTACAATATGTGGCGGAGCATACGCCTTACCCCTAATACTCATTTATTTGCATTTTGCATTCGCAAATAGGGCGACGGAGAAGCTACCTATATCCCTTCCGTATCAGCCCTAATTTCTCGTGTGTTATCTTCGTGGTCCTTATGCGCAGTGTGTGTTGGCTGCAGTAGAATACTTCGGCAGTCAGCTTCGAATGTCGATTCTCTAAATTTTCTCAATAGTATTTCTCGAAAACAACGTCGTCTTCCGTCCAGACATTCCCTTCGAGTTCCCGAAGCATCTCAATGACACTTACGTTTTGTTCGAACCCACAGTAATAAATCTGGCAGCTCGCCCCTGAATTGCTTCGATGTCTTCCTTCAATCCGACCGGGTACGGATACCAAACATTCAAACACTCTAGTAGTACTCAAGAATACGTCGCACCAGCGTCCTATATACGGTTGGCTTTACAGGTGGACCACTCTTTCCTGAAATTCACCCAATAAACCGAAGTCAACGATTTGCCTTCCACCTCGGTTCTCACATGATCGTACGAAATCATATCGCTCTGCAACGTTTGGCCGAGATATTTAAACGACTTGAGTATGTGAAGAAGGACAATAGTAATAGTGTATCCGAACATGTAAGTTAATGAGGATGAGTAGAAAGATCAAAGGGCTAGCTGCCATTCATCATACCAAATGGAAATTTTGTCTAAGTCGTCTTGTATCCTCCTACAGTCACTGAACTTCGACACCTTACCGTACACCACGGCATTATTAGCAAACAAATGGCTTTGCGGACAGGATGGACAGCATCCTGAGGTTTTGTATATAGAGAACAACCTCGGCACTCCTGGAGATACCCTTTCCTGTGACGAACACTCACCGTCCAGGACAATCACATACCTGTGAACCTATTCCACTTGATCGTACCTTCGTTAACAGCCTGCAATGGGGCACCGTGTCAAATCCCTTCCGGAAATCTAGGAATATTTAACCTGCTTGTTGTACTTGTTCTCAGTATATCATGTGAGGAAACGGCAAGCCGAGTTTCCCCACGAGAGATGCTTTCTGAAACCATGCTTATTCGTGCACATAAGCTTCTCAGTTTCGAAAACGTTAACTGTATTCCAATTGAGAATATATTCCAAGGATTCTACAGCAAACAGCAGCTAGGGATATTGGCCTGTAATTCTGCGTGTTCGTTGTTTTACGCTTTTTACATACTGGAATCATCTGTACTTTTATCGAGTCGTTTGGGACTTCGTGCTGGGCGAGTGATTCACAATAAATGCAAGCTAGGTAAGGGGCAAATGCTGCGGTGTACACTATGAAAGCAAATAAATCACCAGGTCCGGATCGAATCCCAGTTCGATTTTACAAACTTTTGAGTTGTTTCTCTGCGCCAGGCATGCTTATTACTATTTCGTCCATAAGGGAGTCTGTCCGATTGTCAAATATGACGGTATGTTTGTACGGTTCTCCTGTGTAAACGTGATATTTAAAACTTCCGCTTTCGTTTTGCTATCTTCAACTGCCACACCAGACTGGTCAACTATGGACTGAATGGAAGCCTTAGACCCGCTTAGCAGTTTTACGTAAGACCAGAATTTTCTCGGGTTCTCTGCTAGATCTTTTGCTGATGTGTGACGGTAGTAGTTGCTGTATGCTTCGCGCAGACCCACGAATCTCTGCTAATCTTCGCTTGTCGTCATTTGCACATTCCTTGAGTTTTCTTGAGTTGGAGCAGAGTGCTATGCCACTGCACAGTGGACGAATGAAAACAAGTGATCTGGAGTGAGTTATCACTTCATAACCTGTAGCAATGCAAGGGAAACATCTGGGTTTGCCGAACGCCTGGAGATCATTATCTTCATTACGTTCAGTTCTAGTCTTAGGAGTTTGTCTTATGGTCTGAGAGTGTTTTTCGTTGTTATGGCGCGTTCCGCTTCCAGTGTTTTAGAAAAAAGGCTACATGTGGAAAGATATGAACATTTTTCATCTACTGTAAACAGTACATAATGCTGCAACCGTTCGAAGATGATCACTGATTGTAGCAGCACGAAATCATTCCCAAAATGGACTGGGCTGCCCGGAGTCCTGACTGATGTGTTGGCAGAAGAGCCAACACCGTGTTGCTAGAGGAGGCCGAAATGCACGCTTTTAAGCTCACGCAAGCTGGCGTGAGGTCTGGAAAATGACAATGTAATTAATATAGTCAATAAGGTACGTTGCTGCTGGAATACTTAACTTTAATCCATAATTGGTGTACATCGGTCTGACTGTACATTAATAACAATCTCAATATAAACTGGTAATGGCGCCTTGCTAGGTCGTAGCAAATGACGTAGCTGAAGGCTATGCTAACTATCGTCTCGGAAAATGAGAGCGTATTTGTCAGTGTAGCTTCGCTAGCAAAGTCGGCAGTACAACTGGGAGCGTGCTAGGACGTCTCACTAGACCTGCCGTGTGGCGGCGCTCGGTCTGCAATCACTAACAGTGGCGACACGCGGGTCCGACGTATACTAGCGGACCGCGGCCGATTTAAAGGCTACCACCTAGCAAGTGTGGTGTCTGGCGGTGACACCACACTGACCTTAACCTAACAGGAAACCTTTGGAATGAGTTAGAACGGTGACTTCGCTCCAGACCCCAGCGGCGACGATCCTCCATTCTCTAGTTTCGGCTCTTAGAACGACGGGGAAGAATGGGCTGCTATTCTGCAACTCTCACCTCACTGAAAACGTCCTTTGCGGAGAACATGCCGTCATGAAAGCGAAGAGTGGACATATCCATTATTAGTGTCAACTAATAGTACATATCTCGTCAAAAGTACCCGTTTTACTTTTCGCATTCTTCCTCACGATATCAAGGTCGCATTCATTCATTGCGGCTAACTATCCAAAACTCGTCACGAAGCTACTGCGCATTATGCTGCTTTTGAATGTTGTACTGCTGAATAGTGATGTTTGTCTTCCAACCAACACTAAATAAAAAAGTTCCACCCTTATTATCGTGTTGGCATCCGTCATGATATATCGCTACCGTCACCGTTTCGTGGACCTCTTTGTCCCGACATCTCGGCAAGACCCAATTTTGTCCCTATTCTGCAAGATATAAATGCAGCCGCAGTTAGTTTTATTTATATTAACAATGTTATGTTTACGAGGACGTCTTATCGATGGCGTTGCGTGTTGCGCATCCTGTGTCGACAATGCGACCATCTTCTAGATCTATCGCCATCAATCGAGAAAATGACAGGCCTCTCAAGGAGTACGGGTCTGGAATTAGCCTATTTGAGCAGCGCCACGCGAGACAATCGGGCAGTTCTCATTTGAACAGAGATCCGATAAGACGAGTTTTTCTATTCGTTTTACGAGCAACGAGTACAAGTTATTAATATTTGAAGTGTTTACTGCTGATATACAGGGCATGAAGGAGATAGTGGCGTGTACTTCTTTAACCCAAGTGTTATTGTTGACTGTTTACCGTGTAATAAACTTATCTTTCAATAGCTTACGAAAATACCTGAAAATGGAAAGAGAAAGTGTCATTTTTCGCATGATTCTTGACAAAAGACCACTCTTTTGTATAAAGGACATACGGATCAGGTAGCGGTGAGAAAGCTTTGTAGCTGTTTCATCTCAGGAATTCTTGGAGGTACGGCAGATGAGAGGCATCACATTTCTACGAACAATCATATTAATTCATTCGCGGTAACATGAAAGCCTATTTCTACTTTTATGATTAAAGAAGATATCCAGGAGGAACTGCTCGTTACTGCTGCAGATCTAAAAACAGCTCAAAAAGTTGTCGAGCGTAATTAGTCCTTCAGTTCTCTTCACTGCACCATAAAACTAAATGCCGCAATTTATCGTGACTCCGAAGTCCCCGCATAGCAGTCTACAGCCAGGATCAAAGCTACAGCGATTGTTAAAAATATTCTCGCACCACACTCCGTGTCCGAAGGCATAAAACAACTGCAAGAAGTTTCATTTTATGACATAGGCACCGACGCATGGTTTCACAAGGTTGAAAAGTTGTTTCCTTTAGTTGTCCAATGCTTTACTGAAATTGACGGAATGCAACAGAAGCTGTTGAAGCTTGATTTGCTGAATAACGAAACATCGGAGAAACTTGAAAGGTTTTGTCCAGACGCTTTAATACAACTGCAAATTCCATTAAATAAATCAATCTGTGGAGGCAACATCAATATCAACTTTGGAGAGTCTCATCGGCGCGGAAAGATTGCACTTCTGTCACGTTGAACTATTCTGTTCGTTCGTCGCTGGTCCAGTTCTTGCAGGATCTCTTTCCAGCCGTAGTAATGGAGCTTGTGTGTTTCACCGCTTTCCTGATATGATTTTCCTGTACGACCATTTCACGAGTGGTCCGTCAATAACTTCATCGCTACCTCGGAGATGCTGCGTCCCATCGCTCGTGAGCCGACTATACCCCCACGGTCAGACTCACTTAAATCTTGATAACCTGCCATTGTGGCAGCAGTAACCGATCTACAAGCTGCGTCAGACACTTGTTGTCCTACATAGGCATTGCCGACCGCAGCGCTATATTCTGCCTGTTACACATCTCTGTGTTACGGCATAAAGTCAAGCGCCGGTACGCCAGTCGGTAACGACAGGGAAGAGTAGACTGTAAGAAGAAATCAGCCAATCGCATGCTGACCGGCCCTCCCTCCTCCTCCTCCTCCCCCCCCCCACCCCCCCACCCCCCAACAAGTTCAATAGGAGCTTCAAGAATACGCATTTGTATAATGGCGTCAACTCTATTCACTTGACTTTTACACTATGTAGCGTAGGACTGGAATTTTTTTGTACTGAAGAAGCTTGATTATGTTTCATGTTGCCCTTTACTTGCGACACATCTGTGTAATCGCGAAAGTTAGCCCGATCGGTTAGCTGCACGATTTAACGCACTGCTTTCCGGGCGGGAAGGGGTGCTGGTCCCCGTCACGAATCCACCCGGCGGATTAATGTCGAGGTATGGTGTGCCGGCCAGTCTGTGGATGGTTTTTAAGGCGGCTTTCCATCTGCGTCGGTGAATGGTTCGCCTTATTCCACCTCAGTTACACTATGTCGGTGATTGCTGCGAAAGCACTTCCTCCACGTATGCGTGAACCATAATTACAATGGGGTTACACTCGTGTGGTTCAGACGTTCCCGGAGGGGGAGGGGGGGAGGGTCCACTGGGGACCGAACCGCGCAATACGCCTCGGTCCGCTGTGGGGCGGCGGTGGGGTGAGTGGACTGCTGTAGCCTGTTGTGGAGTTGTTCTATTGTACTGTATTGAACCGGGGACCTAGAAACGACGGGGAGTTTTCGTCTCCGCCGTAGCCCTCAGTTGTGCACAACAAGTATCTGTAATTTCCTTTTTGTAATAAAACTCATCAATACGACTTGTTTAAATGTTGTCAAACGAAACGAGTATGCAGGCTTCCTAGTCACCACAGTTTCTTTGGCACTGAAGTGTAGAAAGAAACGATGTACGTTCGTTTGTAAAAAAAGAATCTGAGTTAAAACGTGCATAGATAACTCTGTGAAAGAAAACGTTATAAGTATCTCCATCCGTCTAGTGATATAAGAAAGCGGAGTGCAGCCATCACGCGCTCTCTCTTTCGCCATCCGCTATCGTGGTAAGCTGTGTAAATGTCACTTGCACACTTTTGTTGAATAATTACGTTAATTTGATGTTAAATAGCATGGAAAGGGATCTTCAAATGAAATGCGGCTATTTATGTTGTATGTGACTTTATTATGGATTTTTTTAGTCCAGTTTCAGGCTACATCGAAGGGAAGTAGCTGGCGCATTATGTGGTGTCCACGGCCGAACGCTGCTAGCGTTCAGATTATAACTATTACGTCCGTGAGATCCTTTTCTAATTAAGGTGACCTTTTGCCTTCCAGCTTCGTCGTTACATGAGACCGGCGAGTGCGTTTGTAGACGGCGATGTTTGAGAGCAAAGGGCCGATCTGAATATTACGCGGTTCGCGTAATAACATTGCCTGGATTTTGAGAGAAAACGATCGATAAAAATGGAGTAAAATTTTTCTGTGCCATGTTTTATAATTTCAGTAGTATTGCCTCCATCAAAGCAAGAAACATTAATGTAATCTTCTCAACCAGTACTTACCACTAATTCAGTGCTTTCTTAAAATTCCTGTTTGCTAGCAGAGATCCTTTGTCAGTCAAGGTAATCTGAACTTTTATCAAATCCCATTACTGTGTCCTTTTCTGTTACAAACACAATGTCAACGAGGCTTTAGGCGCTTACCTCCCTTTTCCTACTGACCGCCTCCCCCCCCCTCCCCCTCGTGTAGTTTTAATTATGTTAATTATCGTAGAAAATATTGAAGTCATTAATATGATGCCTTGTGAAGAAGGGGAAACTTTGCATCGATTCAGGTTTCGAATTCATGTACATGCCCTTTTCAGGCAGTATGTAACCGGTTGCAATTTGTTTGGGACTGTCAGTCGTGGCGTCTTCGTACACTGTGATGGAAGAAGAGTTTCTTACTTTTCAGATAATATAGTTTGTAAGGTACCCTTTCTGTTCAAGCCACATTTTTTTTCCTTATTCCCCACTTTTACAAATTTGTATCGCGTATGCAGATATAATGTAGCATACAGTGAATAAAGGCGGTACTGTAGAACGCACCCGGTAGGGAACCAGATTTCAGTTCCCACGCTGGCCGAAGCAGCCGGTGGACCATATGGCATGGCCAGTGTACGCTGATGTCAGGCGCTGTGGCTCGCCATGAGAACGCCCGTTACGTCAGCAGCGAGGTACATAGGCAAATCCCAGTGTGAAACAACTAATCTTGCTTAATGAAAATTTATTATTAAATGTCTTTTTCCAATACGGATATTAGAAGAGGCCTACAGCTCACGAGTACTTCCCTACAACAATATTCCAACGCCAAATAACAATAATATTAATAATTAAATGAATAATGTTGAAGCTAATGAAAATACACTCGTGATATTTCGTAGACTTTTGTATAAGTGTGAGGTAAAGGCAGCGCGTCATAGTAGCCTGTCGCTGATAGGATGGCTTCCTATCCACTTCTTTCGTAAGACACTGCTCTCAGGAAATTGTTAGTTTTCATTAAACTTTGTCGCTATTAACAGTTCATGGTGTTTAGTAAATAAATACATCATAATGGCATCGCTTTTTAAGGTTATACCGAATAATAAAACTTCCTTCGTCATCATTTAGGATCACAAGAAGTAGAATTGCACATTACGGATAACCCGACGGGACTGATGCTGCTTCTGAGAGGAACATAAACTTCGAGAGCTTCTCCGCAAAACAGTGAGTCGTCGTGTAGTATTCCTTCCACCTAAGATGGACAAGGACAGATTGAATTTTCATCCGACTTTTGCAGAGATTGTCTTATTGTAAACCTCTTATCCCATCCTCTACGGTTTCACTGGCTGAACTGAGACATTTGGGGAGGTTTACTGCAAGTGAGGATTCTTGCAACATGCATATGAACTGTACGCCGATACCGCACTTGTGACACTAAAGATAGAGACTGCCACCGAACTGTAAGCCGCAGTGAACTGTAACTTAACAGCTAAAACGCCAGCTCAGCCCCAGTTGCACGTTGCCTTCCAGGGGGGTGACGAAAGTTTCGTTTCCAGTATTTCATGTAATTATTGACCACATTTAGGATTAGCAAATCCTATCATAATCTACTTATTGCGAGGCATAATATTCCGTTTAACGCTTTACACAATTTCTAACTTCAGTACATAATGCGTTGTGTAAATGTGTTGCGGTAACTTAATTCGTTACGTAGCGACTCCCTTCTACAGGGGCTTGAAGTTAGTAACAGAAATTTCCGAACATCCTGTGTAGGTAAAACGGGAAGTACTGTTAAGAATCATATCAAGGAACATTAATGCCACACGCGAATAATGAGTAAAATCTGAGGTACAGGAACAGCACGAGAACTGTGGCTTTGAAACAGGTTTCAGTAACGAGCTTATGCTGGCTAAGGAAAGCAACATTTATAGAAGGAAAGTTCGAGAAGTATAGAATACCAGCAGCTATGTCATCCGGTCGTTAAAGCATTCAAACCTTTCGGGATGTGACGTCGTGGGCCCAGAAACTCCTCTATTCCTGACGTTTCTTCCTGGACTGCGCTGGACATCCTCAGAGGCGCTCCTCCGCTGAGTCTTGTCGACTGACTGGTCGGACGTCCGTAAGCGACACGTTTCTTGTAGGAAAGGGGACGTCGTCAAAGTAACATGTGATGAACAGAGACAATCTATGACAAGCCGACATTCGATAGTTAAGTTTTATCTTTGACAAAGATACAATTGTCTAGCGATTCTGGAGGGATATTGTCCATATGTCGCTAAGTTTCATTCCCTCCTCTTTCCTATTAAAATTATCCTAATGCTTACAAATTTCAATGGCGTCTCTGTCACATTTGTAGCTTGGTCCCATGTCAGAAAGGCTTTGGACGAATTCTTTGATCATCTCAATAAAATTAATCTAAAAATCCAGTTAACCATGGAAATGTAAAATAACAGAATATCTTTCTTGGATGTTTTAGTTATGAGACGGCCCCGCGGAAGTTTATGTACCAAAGTTTTCTGGAAAGTATCACATACGGACAGATATTTCTATTAAAACTCCGATCACCATCCACAACAAAAGAGAGGTGTAATTAAAAGTCTCGTCGATAGAGCCGAACGGATATGCACATCGAAACACTTGGACGCTGAAATATTGCATCTAAAGCAGGCCTTCGAGAAAAATGGCTGCTCAGGGAAAGAAGTAAAGAGAATTTTGCGACCAAGGAAGATCGAAGGACAAGGATGAACCACAACGACAGAAAAGTAAGAGTTTCTCTCCCTTTTATTAAAAAAATAACGAATCAAATCGGTTAGATTTTACAGAAACATGACATCAGACCGGTCTTTAGACCAACAAAGAAATTAAGTCAAGAACTTCGATCTGTGAAGGATAAACGACCTCCTGTGTCGACATGTGGAGTATAAAAAAATTCCATGAACGTTTGGTAATGTTTATATTGGAACTACCAAGAGGAGCGTAAATACACGGCTAAAAGAGCACAATAGTCTTTGCTACAACTGATTTTTCTATTTTCGTGTTTTTCCTAGTCGGCAGAACATGCTCTTCAGTCAGGACACCACGAAGTGAAGTTTTCTGAAACAGAAATTTTATCTACAACGTCATAAATTTCAATGGCTACTCTCCATAGACGTGGATAATAATATAAGCATCACGATAATTTTAATAGGAAAGAGGAGGCAATGAAAGTTAGCGACATGTGGACAGTAGCTCTCCAGTATCTCTAGAGAATTTTATCTTTGACAAGACTACATTCCATTGTTAAGTTTTATCTTTGACAAGTATTATTTCTGCTCATCACGTGTTATTTCGACCACGCCCCCTTTTCTGTAGTACAGGTGTTTCTCTTTGACGTCCGACTGGTCAGTCGCCTCCGAGGATGTCCAGCGCAGTTCTGGACGAAAGGAACAGATGAGTTTCTTGGACCACGACGTCACATCCCGAAAGATTTACCAGCAGCTAGTTCGAGAAGCGATTGAAATTCCTAACAAGGGAAACCCCCCACCCCCCTCAGATACTGTGGTAAGATGGCCAAGTGGATAGCCTGACAAAATGTCAACACAGATTAAGCATGAAAACAGGAAGAAGGTGTACTGAACTACAAAGAAAAAAGCAAAATAGCAACAGTGAAACGTTCCAGTCAAGACTACGAACATCGATCACATGTGATTAGACACACTGTGATAGGTATGTGGTTACGGTGTTAAGACTGAACGGAGAGATCCGTGTTCATAATTCTGTGGAAAAAAAAGGGCACGAAGAAGGTTTGAACTGTCCGTCCGGTCACTGACGTGTCTGTTCGCTTTAGTCACACTTGTGTCTGTGGCGTAGTGTAACGCAACAGCGAGGCGTAACGAAGGGACCTCCACACCTATTTGTACCCCAAGTTCCACACGTTCCGTTTTGGAAGTTTTTCCTACTGAATTCCTTTGTTGTAACACAGTTCACAAATATTTAGTTGCTTTCATTTCTGTGAGAGGTCTATAAATCATGTCGCCTGCTCTCTCTACTCATCACATTTATTCTTAACACACATATGTATCTATTGTGTGAAAATTCCAAGACTACAGAAGAAGAACAGACAACGGTCGGACGGGCTGTTCGTAAATTTGTGGGGGGAAAACACTGCTCAAGGGAAATCTGAGTGCGGATCTCCCGCTTGTCACGGTGTTGAAGTACCAACTTGAAATGTGCAACAGCGAGTGGCTTATAAGAACGATAGCGTTATCGTTAAGCTTGGAGCGTTAACTGTTTCCACTTTACTTCTTTTTTTCATAGTTCAGCACATCTTCTTGGTCTCATGCTTGATCTGTGTCCAACATTAGGTGGGCAATCCATTCGGCTATTTTATCACTAGATCTGGGGGGGGGGGGGGGGGTCGTGCGTTGGTGAGTGACAACGCATATAACTTCAATACACGCTTCCGGCTTCGTGGCTCCCCACCGTCAAGGCAGTGAATATGCGGCTGCGGTGTGTGAGCAATACAAAAAAACCTCTACTTGTGCAGACAATAGTATTTTTGATAAACGTTTCCCCAGTCTTGCTCTGCCCGTTCCGCTTCTATTCAATGCTAGTGGCATACCAATAATGGCAGGAATAATTTTAACCAGTGACTCTTCTCCACTGTAGGTGCGGTAAGAGCCCTTTCTGTCTGAAGACGACGACCCGTCAGTGGTACGCCGAAGAATTTTAGCGGATGACGCAATTTCTTCAGCATTGGTACAGGGAAACTCCGCCTTATAAGAGAACGCGACGCTGGTCACTTGATTCTCTCGCTCTCCGTGTTCTTGCTCTGCTCCAAGAATCTCCTCGTGCATACAGAGAACTCCTTCGTGAGTTGGACACGCTCGCACGCCACCAACAGCTCTAGCGAAATGTCCGCAGTTACAAGCCAAACGACGTAGACAGTGGTACATGACATGTACTAAACTAAGCGAAACCCCTACACACTCTACGAAGTATTGGAAAACAAACCATAGACTCTCCAGAAAAAAAAACCCTCCCACCTACCTCATCCTAAACAACAACAGGCCACTTCCGGACTACCTCGTATCGCACCTGTATGACACATTTTGTAAGTAGGCCGTTTAGGTTTTCTTATTGGTAACGCCACGTAGCGCTCTGTATGAAAAATCACTGGCTGTGCTGTGTGCAGTCTGTGGCTGGTTTGCATTGTCGTTGGCTATTGTAGTGTTGGGCAGTTGGCTGTTAACAGCGCATAGCGTTGCGCAGTTGGAGGCGAGCCGCCAGCAGTGGTGGATGTGGGGAAGTGAGATGGACACACTTCCAGATTATCCATTCTCAAAAATCGGCCATCAGAAACAGTACATTTGTAAGAAGGGATGTCATGAACTGCTATATATATTATGACTATTAAGGTAAATACATTGATTGTTCTCTATTAAAATCTTTCATTTGCTAACTATTCCTATCAGTAGTTAGTGCCTTCAGTAGTCTGAATCTTTTATTTAGCTGGCAGTAGTGGCGCTCGCTGTATTGCAGTGGTTCGAGTAATGAAGATTTTTGTGAGGTAAGTGATTTTAGAAAGGTATAGGTTAATTTAGTCAGGGCCATTCTTTTGTAGGGATTTTTGAAAGTCAGATTGCGTTGCGCTAAAAATATTGTGTGTCATTTTAGTGTTGATCAGAACTGGTAAAGAGCGAAATGCGGAATGTCTGATTTTCAAACAGCTGAGCAGAACTGAACGTACTCAAATAACGTAGGGGCTTACCAGCACAGTAATTCATTAATTTTTCTAAGGGGACGTTTCAATTTCACTATCCCACATGATCCCAACACTGAGTAGACGTTGGACCCCTATGTGCATGAACATACGGACGTAACTATCCCACCTCTACGTCTAAACTTCCAGTGGTTACATAGCACTCCACGAACATGATTAAACACAATAATAACAGCTGACGACGTTACACTAACGCTCGCTAAGAAGTGAAATACGGCACCCGGTCGTTGTACATTTACCTACCACCATCTCAAGGAATGTTCCACTCAGAACAATATAAAATATATGAAGTCCTCCTCTTCCTGAAACCTAATAGATCACCTTCACAGACCTCCAAATATTAACAGAACAGCAAAATTTTTTTAACAATTCTTACCCAACGAATCCATCAACACCGTTTTACACATCTACCCATTTACAATACCCAATGTGCCCTTCGTCCCAACTATACCATCGACGACTAAATTCTTTACCTAACGCACCTACACTGCCGTCAACTAAATAAATGAAAAACCGCCATATTAGTCTTCCTTGACATCCAGAAGAGCCTTCTACCTGGTATAGGATTCTGGACTGCTCTTTGAACTACGAAACTATGTAGTCCCAGTTAACTTTGTCCGTATCGTAACACCCTCACTTCACCACCGTCCTACAGACTATGTCACAATCGACCACGCCTGCTCCCGCGTATTTCATCCCACTGCATGTGTACTTCAAGGCACTCCTTTAAATCCTGTACACTGCAGAAATTCCCTAACCGCCACTCCCAACTACCTCCTGGAGTATGGCTCCATAGTCACACTCATTATTGCACGCTCACCGTGACAACTATTTTCATGTACCACCTGCATCACCGTCTAATCATCCACATTCATTAGTGACTACATTTTAACTATAAAAATTTTTTTTGTTAAATTTGTTCCACGATTTAAAGTTTTAAAATTTGCAGCTTCGGCATTAAGCCATTTTCAAGTATCTACAAAAGATATTAATATGTCATTAAAACAATTTACTGTGGGACCGACAGTTGATAAAAACAATTTTGTAGTTTTTTGAGATTCATATACCGAACTTACAAGAGTCTGACACATAGAGATAACAACGTAATATGCACAACTGCACAACAAATTATAACTTATCAGCAATACTAATGAATATTCCACTTCACGTACCATGGTTTTGAGTGAACTGTATATACAGGGTGAAGAAATACTTTTTTGTATTGCTAGTATCTGAGGAATCGTGCTGCCAAGTCCGAGTGCACGAATTTTTCTTCACCCTGTATGTAACCCAACTAAAAGTGTGTACTTACAATACACTTGAGTAATCATCTAAAACAATCCAGGGAAGTTTTTTTCTGACGTCTGTTTGTTCATTGAGTACGTCCCGAGGTTGTCCTTTGAAGACGCTATAAACGTGGGAATTGTAAATCTTCATTTAGTGCGCATCTACGAAAGTATAATAAAAACACCAGCGAGCCGCATCGAGGAATCTTTGAAGGTACTACACAGGCTAGAGAAAGGCAGATTCATGGACACTCCAGAACAAATTTAAATTTATAGCACCTTTGAAGAACTAACTTCATTCAACACGCATTCGCTGAACAAACAGACCTCAGAAATGAAATTTTTCTCGACTGTTTTAGACATTACTCTAATATATTGTTAGTGGACACTTTTAGTTGTGCGAGACACACAATCCATTATTAGTTCTGTCTACAACTAGTCAGCGGTACTAGCCACGTCATGTGCTGTGATTTTTTAATGTAATATGCACAACTGCACATTAGAGAACATGTCACAACCTTGTAAGTACGGCGGATGAATGTCAGAAAAGTACAAAATTCGTTGTACCTACCGTTACGCACACTGTAAATGGTTTAACACAACGTAATGAGAACAATTTTCAGGCATCTATAAAACAATTTTATTTTGCGATTGTAATTTCGGCATTATGATAGCTCCACCAAGATGAAATCTTTTAAAAAATTTCTAGGAGCTGTGGACCCATACTACAAGAAAAAACCTAGGATTTTTATTTCTTGTAAAAATCCAGAATTTTATAAATTTTACCACACAGTATTGTAGTTATCTCACAAAAAGTTTTAGAGCGCTTGACGCAACATTTAAATCAATAATTAACAAAAACTACTGTTGGGGTCAATTATGACCCCAGATTCATAGAATGTACAGATTATCAATGTTACATATAATCTACTATCAATCTCTTTCTTAGGTATTTTGAGTTGGTAACACTGAATTCAGGTGTTATTCAGGTGTTACTCAGAACTAACCTCAAACTGGAAGTTCGTTTGTAAGTTTGTTGTTGCAGTGTAATTTCAGCATGGATGGAATACGTTTTGCTGCTGGCTATAGTGTAGAACAAGCTATGGAAGACTTATTTCGTAGCAGTAGTGATTCAGAAGGTAGTGACGCCGAAGATAATGGAACAGAGACACAGGTAGACCAAAGTGATGAAATTTGTTTACATGAATTAGAAGAAAATGATATTCTTGCTGAAAATGATGACAGTGGAGAAGATGAAAGTTCAGTACTGGTAAGCAGGGGTCGGGATATTGCATGGAGTACAAAAGAACCATCAATTCGTAGATTTCCAATCCGCAACATACAACGATTTTCAGCAGGTATTCCTAGTACAGTTAGTGTTAGCTCATCTGTTGACTGTTTCAGGCAGTTTATTACTAATGAATTGCTGGATATAACAGTTCAGTTCACAAATCAACGAGGAAATGAATTGAAAGTGAAAGTGTCTGGAAAATTTGTTGACTGGCGTGATACAGACAGATGCGAGCTTCTTTCATTTTTAGGCTTGCTGATTCTGTATGGCGTACAGAAGAGCCGGGGGAAACCTATTGACGAATTTTGGGACTCTGAATATGCCACTCCTCTATTCCGTGCTACTATGTCGAGGAGGCGATATCAGGACATTCTGCGTTCACTTCGTTTTGACGACCGCATCACAAGACTTGAAAGGAAAGAGAGAAACTGGAAATAAGGCTGAAGCTGTACAGGAAATATTTGATTTGTTTGCCGTGCAATGTCAAACATCATTTATACCTTCCAGCAACATTACTGTTGATGAACATCTTTGAAGGAATGTAGACCTTGAAACTGCGCGATCTCTGTATACGCAAAGCCAGGAAAGTATGGCATCAAGATATGGTGCGCAGTAGGCTGTGAACATGGTTATCTGACAAATCTTCAAATGTACACTGGAAGGAGTGGTGATGTGAGAGAAGTAAATCAAGGCAAGAGAGTGGTCTTAGATTTAGTGCGTCATCTGGCTGGCAGTGGTAGGAATATTACCAATGACAATTTTTTCACGAGCTATGACCTTGGCCAACAATTGTTGAAAATGAAGTTGACACTTGTAGGTACTCTACGTTCTACAAGAAAAGAAGCCCCAAAAGAGTTTTTGCCTTGGAAGAATGCACTTCCAGATTTGTATACAGTGGTAAAACCCTATTAGTTTCGTATGTTCCAAAAAGAAATAAGGCTGTGCAACTCCTGTCAACACAACATCAATCATTTGAAGTGCCCAAAGAAAACAACTTGAAACGAAAACCAGAAGTAGTGTTGTATTACAAGTCAACAAAATCAGGTGTTGATACGCTAGATCAAATGAGCTCTTACTATTCTGTGAAAAAGGGTACAAAACGTTGTCCATTAGCAGTATTTTATGATCTTGTCGATCTAGCTGCACTCAATGCCTACAGACTCTTCTGTGTTGTTGAAAAAACAGACGTCTTTTTCTAATGAAGTTGGCCAAAGAAATGGCAAATCCCCAAGTGGAACGTCGTTTGAGTTTACCACAAGCAAGGAACAAAGATATTATTAGCAGTATCAAACGGTGTGGATTTGATGATCTGTTAGACAATGGACATCCAGACTTAATACCCGACAACCAGAAGAGATGCTCCATTTGCCCCCGATCAAAGGACACAAAATACAGTTCAACATGCAAAAAGTGTAACAAATTTGTTTGCAAGGAACATTCTAAAATAGTTACTACTTGCAAAATATGTGCATATGACTATGGTACGGATTCCGGTTAGATTTTTGTTTCCTGTTGAGTTGTTCATCACATTTTCTGTAAATTTGAAGCCATTGTGAAACATTTATGAGTGAAACAAATTATGACTTAGAGTAATATTGTAACTTCTGATACGTAATTACTCTGCCATATGCAATTTATATAATTGACTATTTAATTCTACTATGTACATACCTGTTAAAAAAGCTGTGAAATGTGTTTTTTTTTTACATTTTATTTATTATTTAATCATTCACTGTCGTTTAATACTGTGTGTACTATTTATCGGGGTCATGTATGCTAAAATTTCCCTAGTACTCCATCTGGGGTCAGAGTGAGTCCTATGGTTAAATAGCTGACCGACCTGTTCCGCACGTTTGCTGTAAGATGAATGTTGGAAGTGATTATCCTTCTTCGTATACTCCCAGCTGCTAAGCACTCTGGTAAAAGTTTTTTTGGGCGACGATTATCAAAAATCTTGCTCACGGTGACCAAATTATATTTGTGCTCGTCATCTTCTTCTGCGACACTATCCAGTTTTCATATAGTCACCGTGGTCTAGTGGTTATGATACTAGACTTGCATGGAGGGTCGTGAGTTCAAAACTGCCATGAACTGTAAAATTTTAATTTCTGTATTCGGTTCGAGTACCTTCCGGAAGTATCCACAAATGGCAAGAATCATTGTACTGGAATGTTCTGTAACTGTATATATATACGGTATGTGTTCTGACCGGAGGCAGTTCACTCCGCGCTCTTGTATGTGCAAGTGCTGAATAAACCTTCGTTAAGTGAAGTTAGTGTTAGTCATTCATCTAATTACAACTCCAGCTTATAACAAAGCAATGTCACGTAGAAGAAGGTGTATCTAATAGCTTTAATGACTTTTTTGGGAAAATTCTTCATGTTTACTCCATTTTTAAAATACTAAATTGTTATTCATCGTTTTTTTCTGAACTTGATGAAAATACATCAGTCACACTTGGTATAACGTGTCTGGGCGGGAAGCCTAGACGAATTAAGTTTTGCAAACCTGCATGTTGCGTGTGAACGCTTAACTTTTAAAATCTGTTATAAAACACAGCCAATAGCTTTGTATTTGTGCAATCATGTAAAATCCATAGTGTAAAATATTAGAACATGAAGAAAGAGACGAATGGAGAATAGTTCTAGCGACGGAAATCCACTGACGTAAGCAACTTCAACATTGGGCAGATTGCAATGATCCGGCGCGTGGCAACGAGAATTTCTGAAAGGGCGAAGCCGTTTGGCTCTTCTAGTTCCATCGGTGGCCACGACTGCAACGCGTGGGGTATGCAACAAGATACCAGACGTTCACACCTCATCAAAGAACGTAGAAATCGTAGGCTTGGATACTGTGAGAAGCGTAGTAGGCGACGACTTATATTAGATCTGACGACAGAATGCGACTAGTAAACCACCGATTCTATAAAGAACCTGAATTTCCACGTATAAAACAGCTTTCAACGTCTGACTGAAATTAACTCAGCTCTAAAGTAAATATTCAGAGCATTAACCATGTAATCGAGAAATATACAAAAAAAAAAAAGGCTGAAATTAGTTTTTGAGAATGTGAGCCCTTAGCGACTTCCATCATACTTGAAACATAGGTGTGCATCTGGAGACTGCGCAATTATCCGGATGCCATTCATCCAGTATTTAAGTGTAATAGTGGGTGGTCATAATTACAGTGCAACTGCTAACAGAAGTCCAATATGGGCCGTCATTATCATATGGAAGTGTGCAAGTGCATAAAGTTTTGGCCGATAGAATGTACGTTAGGAGATGGCTGCATGGTGTGAAATCGGAAATACCAGAGCTCTTTATTGAAACTGAATCTCGGCAGGATTTATTGCCTCTCTCAACGGAATACAGAAATGAAGCCTGTGAACGAGAAACGAGCCTCGTGGCCTCAAGAGGAGCGGAAGGTAGTTCTGAACCGTCCGAGAACTGAGTGAAGAACAGACCGGCAGAGCTTCCTCCGCCATGCTCCTCACCTCGCCCCAGGATATCACGTGACCTATTCCGTTCCCGTGATTGGCTGACAAGGAATGTATAGGACGAAACTAAACGCCATGGATAAGCACAACTGACATTTCTCTGTCAGCACAAGTTCACACATCTTACACGTGAACAGGGCGGCAAGTAGAGTGCACCCACTTAACGCACTGTTCGTGTCCGGCTAATATCCGGCCCAGCCAACCGAAGTCCTACTGCAGTTTAGAAAAACTTTAAGAGCTACACAGGTATGAAAATTTAAAGAAATGAATAAGTTTCGTTGCTGTACAAGGTAATAATAGGCAAGAAACTGGTTCTTTTAAAGCCAGCCTAGGCGTCAAATATGGAGTGTCTCGGAAACCTGCTTTCTCGGATTGCTAGACAACATTCAAACAAGTATTACAAAAGGGAAAGATTACAATACAATTCGTCAATACGATTTAACTTTGCTTGCGACACTTCTGTGTAGTCATCAAGGGGTGACATGCAACATAAGCAACGTTCTTCAGTGTAAACTATCCTAACTCGCTGCTATACAAGTGCCTAATCTTGATTTTTTTTTTTTTTTTTTTTTTGTGGTTTTAGGGCGCACAACTTCAATGGTCATTAGCGCCCTGACTACTCTAAAAATGCACCGCGAGCCACAAGTTGACAACAACAACTAAAAAGAAAAACACAATAAAAGACAGACTGACAGGCATAGGATTAAAAAACTTCATCAAATGTCCTTAGCGAGGTGTGTCAAATTGATAAAACAAAGAACACGAGCAGCTGCTCGTGGGTCATCCGCTAAAATGTCATCGAAAGTATTAGGCAGGTTAAGATCGAGGCGCAGTTGGTTAAGATCGGGACAGGACATTAAAATGTGTCTAACCGTCAGCAAGTGCCCACATGGGCAGAACGGCGCCGGCGCAGCCGTCAGCAGATGGCGATGGCTGAACCGGCAGTGTCCAATCCTTAACCTTGCTAAAACGACCTCCTCCCGCCGAGAAGGGCGTGAGGAGGACGTCCAAGCCACGGGAAGAGGTTTTAAGGCCTTAAGCTTGTTGTCGGTAAGTGCAGCCCAATCGGCATGCCACAGCGACACAACGCGCCGACAAATGACCCAGCTAAAATCGGACGAAGGGACACAACAAGAAGCTGTCCGAGGCTGGAGGACCGCAGCCTTGGCCGCGGCATCTGCAGCTTCGTTCCCAGGGATACCGACATGGCCAGGAACCCACATAAAGCTAACCGGCGGACCGACGTCCACCAGCCGCTGAAGAGAGCGTTGGATCCGGTGTACGAAAGGGTGAACCGGGTACGGATCACTGAGGCTCTGGATGGCGCTCAGGGAATCTGCCGCCACCGACATTCTGCTTATGTCATATGCTCAGATGTAAAGAACAGCCTGGTAGAGGGCAAAGAGCTCAGCTGTGAAGACCGAACAATGGTCATGGAGCCGGTATTGGAAACTTTGTGCCCCGACTATAAAGGAACACCCGACCCCGTCATTGGTCTTAGAGCCATCTGTATAAATGAAAGTCATGGTGATGAACTTCGAACGAAGTTCCAAAAAACGGGAGTGGTAGACCGAACTGGGGGTGACCTCTTTTGGGAGCGAGCTGAGGTCAAGGTGAACGCGGACCTGAGCCTGGAGCCAAGGTGGCGTGTGGCTCTCGCCCACTCGAAAGGTTGCAGGGAGTGAAAAATTAAGGTGTTGAAGGAGGCGACGAAAGCGAACTCCAGGGGGTAGCAGGGCAGAGACATACAACCTATATTGACGGTCAAGAGAGTCGTCAAAAAAGGAACGATAAGACGGATGGTCGGGCATTGACAGTAGCCGACAGGCATACCGACAAAGCAGTATATCGCGCCGGTAAGTGAGTGGCAATTCGCCAGCGTCAGCATGAAGACTCTCTACGGGACTGGTATAAAATGCTCCGATCGCAAGTCGTAAACCCCGATGTTGTATGGAGTTGAGGCGGCGTAAGATGGATGGCCGTGCAGAGGAGTATACGAAGCTCCCATAATCCAGCTTGGAGCGGACGATCGACCGATATAGACGAAGTAGGACGGTTCGATCCGCTCCCCACGACATACCACTGAGAACACGGAGGACATTTAAAGAACGGGTACAACGGGCGGCCAAATATGACACATGTGGAGACCAGCTAAGTTTCCTGTCAAAGGTAAGGCCTAAAAATTTGGTTGTCTCCACGATTGGGAGAGCAACAGGACCGAGTCTTAAGGACGGTGGGAGAAACTCTTTATAGCGCCAGAAGTTAATACAGACCGTCTTCTCGGCAGAAAAACGGAAGCCATTGGCGACACTCCAGGAGTAAAGACGGTCAAGAGAACGCTGAAGACAGCGCTCCAGGACACGTGTACGCTGCAATAGATGGTAAAATCGTCCACAAAAAGAGAGCCTGATACATCAGCTGGGAGGCAATCCATTATTGGATTGATCGCGATGGCGAACAGAGCGACGCTCAAAACTGAGCCCTGTGGCACCCCATTCTCCTGGCGAAAGGTGTCGGACAGGACAGAACCCACACGTACCCTGAACTGTCGAGCCATTAAAAAGGAACGAATAAAAAGAGGGAGGCGACCGCGAAGGCCCCATGTATGCATGGTGCGGAGAATGCCCGCCCTCCAACAGGTGTCGTAAGCCTTCTCTAAATCAAAGAACACAGCCGCGGTCGGGCGCTTCCGCAAGAAGTTATTCATAATGAAGGTCGACAAGGTAACCAGATGGTCAACAGCAGAGCGGCGCCTACGAAATCCACATTGGACATTGGTAAGTAGGCGTCGAGACTCAAGCAGCCAAACCAATCGAGAGTTAACCATTCGCTCCATCACTTTACAGACACAGCTGGTAAGTGAGATAGGTCGATAACTGGAAGGCAAGTGCTTGTCCTTCCCCGGCTTAGGAATCGGGACAACATTAGACTCACGCCAGCATGCGGGAACATGTCCCTCAATCCAGATGCGATTGTATGTACGAAGAAGAAAACCTTTACCCGCAGGAGAAAGGTTCTTCAGCATCTGAATATGAATAGAATCAGGCCCTGGAGCGGAGGACCGTGATCGGCCAAGTGCGGTTTCGAGTTCCCGCATGGTGAATGGGGCATTATAACTTTCACAATTCGAGGAGCAAAAGTCAGGTGGCCTAGCCTCCTCTGCCTGTTTGCGGGGGAGGAAGGCAGGGTGGTAATGAGCGGAGCTCGAAACCTCGGCGAAAAAGCGGCCGAAGGCATTGGAGACAGCCTCAGGGGCCACAAGGACGTCATTCGCGACCTTCAAGCCAGAAACTGGGGAGTGGACCTTAGTGCCAGATAGCCGGCGCAGGCTACCCCAGACAACAGAAGGAGGAGTAAAACTGTTGAAGGTGCTTGTGAAAGCAGCCCAGCTGGCTTTCTTGCTTTCGTTAATAATACGACGACACTGTGCACGTAATCTTTTATAATTGATACAATTCGCCACTGTAGGGTGGCGTTTAAAGGTGCGTAAAGCACGTCGACAAGCACGTAAAGCGTCTCTACATGCTGCGGTCCACCAGGGGACCGGTACGCGACGTGGAGAAGAAGTAGGGTGAGGGATGGAATATTCAGCAGCAGCGAGAATGACTTCCGTGAGGTGTGCGACCTGACGATCGCAGCTTGTGAAGGTTTGATCCTGAAAGGTCGCCCTGGAAGAAAAGAGCCCCCAGTCTGCCTTGGAGATGGTCCAACTAGAGGAGCACGGAGAGGGAGTATGCTGCAGGAGATGGATAACACACGGGAAGTGGTCGCTCGAATAAGTATCAGCAAGTGCATACCACTCAAACCGGCGTGCAAGTTGGGGAGTACATATAGAGAGGTCTAAATGGGAATAGGTATGAGATGTGTCCGAAAGAAAAATAGGGGCGCCAGTATTAAGGCAGACAAGATTGAGCTGGTTGAAAAGGTCTGCTAACAAGGAGCCCCTCGGGCAGGAGGCTGGAGAACCCCAAAGGGGATGGTGGGCATTGAAGTCTCCAGTTAACAAAAACGGTGCAGGTAGCTGAGCAATAAGTTGCATCATGTCTGCCCTGGTAACGGCAGATGACGAGGGAGTGTAAACGGTACAAAAGGAAAACGTAAAAGTGGGGAGAGTAATGCGGATGGCGACTGCCTGCAGGCCGGTGTGCAACGTGATGGGATCGTAGTAAATATCATCCCGGACCAGCAACATAACCCCTCCATGAGCTGGGATTCCTACCATAGGGGGTAGGTCAAAACGCACAGAGGTGTAGTGTGATGATGATGATGTTTGGTTTGTGGGGCGCTCAACTGCGTGGTTATCAGCGCCCGTACAATTACCCAATATTTGCTCAGTCCAATTTCGCCACTTTCCTGGATGATGATGAAATGATGAGGACAACACAAACACCCAGTCATCTCGAGGCAGGTGAAAATCCCTGACCCCGCCGGGAATCGAACCCGGGACCCCGTGCTCGGGAAGCGAGAACGCTACCGCGAGACCACGAGCGGCGGACAGAGGTGTAGTGTGCCAAGGCAATGTGATCGCATGGGCGTAGCTTCGTTTCCTGGAGGGGTACGACGAGCGGACGATGCAAACGGAGCAGCAACTTCAAGTCCTCTCGGTTGGAGCGAATGCTGCGAATATTCCAGTGAATAAGTGCCATCGTAAGAAAAGGAAGATGAGAGAAGGGGTCACCTCGAAGGCCGCTTAGGGCCTGGCTTCGAGCGAGCACTGCCGGCGCTATCAGTAGGCGGACAGTCATCGTCCATTGGGTCTATAGGGTCATCGGCCATCTCGGGAGGATGGCCGGGAGGGGGAGCTTCCTCCGCCGGTGAACGGCCAGATGTACGGCTACCGGCGATGCGGCCAGGCGAAACGGATGACGGCCTGGGGCGGCAACCGCTGGGTGGCGCAGGAGAAGAGATGCGCCGTGGCGGAGAAGGAGAACTGTGCTTCCTATGCGCCTTTTTGGAAGGACGTTTGGTGGAAGTACCGGTCGAAGGCTGGGAGGTCGAGGGACGGAGGAAGTCTGCACGGGATGGTTCCTTCTTGAAGGACCGTGCATCAGACTTCGGGGTCTTCGACTTAGCAGAAGCTGAGGAAGTGGCTGGTGTCTGTGGTGTGATGGGAGGAAGAGGAGACGTCGACCGCGCGATCTTAGCACTGGCCGAACGGACGACCGTGGTGCTGAAGGTCAGATCGCATGTCTGGGTTGCGACCTCCCGGGTAGTCCGAGGAGAGGCGAGGACAGTACTATATTTCCCCGCTGGGAGCAGCGTGGGCTTCCTACTAGCCAATAGCTTGCGAGCAGCCGAGGTGGACACTTTCTCTTTGACACGAATTTCTTGGATGCAACGTTCGTCCTTATAGACAGGACAGTCGCGGGAGGATGCGGCATGGTCACCCTGACAGTTCACACAATGAGGAGACGGAGGTGGACAGTCACCCTCATGGGCATCCCTGCCACAAGTGACACATTTAGCCGCATTGGAACAAGACTGTCGAGTGTGATTGAAACGCTGACACTGGTAGCAGCGCGTAGGTGTCGGGACATAGGGGCGAACAGAAATAACCTCGTAGCCCGCCTTGATGCGCGATGGCAGCTTAACACTATCGAAGGTCAAGAAGAGTGTCCGGGTCGGTACAAGGTCGTTGTTGACCTTTTTCATGACCCGATGGACAGCCGTCACGCCCTGCTCAGCGAGGAAAGATTGAAGCTCCTCGTCAGTCAATCCGTCGAGGGAGCTAGTATACACTACACCACGAGACGAACTCAAAGTTCGGTGGGCCTCCACCCGGACAGGGAACGTGTACAGGAGGGTGGCCCGAAGCAGTTTTTGTGCCTGAAAGGCACTCTCAGTTTCGAGTAATAAGGTGCCGTTACGCAACCTGGTACAAGATTTGACAGATCCGGCTATGGCATCAACGCCCTTCTGAATAAAAAAAGGGTTGACAGAGGAAAAATCCTTTCCGTCCTCAGTGCGAGAAACTACGAGGAACTGTGGGGCAGGCGGTAGTACTTTTGTCACTGTTGGCTGGTCACGTTTCCGTTTTTGGGTCGAAGTCGAAAGCGATGGAGTAGAATCCATTGCGGAGGAATCCCCCATGATTGCCAGCGTCTCCGATGGCGCGCTCCTTCCTTGTGGGGACCCTCTCAGAGGGCACTCCCGCCTTAGGTGAATGTTTACACCTCAGGTCACACCTCCCGAGAAACAGACGGAGGGACCAATCGGCATGGTCAGAAGGTATCAGCTCAGGCAATCACCCCTCCCCGGGCCTGGCCTTTACCAGGGGGTACGCGCGTGCCTTACATGTCTACCCAGGGCGGGGACTTACGCGTTACCCCGTCACCGGCTACGCGTGCGAACGCGTGGGTCGGCCTTCAGACACGCACAGGGAGGAAGGAAGAAGAGGAAAAAGAAGAGGAAAAAGAAGAGAGAGGGAGAAAGAGGACAGACTGTCTCAAACGCCGAGGCGGAGACCAGAGAAGGCAAGGAGAAGAAGGCAATGAGAAGGCAAGGAGAAAAAGGCAATGAGAAGGCAAGGAGAAAAAGGCAATGAGAAGGCAAGGAGAAAAAGGCAATGAGAAGGCAAGGAGAAAAAGGCAATGAGAAGGCAAGGAGAAAAAGGCAGTGAGAAGGCAAGGAGAAAAAGGCAATGAGAAGGCAAGGAGAAAAAGGCAATGAGAAGGCAAGGAGAAAAAGGCAATGAGAAGGCAAGGAGAAAAAGGCAATGAGAAGGCAAGGAGAAAAAGGCAATGAGAAGGCAAGGAGAAGTCAAGGGAAAGAGTAAGGAAGACAGTGAGGTGGAGAAGAGCAAAGAAAGGGACCAACAAAAGGAAGGAAGAAACGAGAAGTGAAAAACCAAAAAGACCACGATTATAGGTCGTGAAACCGTCCGTCTCCGGACGCAGGCGCTAACTACCCCCGTGAGGGGGATGGACTCCTTTTAGTCGCCTCTTACGACAGGCAGGAATACCTCGGGCCAATTCTAATCCCCGGACCCGCAGGGGGGGCCTAATCTTGAAGCTACTATACAAACGGGCCTCTTCGCATAGGGGCCGTTGCTGTCGCGCTGTCGTCCTGGAAAGGCGTCGGTCAGCGTGCGATTGGCTGACGTCTTCTCACAGCCATCTCTTCTCTATCGATCCCGACTGGCGTGCCGGCGCTTGACTTCACGCTGTATCATGTTACATATTCTGATGCGTTAATACAGAACCGATTTACGCTGTAAAAAAATTAATTCTAATTTTGCCAACCAGATGCAAATGCGGCGCTGAAAAGTCTCGTTCCTAATCCGTTACACATGGAAAATTTCTATACAAGCGCTGAAAAGGTCAACCAGGCGAGAAAGACAAAATGATGATTTTATTATTAACCGCCAAGTACAAAATTTGTTCAATGTTATCACAGGATACATCGATGAGATTTGATCAACAGTTGCTCGCAGCAGTTCCGGTGGAATCCGAGCAACATGTCCATGTTTACTGCCCTTCAGATCAGGTAGAGACCGTATGCGCCCCTTATAAACGCATTCTTTTAGATATAAAAATCACATTGTTTCAGATAAGGTGATCTTGCAGCCATGCATCGTAAAAACTTCCAGATGTAACACATTTGTGAAAGGTTGTATGAAGCAGATCTTTCACTAGGCGAGCGACATGAGGTGTTGCCCCATCTTGCATGAAAACAGTGGTTTCCACATAGTTACGCTCTTCCAAAGCAGAAATCACATGCCGTACAAGGAGGTCTCGTTAATGTGCAGACGTCACGGTAAACCTGACGGCGCAACGACAAGCGATGCCACGAAAATCAAGAACGCGCGAGCAGAGAAGGCTATGTGACGTCAACCAATAGCACGCTGACTAGGACGTTAGCATGACAGGAGCGGCTCTATAAGAAGAAAATATAAGCTCCGCTACTGCCAGCCTCGGCGTCTCGAGGGCCTCCTCAGAGCTTAACCCGCATACTCCACCTACTCCACCTTCTCACCTCACCATCTCCTCCCCTTCCCTGTTTCCCCACCTGTATGTTGCTGCTGCTCTTGCCTCTACCCCTGCCCACTCCCCCCCCTCCCCCCCTCCCACCCCCGTGCTATCACTCCCCAAGAAGTCGTTTCCCCCCTCCTTACCTGCCCTGCTACAACTACTCCTGCTTTCCCCACCAGTCACCACACACTGCGATTGTGGTGCAACCACAGAGCGCCCAACCTCCATTCCCAGTGCCGCTGCCTCACTAGAGGGACCTGCCTCCAACCACCTCCCGATCCATCTAGTCGCTCACCCCTCCTCCAGGGCTAAACCTGCAAAACAGAAGTGGCGACCACCCACCCACCCACCCACCCACCCACCCTTCCTTCCTTCCTTCCTTCCTTCCTTCCAATCCCCCCCATAGACACCACCTCTCCTCCCACCACCCCAGTCCCCACCCTATACATCTTTGTTCTTACCAACCCCAATCATAAATTCCTAGATGCCCACTCCCTCACCCTTGAAATCTGTAAATACACGCCAAGTGCCTCCATTAGCCAACTTATCCCCTGCATATACTCTGTCCTTATCAAATCCCTCTCTCCATCTTCCAATACTGATCTCCTCTGGCACCTTCCCCACATCATCTTTGGCCCCCATGCACCTTTCACCCCTTTCCTTACATCCTCCTCTCCTGGCCAACCCCAATGCCCTCGCTGTCCACCGATCCTCATCACCTTGATCACAAAATTCAGCGCTGTGATCACAGAAGTGGAGGTTTGCCGAAACTGAACGCCCACCCCCACCCTGGAAATCCGTTTGGCCTGCTGTATTTTCAACTCCTCTGGCCCCACCTTCCTCATGCATGTCTTTACCGACTCTGCCTCCTCCATGGATCACCACCTCACTCAGCATTGATTTTCAACTGCCCCTGCCCAGTTGAACCATCCTGTTCCTTTCCTCAGGGCTCCCTATCGCTACCAGTGGTGTCTCCTATGAAATGACCACCTCACCCAAAACTGCAACCCTCTCCACTTGCTCCCATTGTAAGGCCTCCCACTTCCCCAGACAGTGTCCTAACCTCACCTCTCTTCTCCTCCTTCCTGCAACACCTGCAACGAAAATCGCCTCCCTATTCCTCCAAATACAAAACCAAACCCAATCCCACCAGCCCTGAGCTCACTGTCCCTATTCACCCCATTGACCAGCCCAACTTCCCTCCACTCTCTCCCTGTGGCTGAAGACATTCAGATCCTGACCATCGTTCTGAAGAATATCCACCCCTTCCAATGCCCCCACACCCTCCAGCACATCTTCCTTGCCACCCGCTCTGTTTTCCATTTAATACTTATACCACCTTCTCTCGCAACAAGGCCCACTTTACCTTCACCTGCCTAGACACCCCCGTTTAAGCCCCTATCTCAGTCCCCCAACCCTTCCTTCCCCCCTCCCACTTCCTGGTCTGTCAACAGCGTCATCTCTTCCACCTAAACATTCGCTCCCTAATTGCCAACAAATAAATCTTCATACATACCCCATCCCAGCACCAGGTCGACTCCTTCATCGTTAATGAAAACTTCCTCCAACCCCAACTTGTCCCCTCCCCCACCTCGCCCTATCTCCTTCACCACACTTACAATCCCCTTACCATCGCACAATGTGGCATCACTATGTGCCACCCCTAGCATCTCCCTGTCTGGCCACAACCCCTACTCGCTGAGGAGAAGGTGTTAATGACCTGACTTATCATTTCTCCCTACCTCACTATCACCTGGAGCTCCTCTCCACTACGACTTCATTTCCCATGTTTACCATGCCTTCTCCACCTATGTGATTCAAGGCTGGTAGGGTCACAGCTGTGGATGTTGAGGTTAGTGGCAGTGGTGGCACCATTTACTTTCATCCCCATGGTGACCTTGCTCCTCTCCCACAACACAAAGCACACTGAACATCTGGGATGGAGTTACTTTCACGGTATCTTCACTTCCCCTAACTGCTTGGTTGTATCATCGTGGATGTCCTCGATCCCATGACCACCTTCCCCTCCTCCTCCTCACAGTCTCCTCCACTCTCTCCAAATGCAACACCACTCCTGGTCACGACCGTGTCACCTACTGCCACCCCCAAGGAATCCCTCCATCCTTCCTGGCTGCCCTTGCCAGCCTGTACAACGTCGTCCTTCTCACTGGCTTTTACCCTGACCTGAGGAAGACCCCCTGTATCCCGCTGTTCCTTAAACCCAACAAATCCCCTCTGACACCTCTTCTTATCATCCATATGCCTCACCACTGTGTTCAGTAATATCTTAGGGTCCATCCTTTCCTGCCGCATTCATCACGACCATACCGAGCACTATATCTTTCCCATTACCCATTCTGGCTTCCAGCCCATCCTCAGCTGATGACCAGCTGCTTAACCTTGCCAATCTTCTTTCCTTCCAACTTAACTCCCATTGCTCTACTATCTTTGACGAGGAGTCCATGATGCCAGACACGGTTATAGGCGTTCTAGGGGTCATGGGAGACGAAGTCCTTTACCTATGCTCTCCCC
This sequence comes from Schistocerca cancellata, assembly GCF_023864275.1. NCBI lineage: Eukaryota > Metazoa > Arthropoda > Insecta > Orthoptera > Acrididae > Schistocerca > Schistocerca cancellata. Next base: position 87,521,103 of record NC_064631.1, on the reverse strand, counting down.
ATCAATTTCGTTTGTCTCATTGATGTATTAGGGACAATGGGAGAAGAACGAAGCACTGTCCACAATTCCAACTCCTGTAATTTCAATCCCACCACTGACGTGTCCCAAGGCTCTGTCCTTTCCCCTCTCCTCCATCTCCTGTATAATGCAGATATGCCCAAACCTCCCCCACCTGTTCATCTGCTACAATTCGCTGACGACACCACGTTTTCCGCCCTTTGTCCGACCCTTTAATGGCCCCAACGTATCCGGCAACTTTGCCTGGGTTTTGGAGGGGTTGATATAAAGGAGCCACTGGTTGTTCCAAGTGGTGGGCCAATCATCACAGGCTGCACCACCCACTCCTTCCATGATTTCGGCCTAACCATTTGTAGAATTGAAACTTCCTGGCAGATTAAAACTGTGTGCCCGACCGAGACTCGAACTCTGGACCTTTGCATTTCGCGGGCAAGTGCTCTACCATCTGAGCTACCGAAGCACGACTCACGTCCGGCACTGACAGCTTTACTTCTGCCAGTACCTCGTCTCCTACCTTCCAAACTTTACAGATGCTCTCCTGCGAAACTTGCAGGATATTGCGGAGACATGGCTTAGCCACAGCCTGGGGATGTTACGATGCCACAACGTAGGTGCACACCAGAGAGAGGACTGACTACGCCGACCACAGCGCCTTCTAGCCGACGCTGTGGAGCTCAGCGAGTGCCGTCTTCATTTCTCCCCCATTTCATCAAGAGCAGACGGCCTGGACACGTCGCTTCGACTACCGAGTGGACTAGCTTGCTATTGAGACTGTGTTAACCTGCAGTACGGCTTCACTCCTATGTGCTCATCCTAGCCAAAGTTATGTATGCCGTTGATATTAACTTGTGCTTTTCACTATATTAAAAGTGTTCAAGTTAGATGCAGTACCGAAGTGCTTCACCTCTCCTGCTCCTACTCGCTTTCTTCACTCTCGGCCTATGCTACAGAAGACGTTCATGGGAGCAGACCCACGCACCGCCTATCCAGGCGGGATACAAAACTAACCATCACTACTGACATTTACTGTAAACAACTGAGACGTCTTGCAGGCGCAGTCCAAGAGGAACGACCAGGGAGGCTACATCAAGTGATCCTACGCCACGGTAACTCCGGCCTGCAATCTGCGACACTGACAAAAACTATACCGGAGTTGGTTTGGGAAGTCATTCGCACCCAGCTTATCTTGCGTCCTCAGATTTTCACCTTTTCCGTTCTCTATCTAACAACCTTTAGGTAACTTCCTCTGCGGACGTAAATACGTTACGAACGTGTCTCGACGAGCTCTTGGCCTCAAAACCACGTGATTTCTACAGTCCCATAGTCGAAAAGTTATCTAATGTTGGCGGACTGCAGTCATTAGTAACGTATTCTCCTTCACTTTTTACTAAAGTCTCTCTTAAAATTACCTGTTGTGTTTAATTTACGTAAAAACGCTATGAACTCCTGCATCGATCTATTAAGAGTGAAGGAAAGAAGGTGAGTATCACGAAGATACAGCAGAGTTTTGAGCTGAAACCTGGTCTAAAAACCAGTGCTTTCACTTTAATCGTTACATTAACGTAGTTTAAGGCACTGTACGCTGGCACAGTGACAGAAGAAAACGTGACACTCATTCGGAATTCATTTTCCATTTTGCGTGTGTACTTGATTTCTGGGGAATATTGTTGACAGCCGAGGGTGGGACAGAGGGGGAGGGGGGGGCAGGGACGGGGGCGAATCAATAACATAGTGTATTTAAGCGAATATAAAAGAACAGCCTACGAAGTAAAATAACTCACCTCAGCAAATTCACAGTGGCGGAGACAATACATACAAAAGACTATTGACATAATGCGTTAGAGTGGCACTCAGTGGTCTACATCTTCGTTGTTACTCCGCCGTCTACCTTACAGCGTGTGGCGGAGGGTACCCCGTACCACTACTACTCACTTCCTCTACTGTTCCACTCAGAAACAGAACGAGGAAAAAATGGTTGTCTGTATGCCTCTGAGCCTTAATTTCTCGTATCTTACTTTTGTGGTCCTTACGCACAATGTATCTTGGAGGCAACATAATCGTTCGGCAGTCAGCTTCAAATGCCTCATCTTAAAGTTTTCTCAACAGCGATCCTCTAGAAGACGGTCGCCTTCCCTCCAGGGATTCCCATTTGAGTTCCCGGAACATCTGAACACCTGCGTGTTGTTGGAACCTACCAGCAGCAAATATAGCAGTACACTTCTACTAGGGTGTTGATTTTTTTTTTTTTTTTTTTGGTTGGGTTTAAGGGCGCTCAACTGCTGAGGTCATTAGCGCCCAGTCACTGTTGTTAGAGCACATGGAATCTGGTAATACTCAAGGGGATGGAGGGGACACCAGAAGGACCCGACAAAGATGCAGACAAAATAAGTAAAAAGATTAAATGTCCTTGGACAAGCCAGTTAAAGTTATAAAACGCAGAATACGAGCAGCTGCTCGAGCGTCATCAGCTAAAACATCCGGTAAAGTAGATGGCAGGGACAGGACAACAAGAAATTGACTAAAACGGGGACACGACAATAAAACATGGCGCACTGTTAATGCCTGACCACAAGGGCACTGCGGGGCTGGGTCACCGGAGAGCAGGTAGCGGTGGCTAAACCGGCAATGCCCAATCCGCAACCTGGTCAGAAGGACCTCCTCGCGCCGAGATGGTCGGGAGGATGTTGTCCAAGCAGTTGGTAGCGGTTTTACTGCCCGGAGCTTGTTTCCTTGGAGGGATGACCCAGCATCCCACCACAACGACACAAGCCTCTTACATACATCCCCACGAACGTCGGATGACGGGACACAATGGGAGGCTGGCCGAGGCAGGAGGACTGCAGCCTTGGCTGCAGCATCCGCAGCCTCATTCCCAGGCACTCCCACATGTCCGGGAACCCACAGAAAGCTGACAGAACCACCGTTATCAGCGAAAGAATGGAGGGACTGCTGTATCCGTTGAATCAAGAGATGGACCGGATAGGGAGCTCCAAGGCTCTGAAGAGCACTGAGTGAGTCAGAGCAGAGTACATATGATGAATGGTGGTGGCGGCGGGCATACTGAACGGCCTGATGGAGAGCAAAAAGCTCGGCCGTAAAGCTGGAACATTGGTCGAGGAGCCGGTATTTAAATGTGGCAGCCCCGACGACAAAGGCACAGCCGACACCATCGTCAGTTTTGGAGCCATCGGTGTAAATAAAGGTGTGACCGGCAAGTCGAGCACGAAGTTCGGCAAACCGTGAGCAATACATTGCAGCCGGAGTACCATCCTTCGGGAGTGAGCTGAGGTCGAGATAAATATGAACCGGAGCCTGGAGCCAAGGTGGTGTCGGGCTCTCACCCTCTCTGAAGGTGGTAGGGAGGGCAAAATCCAGTTGTCGAAGCAGGCGACGGAAGCGGACTCCGGGGGGCAGCAGGGCAGACACATACAACCCGTACTGACGGTCGAGAGAATCGGCGAAGAAGGACTTTTAAGAGGGGTGGTCGGGCATAGACGACAGCCAGCAGGCATACCGACACAGCAGTACGTCGCGCCGGTAGGTCGACGGTAACTCGGCAGCTTCAGCATAAAGACTCTCGACAGGACTAGTGTAGAAGGCTCCGATCGCAAGACGTATCCCCCGATGGTGGATGGAGTTGAGCCGGCGTAAGAGGGACGGCCGAGCGGACGAGTAGACGAAGCTCCCATAATCCAGCTTCGATCGGACTATGGACCGATACAAGCGAAGCAGGACAGTGCGATCCGCTCACCAAGATGAACCGCTAAGAACTCTGAGGACATTAAGGGAACGTGTACAACGGGCTGCCAAATAAGAGATATGTGGAGACCAACACAGTTTCCTGTCCAACGTGAGCCCTAGAAACTTAGTTGTGTCCACGAATGGGAGAACAACGGGACCGAGATGTAAGGATGGCGGAAGGAACGCTTTATATCGCCAAAAGTTGATACAAACCGTCTTTTCTTCAGAGAACCGGAAGCCATTTGCCACGCTCCATGAGTAGAGGCTGTCTAGACAACGCTGAAGGCAGCGCTCCAGGAGGCATGTTCTCTGGGTACTGCAGTAGATCGCGAAGTCATCGACAAAGAGAGAGCCTGAGACATTAGGTGGAATGCAATCCATAATTGGATTGTCGCGATGGCAAAAAGGGCTACGCTCAAGACGGAGCCCTGAGGCACTCCGTTCTCTTGGAGGAAGACGTCGGACAATACGGAGCCCACACGTACCCTAAACTTTCGATCCGTTAAAAAGGAATCAATGAAAAGGGGCAGGCGACCGCGTAGGCCCCACCTGTGCATAGTGCGGAGGATACCTCCTCTCCAACAGGTGTCATAAGCCTTCTCCAAGTCGAAGAACACGGCTACCGTTTGGCGCCTTCGCAAAAAGTTGTTCATGATGAATGTCGACAAGGTCACGAGGTGGTCAACAGCGGAGCGGCGGCGACGAAAGCCGCATTGGACATTAGTAAGTAGCCGTCGAGATTCAAGAATCCAGACTAACCGAGCATTAACCATGCGCTCCATCACCTTACAGACACAGCTTGTAAGAGAAATGGGGCGGTAACTAGAAGGAAGGTGTCTATCCTTCCCGGGTTTGGGTATAGGAACAACAACGGCGTCACGCCAACGCATGGGGACTTGACCTTCGGTCCAGACGCGATGGTAGGTACGGAGAAGGAAGCTTTTGCCCGCCGGAGAAAGGTGTGCCAGCATCTGAACGTGAATGGCATCCGGCCCCGGAGCAGAGGACCGGGACAGTGCAAGCGCACGTTCGAGTTCCCGCATAGTAAAGGGGGCATTATAGGTTTCCAGATTCAGCGAGTGGAAGGAAGGTCGCCGAGCCTCGTCTGCCTCTTTCCTGGGAAGGAAGGCAAGATGGTAATGGGCGGAGCTTGAAACCTCCTCGAAAAAGCGGCCAAAGGCGTTGGCGACAGCCACCGGATCAACAAGGACCGCATTACCTGAGGTCAGGCCAGGTACCGAGGAGTGGGCCTTAATACCCGACAGCCGGCGCAGGCTACCCCAAACGACGGAAGATGGAGTAAAACTGTTAAAGGAGCCGGTGAAAGAGGCCCAACAAGCTTTTTTGCTGTCTTTGATGACTCTACGCCATTGCGCTCGGAGTCGTTTGTATTCAATACAATTCGCCAACGTAGGATGGCGGCGAAAGGTGCGTAAAGCACGTCGTCGAGCACGGATAGCGTCCCTACAAGCCTCGTTCCACCAGGGGACGGAAACGCGACGTGAAGAAGTAGTACGAGGAATGGAACGTTCGGCAGCATGGATGATAACAGCCGTGAGGTATTCGACCTGACTGTCACAACTGGGAAAATCGTGGTCCGGAAAGGTCGCCAGGGATGAGTAAAGTCCCCAGTCAGCTTTCAGTATGTTCCAGCTCGAAGGACGTGGGGATGGGGTGTGGTGCAAGAGACGAACGACACAGGGGAAGTGGTCGCTCGAATAGGTGTCAGAAAGGACATACCACTCGAACCGACGGGCAAGAGTGGTAGAACATATCGAGAGGTCCAAGTGGGAGAAGGTATGAGTGGAGTCCGAGAGGAAAGTCGGGGTGCCGGTATTGAGGCAGACAAGATTGAGATGGTTGAAGACATCTGCCAAGAGTGAGCCTCTTGGACAGGATGCAGGAGAGCCCCAAAGGGGATGATGGGCATTGAAGTCGCCAAACAATAAAAACGGCGGGGGAAGCTGAACGATCAGGTGCATCATGTCAGCCCGACTAACGGCAGACGACGGTGGAGTGTAGATGGTACAAACTGAAAAAGTAAAAGCAGAAAGAGTAATGCGGACAGCTATTGCTTGGAGTGGGGTGGTCAATGGGATGGGATGGTAATAGACGTCGTCCCGGAAGCCGGGGTCCGGAACGTTTCCCCGATGGACGCCTGAGAAGAGGATCGCTTCTCAGGTGGCGTGTGGGGAGGAGGAGGAGGAAGGGTGGCCCCTGGGGCAGATGGGGTGGGGGCCACGGGGGAGGAGGATTTGGAAGGGAGGGATTTGGGAGGCGGAGGCAGAGCCCCCTGATGGGCGGAGGGGGGACAGGAGAGGGGTGAGGATACCGCGGAAGGAGTGGACACAACTGAGGCAAACGAAGTGGTCAATGGCACGGGATGGAGGCGGTCGTACTTCTTCCTGGCCTCAGAATAAGACAGCCGATCCAAAGTTTTGATTTCTTGTATCTTCTTCTCCTTCTGATATGCGGGGCAGTCTGAGGATCTAGGCGAGTGGACGCCAGGACAATTAACGCACCGAGGTGGTGGGGTGCATGTATGTTCCTCACGAAGAGGACGTCCACAATCGCCACAGAGGGGCTCAGCCTCACACCGTGACGACATGTGCCCAAAGCGCCAACACAGCGCATAGGAGGCGGAACGTAGGGTCGCACGTCACACCGGTAGCACATTACCTTTATCCTCGCCTTCGAGGGGGACGTTCTCCCGGAGAAGGTAAAGGCCCCAGTGTCGATGCGACGGTCTTTGGGGCCGCGCTGGACTCGCCGGACGAAATGCACGCCTCGGCGCTCCAGGTTGGCCCTGAGCTCATCAGATTGTAGCAGGAGGTCACGATGAAAAATAACCCCCTGCGTCCTATTGAGTGCCAGATGTGGTACAATGGAGACTGGGATGTCCCCTAGGCGGTCGCACGCTTGGAGCGCCGCCGACTGTGTGGCGGACGTGGTCTTGATAAGAACGGACCCTGAACGCATCTTGCTGAGAGCCTCGATTTCCCCGAAGATGTCCTCAATGTGCTGAACAAAGAACATGGGCTTGGAGGTGGCGAATGTCCCCCCATCGGTTCGAGAACAGACCAAATAGCGGGGGAAGTACTTCGCTCCAAGCCGGCGGGCCTGTCCCTCCTCCCATGGAGTGGCCAACGGGGAAGGGGCAGGAGAACCAGAACTAGAAACGGTACCTTTTCTTTTGAAAGACTCGGCCGCAGAGCGACCCGATACGTGGTGACGTTTCATCTGCGAAACGTCCGCCCCGATACCACCCACTCCGACCAGGGGCTCTCCCCACGGGCGCCACCCAGCCGCAGCAAGGGCCACCTGGCAGGATGACCATTGCCGGGAGTCCTGATGCCCCAAGGAGACGGGCATCTACTCCTTGGCCGACGTGGGGAGGGTGCAGCTCAGGTATCGGCAGTACGATCCCTGTGTTGTCAGGGGGCTACAACCTAGAGGGTACATGACGACCCCACCACAACGGGCTGGCTACCGTGCTGGATTTCTGGTGCCATGGAAAGTCCATCATGATCGCTGGTGCAGATGGGTTGCACAAGTTACGCACAGAGTGCGTTCCCATCATGCGTTTAGGCCCAATTTGTAGAATAATGGGAGTGGTTACAACGCCGTTACAATGCTGAGTGCCAAGGTCTTAGTGCACTGAGGACCAGTGGTACACCACGTAAGGTGTCCTTCCCCAAAAGGCTCGTACTTCTGTAGAAATTTAGAAAAATGAACCCCAAGGGGGACCATCTCATGGAAGGCCGAAACGGTTGAAACTCCTTTTAGTCGCCTCGTACGACAGGCAGGAATACCTCGGGCCTATTCTTACCCCGGACCCGCAGGGGGTAGGGTGTTGAGATCCGTACCAGGTCGGATTGAAGGACGGCATCCAAGCGATTTAGAACTGAAGAATAAGTCACTCCAGCGTCCTATAAGCGGTCTCCTCTCCACTCTGACACGAAGTGGAACGTGCATGTGAGGAGCGTAGCAGGAAAGGCGAATGGTCGACTTTTTCCTAAAATTCTCCCAATAAAACACTTAGTCACGTCGTTTAAATAATCTGGCGTGACGTTACATTATTAGTGTCCTCCTTGACACTGTAACATGTTGTTTTGTACGGCGGGAAACCACAGCCAAACTTCGACATTCTTTCAAAGAAAATTTCGCATTGGCTGTATGAATGATTTTTATTAAATCTGCGACCGATTTCGCACCATTTATCGGTACATCCTCAGGCAATCTGTACAAAAAACAATATAATGAGAGCTCATATAAACTATTAGATGCCCCAATTCTGAGATCTAAATTAAACTTTTAAATAGCCAGTTTTTTTGAATGAAACAAGAAAGTACATATGCTATTTATAACATTGGGAGACCAACCGATCCAGTTGCTGCATACTGTTTCTGCTTTGGATGGAAAGCAGATGACGACGGCTCAGCGTAATGAAGTGGCTATAGGGGTAAACAAAATAGTAGAGAATGATGCTGTTAGAGTAAGTCATCCTAGTCGCGGTTCTCGTATAGGTTCTGAGGAGAATCTACGTACTGAAATAATCAATGAAAAGCTCCGAGATAATGGTGCGATTGTAGTGCAAGCGGAGGAGTCTAAATCGGTCGTAGTTATTTCGGAGGAATAGTACGTTGGAAAGGTCGAGCATTTCATTGACAACAAACACATCGAGAAAAGTAGGTATGACCTAAGTGCTAAATACTCAGCGAGTATTAAAAACCTGATTAGGAATAAAAGTATCTTTCTCAGGCTTATTAATAAGAGGTCAATTATTCCGATGAACCCATCGCCTCCTAGACTTCGTGGTGTAATGAACCTCCATAAGGAAGGTTTGCCTATCCGACCAATCATTAACTCCAGGAATGGCCCATGTCTTCAACTTTAGAAGCATTTGGCTGAATATTTCAATACGAACTTCAAGCATCCGGTAAATTTCAGTATCTCAAAGAGAGAGGAATCGATTAGCAAATTTTAGACTTGACAATCCCAAAGGGTACTCCCTGTTTTCATTTGATGTAAAAAAAAATATGGATGCAAGCATCCCAACCGATCAACCCCACGAAATAATTAGTGAAAATTTAAAGAAAAATAGTGGCAGAACATTAGAAGAGATAGAAGAGGTATTGCAGCTTCTCAAATTGGTATTAGGTTGTAACTATTTTAAATTTGGGGATAGTACATACATCCAAAACCAGGGCTTGGCAATGGGATCTCCACTGTCTTATTGCCTTGCCGACATTTTCATGACGTTTTATGACCATAACATGATGGTCGAATTAAGCAGGTACTTTGCTTTCAATACTGGGAAGAACCGTTATACAGCAAAATCATAACGCTTTCCTAGGTGAACCAAACAAAATACACGAACGAGAACATCCAATTTACTATGTAACAGAGCATTAATGGCACCCTTCCCTTCTTAGATCTATTGGTCAAAATCAGTGGGAACTCTGTTAATTTTGATATTTTCAGAAGGGCCACCACTTCTGAGTTCGCGAGATCGTCTAATCGTCCTTTGTAGTAAAGCCCTGAATGTGGCCTTTTTGAATTGCACAGGTGCATACGGTGCCATTATCTCAAGAAGCCAGGGACCGGGAATTTAAAGTAATACAGTTTATCGCCTTTTCGAATGGATACGACGAGGATTTTGTGAGAAAGATTAACAGGGGTGTATTACGGAGCATAAACATAACACTGCTCGCACCCCACTCACACCCGGAACATTCATTTCCCTACAGCCAGTAAATAGCGGATTAGCTATTGGGCGTAAATTCCACAGGATACCTTTCTATAGGAACATTTCAGGCTGAATCGCCAATGCTTAAGCTCTAAGGGAATAAATATATTACTAAAAATAATGGACAAAAGTTCAGGCACAAGGAGGCTGCGACGTGGATTAGTTTCAAGCCGTCGGGGGTATATAGTATCGCCTGTGATGATTGTGATGCGGAGTACATAGGCCAGACAGGAAGAAGTTTTGAGACCCGCTTTAAGGAGCACATCAGCGACCCAGGCTCAAAATCGTCCGTAGGTGCACATTTGTGGGAAACGAGTCACCATATCACCAGTATCCAGAACAACATGCGGGTGTTACACTTGGAAAGTACCCCCTTAATGTTATGGAAGAGGATGAAATCTTCAGAGTTCTGAAGAAATGCCCTCGCTCCTCACTTAATGCCCAAACCGATCCGAGGCACAAAGGGTGTTTTAGAAAATTTTGATTACTTAAACAGGTCGCCTTACTCCTATAGCTTACTTGTTAGTAGGTTCTGTCCAATATATTTTTTATGCGTACTGTTGTGTTGGCACAAGAGCCAACACCGTGTTACTAGAGCAGGCCGAAATGCACGCGTTTTAGCTCACACAGGCTGGCGTGAGGAGGGAAGAACTATACTGACGTGAGGTCTGGAACATCACAAGGAATGAGAATTCAGAAAGCGGACGTAATTAGTTTGATACTTAACTTTAATCCATTCATGATGAACGTCGCTCTTGACGGTACATGATTCACAATATTATCTGTTCAGGATACATAGTAACTGAACATGGCGCCTTGCTAGGTCGTAGCAAATGACGTAGCTGAAGGCTATGCTAAACTGTCGTCTCTGCAAATGAGAGCGTATGCAGGCAGTGAAACATCGCTAGCGAAGTCGGCTGTACAACTGGGGCGAGTGCTAGGGAGTAGCTCTAGACCCGCCGTGTGGCGGCGCTCGGTCTGCAGTCACTGATAGTGGCGACACGCGGGTCCGGCGTATACTAACGCACCGCGGCCGATTGAAAGGCTACCACCTAGCAAGTGTGGTGTCTGGCGGTGACACCACACGTATTCCGGCCCTTAAGCATTCAGAACCACCACATTTATTATTCCTTTGGTTTTAACTAACTGCCGATCTATTATATTGGCCACCTAGTATAGCATTAGAATTTTAAAGAAAATACACATAAGGAATTGTTTATCAAATGTTCAGCACCCCCCCCACTCTTCACACCATGTACACGTCATCCGGCCCCTGGCGATTCTCGCGCCGCTTTCCGGTTTTCGGCCAGTCATTCAGGCCGTGTCCTCTGCCGCGCGGCTCCTCTCTACTAGCACGGTATGTTTACATGGCCCTAATTCCACTGTTTGTTCATGCTAATGTTCCACTCTTCGTCGTTCGTGTTTAGGGGAGTTTAATAAACATCGTATTTTATTTTTATTTTCTAGGTCATTGCCGCTCCCACCATCTAAAAAAAGTTTAAAAACCTTTTTAAAATTTTAACTACCGCTTTTACCAGATGACAGTATATTGGACGTGAATGGTAGGGAGTGGCTACACGGCAATGTTCAACGTTACCATGTTATAAATAGCGTATGTTAGTACTTTCTTGTCTGATTCAAAAAACTGGTTGTTTGAAAGTTCAATTTATACTTCGGAATTGGGGGATCGAATGGTTTGTATGAGCTCTTGTCATATTTTTTATACAGATTGCCTGAAGATGCACCGATAACTGGTGCGAAACCAGTCGCAGATTTAATAAAAATCATTCATACAACCAGTGCGGAATTTTCTTTAAAAAAAAAACTACTAATGTAGTATCCTAACATTACGGATTTTCTTTTTCGTACTCATCCGCATTAACATACGTTTTTAGAGCTAGCTGCCATTCACCACAGCAACTAGAAATTTTGTTGGAGCGTAAAAGCTGACTTACACGGTCACCCAGCTTCAACACTTCACCGTATACCACAGCATTATCAGAAATCAACAGCAGACTTCTGCCCACAGAAAGTAACAGTGTGTTAAACAATCGCCGTAGAGAAAAATACAGAGAAGGGCAGCAGTGCCACAGGGAAGTGTGATAGGACCACTGTGCTCTACTACCAAGAAGTCCATAGATACGTGAGTGGCTCTATTACATGGTCGTACATTCGTCAACAGCCTGCAATTGGACACCGTGCCAAATCCTTCTCGGAAATCTAAGACACATAAAATCTATGGTTTGCAGGATGTCGTACGAGGAAAGGGCAAGTCAAGCTTTGCACGAGCGATGCTTTCTGAAACTCTGCTTTATCGTGAACATAAGCCTCTCGGTCTCAAGAAAATGTATTATTTTCGAACTGAGAATATGTTCGAGGCTCTGTAGTAAACCGCTATTAGGCATACTGGTATACAATTTTTTGGGTCCGCTCTTTTGTCAACCGAGCGAGGTGGCGCAGTGGTTAGACACTGGACTCGCATTCGGGAGGACGACGGTTCAATCCCGCGTCCGGCCATCCTGATTTAGGTTTTCCGTCATTTCCCTAAATCGCTCCAGGCAAATGCCGGGATGGTTTCTTTCAAAGGGCACGGCCGACTTCCTTCCCCGTCCTTCCCTAACCCGATGAGACCGATGACCTCGCTGGCTGGTCTCCTTCCCCAAAAACCAACCAACCGCTCTTTCGTCCTTCTTACGCACAGGAGTCACCCGCAGTTTCTTCCAGTCGGTTGCGACTTTGTCCTTGGCGAGAGATTCGCGATAAATGTAAACTAAGTAACGGGCCAATGCCACAGATTACTCTTTGAAAAACCTTACTGGGATTCTATAGGGATATGGTGACGTAGAGAATCAAGCGAAAGAGTTGAAAACAAATACGTCAGGGATGCTTGTTACTATGTCCTCCACGCTATCTTCAACTGCCACACCCGTCATCACAAAATGGCTCAACAATACAAAATCGTCTGCATAAATGTAGAAGTTTTGACACCAGCAAAATTCCTCTACTAGCTAATGCCCAATCAGCCATTACTGATCCCTTCCTTCATCCATGACGCTTTCTGTTACACCCAATGACTTCGTCCGCAACTCATTATTGTTGCTATTCCTCTTTACTTTTGACTTCCTCTTTTTACTCTCAACTCGTATTCTGTGCTAATTAGACTGTTCATCTTATTCAAAAGATCCTGTAATTCTTCCCAGTTTCACTGAGAATACATGTCATCAATCAATCTCATCCACTCACCCGTAAGACATGTAAATACCACAGGTAACTGGAGTATTCCTAGAATTTATCAGTGAGGTGCTTAGCGGAAATGGAGGCGGGCACACACATGTGGGCTTTCGATTTCTACTTCCTACCAGCATTCTTGTTTACGTGCTGGCCTTGTGAATCCCACAAGCAGAAAGAAATGAATTCATCCTCAATTTTACTGAGCCCTCTGTCCATATTTATTACGGTGGGTACCCTGTTATCTGGATAATTAACCCAATTTGTCGTAGAGGGACCTAAAGACGTGCAATTGTAGCGCCGAAATGGATCCAGTAGCATTTATTCACACCTAAAACACACAGTACCACCTGGCGTCCCTCTGTCTATCTGAAGATAGATTTCTGTTACCAATAAATTAGGAAGCGGAAACGTGCAAAAGGTTTCTAAGAGACTGCTCTGTTACTACCCAGGAGGAGGACGGAACATCGATAGTCCAACAAATTGCATCCGTTATGCCCTTCTTCAAAGTTCAGGTGTACTATTAAGTCTACTGATTGATGAAAAAAAATTAGGAATAGAAGAAGAGAAATATCAGAGAAACTAGCATCGTGCTACGTTCCCAAGGGGGAAGAGCAAAAACAAGAAAATATAACGTGATTTCTGATGTCTTCGTAGTGAACTCACTTCACCAGTCTGAGCTGCAAGTGTAGCAGAAATATCACTATTTCTAAGCGTAATAGCAACACCGAATACTGTGGGAGTCGATGGGGCAAGCGGAGGTGGGGAGGCACAGCAACACCAGTTACTAACCACCTACTGTAGTTAAGCGACTCAGAAAATCCAATCGCGGTCGGTTCGAGGATTAATGAGAGGCCATTACCGGCGTCCACGTCGCCCGCACAATTTACTGCCGCTGGGTGGAACTTAATGAAGTGGTGGTGCCGCCACATATGAGCAAACTCAATTCTAATGGCGACACGCGGCGAGCACCGCTACACACACGACGGGGGGTCCGGCACAACAATGGGCCCTGTGGGAGCAGCCGAAACTCCTGAAACGCTCTCTTGTCTCGTTAACATCCATAGCACACTGCTTGTGGGTCGTGATGTCAGACTCTGGTAATGGAGTTTCTGTAGTTTTTCGTACTTATGGTACGTCAAGTCCAGAATTCAATTATCAGTAGGTCAGAGTTCGGAGTCTACAGGGTGATTCAAAAAGAATACCACAACTTTAGGAATTTAAAACTCTGCAACGACAAAAGGCAGAGCTAAGCACTATCTGTCGGCGAATTAAGGGAGCTATAAAGTTTCATTTAGTTGTACATTTGTTCGCTTGAGGCGCTGTTGACTAGGCGTCAGCGTCAACGTCAGTTGATGCTAAGATGGCGACCGCTCAACAGAAAACTTTTTGTGTTATTGAGTACGGCAGAAGTGAATCAACGAGATCCGCGGGAAACAACTCAGTATGAACGTGACTCGCCTAAGGTGAACGTTTTCTGTGCCATTTCAGCCAATGAAGTTTTTGGTCCCTTTTTCTTCGAAGGTGCTACTGTAACTGGACTACAGTATCTGGAGATGTTAGAGAATTGGCTGTTCCCTCAGCTCGAACAAGAAGCACAACAATTCATATTTCAGCAGGATAGAGCGCCACCACATTGGCACTTATCTGTACGTAACTACCTGAACGTTAACTACCCGAGGCGATGGATCGGCCGCCAGGCAGCCCGTGACAGAGCACTTCATTACTGGCCTCCAAGAAGCCCTGATCTTACCCCCTGCGATTTTTTCTTATGGGGGTATGTTAAGGATATGGTGTTTCGGCCACCTCTCCCAGCCACCATTGGATAGCTGCTGTTATTTCTCGTTTCAAATCATCAAACTGTTACGCCTGATATGCTACGGAGAGTGTGGAACGAGTTGGAGTATCGGGTTGATATTGCTCGAGTGTCTGGAGGGGGCCATATTGAACATCTCTAAAAAGGTTTTTTTTCACTCAAACAAGTTCAAATACTCTTTGTAATGATGTATAACACAAGGTTATATTATGTTTCTTTCATTAAATACACATTTTTAAAGTTGTGGTATTCTTTTTGAATCACCCTGTATTTTCTTGAGAATTTTTGAGAGCTGCGTCGAAGTATTCTGAGAAACATAAATTCACTACAGTCAAACCGATTTTCTCAATGGGTCACGTAGATCATTCGGCAGTGTCGGAGATTAGTAACTAGGTAATCTCTAGACCGTTGATTCGTATCTCGTAGCTTTATTTCTTTTTTAGTTTAAAAGAGGTAAATACTCGAACTGAATATGCTAATTAGCGCAACTCTGCAATATGTAATTTGATACAAGAAGACGCGTATTTTTTTAATAAAAAGTGATCAGACACTCAAAACGATCTGTCATTTAATATGGGAAATTAAGAATTTTTGTTAAAAAAGATTGTTTGATTTTAAACAATTACAAAAAAATGGTTCAAATGGCTCTGAGCACTATGTGACTTACCTTCTGAGGTCATCAGTCCCCTAGAACTTAGAACTACTTAAACCCAACTAACCTAAGGACATCACACACATCCATGCCGGAGGCGGGATTCGAACCTGCGATCGTAGCGGTCGCTCGGCTCCAGACTGTAGCGCCTAGAACCGCACGGCCACTCCGGCCGGCAAACAATTGCAAATTTACTAACCAACTTATGAATTATTAATATTTTTTAAAAATGTTACAAAAGCTGGAACTTTTTGTGCAATATGTAATTGATCATCATCTCGTTTATAATGTTCATAAAAATGGTGTTAGGTGCGTTTAATTAGTCAAGTATGTGCTGATTTTTCACCATGACTATTCGTTTTAAGCTTAGACAGGTCGCGAAATGGAAACCACATTGAAATTACGATGTAGCTCTGCACAGATGTGTTGGGTATAGTCTCTAGTATGGCCGTCGATTGTGTCACGTGTTTCTTCTTCAGTTACGAGCGCATTTCGAGCGCGGGAGACACTATTTTCTAGGGATATTTACGCAAAGTTTGAGTGACTGCTGAGATTTTTTGCCTGATTTCATGCAGCCCCAAACAATGTTAACTGTCATACGATTTCTTATTCACGATAATTCTCGGCCGCGCACTGCATGGGCAACAAACACACCGCGTTGCATCGTTTTCGATGGGAACTGTAGGACCACCCACCATACACCCGGAATTGGCTCCCTCTGAGTTTAATCTCTGCTCACATGAACCACTGACTTTGGTACAGTCAACGAGCTGCAGACCAGCGTAACCTTCAAAATGTTGAGAACTGGTGGAAAACATAGAAGGCAGTCTATGACGAGGGTACTCGAAAGCTGGTACAAAGGTACGACAGATGTCGAAGTCGTATTTGCTACGGTTGGCTACATCTTCCAGGTACTTCCCTACACAGCCGTCTCTCCAACATTTTTTTTGTTTTTTTTTTATTTTCACTGCGGTGTCCTTATCGGGACAGATCGGACCTCGATAAGCGTGGAGCGCTCGCATTCAAATGATGTAGGCGTTTGCTAGTGTATTCTTTTTTGTTCCATTTTGTTTTCTTTCAATTCAAAATTCTAACCAGCGATCCTTTTCTTGCCAGCCGCGGTGGCTGAGCGGTTCTAGGCGCTTCAGTTCGGAGCCGCGCGACTGCTGCGGTAGTAGGTTTGAATCATGCCTCGGGCATGGATGTGTGTAGTGTGCTTAGTTTAGTTAGGTTTAAGTGGTCGTAAGTCTACGGGACTGATGACCTCAGATGTTAATTCACATAGTGCTCAGAGCCATTTGATCCTTTTATTACCTGATTACCACACTCCAATGCTGTGTAGTAAGCGACACGAACCGTCGATGTACGGCTTAATTATGGAAAATTAAACATTCTCGATAATATCGACTTTGAAGTTTTCAAAGGGCTTGCAGCGTTATATATATAATTACAAAAATCCATTTGCCGGGTTGTATCCTTGCCACCAAAATTCTCAGTAGCCTCACTCAGAGAGACAAAGTAGGTAGAAGAGCTGAACGATGCCAAACTTTTCGGTTCAGACAAATGGGGGATGAAATGAGTTCAGAGAATGGCGCCTTCACTCTCAAGTATTATCTTAAACTATTTCATGGCCGTCGAGAAAACGTCACCGATTTTAAGTTTCTTATTTAGGACTGTGTTAAATAAAAAAACTTACAATCGGTGCACTTCTTTCGATGGCCATGAGAACTCTAGATATAGACTGACGGAAAACAAAAATCACTACAGCAAGAAGGGCTTGTGCGACATAAACCGAAGTTGGTAGCCGTGTTTCTTCATCTGAAAGATGATGTCTAGTCATATTTTGCGGCAGTCGCGTAAGCATGGCGCTGGTAGCACCACTATGAGCATGCGAATCATATTTACTTTGAATATACGCTGTAACGGTCGTGAGGGTTGGTTACTTTTGAGATTGGAGGTGATGAGTTGATAGTGAGGTGTTGATAATGGCGTCTCTGTCGCCTTAAATGCATTCTTGACTGAGTTTGCAGGAGGTCATATAATAGGGCTACGAAAAACTGTATGTTTATTCCTGCCCAACTCTTGTGCAGTATCGCAGAAGGGAGTTGTGACTTCTGAAATTTTTCAGGCGTATTTCTTCTTCTAATAGTTTCCGGGTATGCAGCCGGATCCCGGAGACATTCTGCCACGATATTTCGGCCCAGAGACGTCCGGCCTCCATCAGATGATTACACAACTACTGAAGAGCCCAGGTGCAGTCGCGGTATTTATGCCGAATCTCGCGCATGCGAAATGTACTGGCATCCTACAGCGTATTCGTCAGGTGTTGACATGCGCGGTATAGCCGAGTTGTACGTGCTGCCCTCGGTGGTGAAAGTAAAAGACCATCTAGTCACTGAGTATCGAATGACGCCGTCGATTCCGCTGTGATTGGAGTCTTGTTATCAATATTATACAAAGAGAATGGCTACACTTATTCCCAGCATATGGAAGGAACGCAGTTGATTTATAGTCGTCATCAGCGTCCTCCGTGCGTTGCTTCTTGTTATGACAGTTGCGCATGGCCTTCCTTATTTGGCGTTGTGTCGGCGAAAATAGATTACTAAGTAAAATAACCTTGATTTTATCTTCTGTCCACCAGCAAAGAACCGGGCCCTGGTTGGATCCGTTAAAGACGATTTACAAATGAAGAAAGCCGGCGTCTACAAAATTCCCTGTGATTGTGGCTCTGCATATATTGGCCAGACGACAAGAACTTTCATGTTCTGTGCATCGTCCATGGACAGAGACACCCGTCTGCGGCAATCGTCAAAATCGGCAGTAGCAGAGGACTGTATTTCTTTGTGACATTCAATGGAATACAATGGAACAAAAATTTTAGCTCCAGTTTCCGGATTTTGGGATTCTGTAATCAACGAAACAGTGGAAATACGTCTTGCCGATAATGTTATAAATCGTGACAACGGCTTTCAGCTGGATACAAACTGGAATCCTGTTATTACAATTATACAGCCACAGCGGAATGATGCGTCATTCGATACTCAATGACTAGATGATCTTTCACTTTCACCACCGATGGCAGCACGTACAACTCGGCTATGTCACGCATGTCAACAGCTGACGCATGCGCTGTAGGATGCCAGTACATTTGGCATGCGCGAGATTCGGCATAAATACCGCGACTGCACCTGGGCTCTTCGCATCTCCGGCGGTACACCGCAAGGTTACCGCCCTTCGATTGTGCCATTCCAGTACTAATCGAAGTGCTAGGTGTTCCAGGTGCCAGCCAGCCAGCCAGCCCAATCCAGTCCAGCCGAGCAGAACCGCAGCGGTCCAGCAGCAGCAGCAGCGGCAGCGGTCCCGGTCCCGGTCTGCAGCAGCGGTCCCGCCTGCAGCAGGCAGCCAGTCCTCCTGCTGCAGAAGCAGCAGCAGCCCCGGTCCAGCCAGCCAGCAGCGGCGGCAGCAGCCCCAGCCCCGCCCGCGGCAGCAGCGGCGTTCCTGCCCCCCGCCGTCGCCGTCGCCGTCCGACCCTGGTCTTCGGCCGTCTTCGTCTTCCTCCGTCTTTGTCTTCGTCTGTCCCCAGTTTGTGTCCTTTCCTTTTCGTTATGTGCGTTTTTGTTTCTCCCTGTCGTCATGTCCGCCGCCACCACCACCACCGCCACCACCACCACCACCACCACCACCACCACCACCACCACCACCACCACCACTACTACCACTACCACCATAGCTTATACATCCCCTTCCGCCGCCTCCACCACTATAACATGGTGCGCCCAGTCCCACCCCTCTCCTTCCATCCCACCTCTTCTCACTCTCCCTTCGCCCTCACTCTGTCGCCCCCTCTCCAGCTTCTTCCTCCCGTTCCTCTCGATCTGATCCTTTCCCCCCACTCCCCCAGCCTGTCACTGCAGCTCCGGCTAGGGTGGTGGCCCGTCGGGCCACTGTCCATGCCCAGCTCTCGCCTTCGCCTTCGCCTTCTCCGGCGCCGACTGCCGCGTCCACGCCGGGACCTGTCCCTTCCCACCACCTCCCTATAGCTCCCGTCCCTCATATCACCACCCACCCTTCTGCCGCCATTAAACGCCCTAGTGGATCCTCCTCCTCCTCCTCCTCCTCCTCCTCCTCCTCCTCCTCCCCCACCCCACCTACTCCCAAAAGTGTAAAGCCCGACCCCCTCCGACCACTCCTGAACTCACCGTACCTGTCCGTCCTCTGGACAACCCCACTCCTCCTGGCAATTCCCTTCGTCCCCCCCCCCCCCACCGCTGAGGACATCATTCTGAAGGACGATGGTGAGGAACCTGATGTTCATCCCTTTCAGTGCCCGCACACCCTCCAACAGGTCTCCCTCGCGCGCCCGTTCCATTTTCCACCTTAAGATGTACGCCACCTACTCCAACAACCAGGCCCATTTCACCTTCTCCCGTCTTGACACCCTCGTCTAAATCCCTGTCATGGCGCGACAGCACCGTATCCTTTTCAACAATATCCGCTCCCTTCTCGCCAACAAGAACCTCTTCCTGCACACCCTTGCTACCCCCCGCGTGGATGCCTTCCTCCTCAATGAAACCTTCCTCCAACCCCACCACTCCATCCACACCTCACCCTATCTCTTCCACCGCTCCGATAATCCCCTCCCAATTGCGCGTGGCAGAGTTGCCATTGGTCACCACCGCCAGATCCCGTTCGGCTCCAACCTCTCCTTCCCGACCCCACCGAACACCTTATCCTTAGTCTCTTCTTCCCCGGCCTTACCATTACCTGCGCCACCATCTATGTCCGCCCCAACGCCCCTATTCCTTTCGACTTCCTCTCCCACATCGACCGTACCTTCTCCTCCTACGTGATCGCCGCCGACCTCAACATCCATAGTCGTTCCGCTGCCCAGTTATGGCGGTGGCATCTGTTCCTCTCCTCCCTTCAAGGCGACCTCATCCCCATCCCCCAGCACACCCGCCCCAAATCCAACTCCACTCCCGATGTTATTCTCTCCTCCCCCAACCTCCTTGTTCGCATTACGGTGGATGTCCTGGAGCCTATTGGTAGCGACCATCTCCCTGTCCTCCTCACCGTTTCAGACGGTCGTCGCCCCCGCCCCGACCCTCGTAATGACCCTCCCCTAAGTATGTCCATGGCTATTCCCATGCCAACTGGAATGCCTACCGGGATACCCTCTCCACCCAGGTCGATAGTCACCCTTTCACCTACCACCATCCCGATGATGTCACCAATGCTGCCTCCTTTCTCCAGCAGACCCTGTCTGAGGCTGTGGAGGCCCACGTCCCTACTGTCGCCATCCACCCCCACCGTCCTACCTTACCCCCCACAGGCCATCCTCCTCCTCCTCCGTGAATCCCGCCGTCTCTACCGTGCCTTCCTCCGCACGCGTGACCCAGACATTTTACGACGCCACCGGCAACTCCAGCGACAAATTCGTAATTTGCTCGCCGCTAAGAAACGCCGAGACTGGCGACAGACATGCACGCGTTTAAATGCTACCCTACCTATCACCTCGTCCAAGTTCTGGTCAGCCTTCAGTCGCCTTACCGGAACTAAGCCCTCCCCCTACTATCCTCTTCTCCATGATGATCACCCCTTCCCTAACACCCTTAGTAAGGCCAATCACTTTGGGGATCATCGGGGATGGAAAACACGTCGAAGAGATAGGAGGCAGTTTGATTACTCCCTCTTCCCGGATATCCGCGATCGGACTGACACCTCTGTCCCTCCTCTCGCTCCTGGTTTCCAGTACTTGGACAACATTGCACACACGGAACTCAATACCCCTATCACTACACAGGATCTCATTGCTATACTCCGCACAAAACTCAACGCCGCTCCTGGTCACGATCGTGTCACCTACCGTCACCTTCGTGAAGCTCCTGCCTCTTCCCTCTCCACCCCGGCCAGGCTCTACACTGTAGTCCTGTCCACCGGTTACTACCCCGACCTGTGGCAAACCTCCCGTATCCTCATGTTCCTTAAACCTGGCGAACCGCCGTCCGCCGTCTCCTCCTACTGTCCCAACAGCCTTACCTCGGGAAGGAGGCGGTGCTGGCGGAGATGCTGGTGGATGCGTCGGGTGGGGACAGATTCCAGGACCTTGCTGAAGACCGTTACCCAGTTTGGCTTTCGGCCGTCCTTCTCTTCCGACGATCTTCTCCTTCACCTCACTCATCTCCTTTCCGACCAGCTTAATTACCGTCGCTCCGCAATCTTCCTCTCCCTTGACCTCGAACGCGCTTATTACCGCGTATGGCATTCCGGTCTCCTCTTCAAGCTCCAAACCTTCGCCCTTCCCGTTAACTACGTCCGTCTGATCGGTTCCTTTCTCTCCCGCCGTCCTTCCTATGTCACCATCCATAACACAGATTCCTACACCTTTTTCCCCTCCGCCAGTGTGCCCCAAGGCTCCGTCCTCTCCCCCTTCTGTACCTTTTGTACATGGCGGACATGCCGCCGCCGTCAGCCCCGTCCACCTTCTCCAGTTTGCCGATGACACCGCCTTCCTTGCCTTTGCCCCCACCCTGCAACGCTCCCAACACCTTCTCCAATCCCATCTTGACCGGTTCACCGCTTGGTGCAACCAGTGGTTGCTCAAGGTCAATCCCTCCAAAACCCAGGCGATCACTGTAGGCAAAACCAACCCTTCCTTACGCCTCCTTGATTTCTATCTCACCGTCTATGGCCATCCTATCGCCCTCACTCCCACCCTTAAGTACCTTGGCGTCACTCTCGACCGTCGCCTATCATGGACTCCCAATCTCCGGACAATCCAAGCCAAGGCACGTTCCCGACTCCGTCTCCTCAAGCTCCTTTCCAGCCATACATGGGGTCTGGACCTCTCCACAATCCTCCACACCTATAAATCCCTCATCCGCCCCATCCTTTGTTACGCCCATCCAGCCTGGATCTCCGCCCCCCCCCCTACCTTTTATAAATTCCTCCACATCCTTGAACGACATGCTCTCCGCCTTGCCTATCGCATCTGTCTCCCCTCCCCCACGTGGATCCTGTATGATCTCATCCCCTTCCCCCACCTCCTCCTCCTTTTCCTTGAAAGGATACGGATCCTGTACACCTCCCACAAACTCGATCCTCCTCACCCGCTCATATCCCCGATCCTCTCCCATCCCCGCCCGCTGCCGTGCCTGTATTCCCACGTCCCACCTGGTCTCCATCTCTCCACCCTTCTTACCCTCTCCCAAGGTGGCTTCCGCCGGCTCCCTCTCCCTGATGATGCCCTCCTCCCCTCCATCTACCCCTCCTACCAACTTTGATCCTCCCACCCTCCGCCTGTGCTTGCTCCTCTGGGCACCCTCCCTCCCTTCTCTCCCTTTTCCCTCCCTCCTCCATTTCTCCCCGCTCCTCCCCCGGGCTTCCTCTCCTCCTGCCCTCGTATCATCAGCCATTGGCTCCTTGTTCTCCCCTCTCCTCCACCTCACCCCTGTTCCCCTCTTGGCAGGTCCCCGGACTCGCACATTCTACGTGGACTTTCGCGCGCCGGAGATCATCGCCATCTGTGTCTCGTGTGTGTGACGTCGTTTTGTGTTTTTAGTGTCCGCCGTCCCGCTTCTACGTTCACTTGTGCCGTCGGATTCATCAGTGTTCTGTGCGCCGTGTCAACGTGTTTTCAGTGTTGTTATCGTCGCGTGTGAACGGCTCCGTGCTTTTTGTGTCCCTGTGACCACTATCTTTGGCCCGTCACTATGTTCTTTCTAACTATCCATCTGAAGAGCGGCGTAGCGTGCCGCTGACAGCCTACCTGATTATTGTTATTTTAATACCTGAACAAAGTATTTACACAACTGCTGAAGAGCCCACTTTTTTTTTTAATCACCTGATGGTGGCCAGACGTCTCTGGGCCGAAATATCGTGGCACAATGTCAACGGGATCCTGCTGAATACCTGGAAATTATTAGAAGAAGACGAATACAGTTAGTGTGCATGATTGCTGGCAGTGGTGGCCACGAGAATGTACAGACACAATAAGACCGGGATCCGGGCGGCTACATGGCTCTACCGAGAGCAAAGACCATCGTGTTCACCGCATGGTTCTGTTGCTGCAGATACAAAATCAAATGGCTCCAAGCACTATGGGATTCAACATCTGAGGTTATCAGTCCCCTAGACTTCGAACTACTTAAACCCAACTAACCTAAGACACCACACACATCCATGCCCGAGGCAGGATTCGAACCTGCGACCGTAGCAGCAACGCGCATTCGGACTGACGCGCCTAGAACTGCTCGGCCACCGCGGCCGGCGCTGAAGATACAGAAGGTGCACCAATTTCAGCAGCAGACAGCACGACAACGGCACAAGAAACAGCTGAAAATCAATTACTTCAGGGACTGCTCTTGGCCAAGCGCACTGTAACGCGCATTCCGCCGACCCCAAACCACACCTATTTGCGACTTAAATGATTTTCGCTTGGCACCATTGAAGGGCAGGATGGGTTTCTGTTGTGTTTTCTGATGTATTCTGGTTCTGCCACGCTGCTAGTGACTGCCCTGTGTTGGTTAGGATGACGCAAGTTGACAGCCTTGCGAGGTGACCGGCTTCGGTGGGCGGATATGAAGACCGCAGTTTCTGTAGTAAAAATCGCGGCAAAGTGGCAGTCGAGAATCTGGCGTGTTTACAGCTATGATCGGTGTGCGTCAGCCGTCATGGCAGCAGCAGAATCGTCCTAGTTTTGGCACTGAAAGACAGATGGCGTCACTTTAATATAAGTACAGTCAGTTTGGCGCCCAGCCACGTGACGGGGAAACAACGGCCGGCACGCTTGCACATGGCGGGCTTTCTCCGAACCGCTTTTAGCATAGAGCTAAAGTTAATGTAAAATATAGAAATAAGTAAAAACTGATCCCAATGTGGCTCAAAGGAGCTTGTAGGCTCATTTTAAAGCAGAAAATTATCCGGTTGTGGTCTTATAAACGCACCTCCCGTCGCCCAGGTAGTTTTTGAATATTTTAATAAGATTATAAATTGGACATTTTGGAGACGCTCTGACAAAATTTTACGAACAAAGTGTCAAATGGAAGATCTGAAAGATAGCATCAGTACTTCATATACATTGAGTAGTATTAAGATGTGTTTCCATCGACCCTCTGTCCATGATTGTGTTGTACAGATGGAGTTGATGCTTTAACTACTGACGACGCCTTTGTCACAATTGTTTTATGAATCTCCATTGCAGGATGTGATTTTAGTGTATTTTACTTTTGATGAAGGTATATTTAGATATACCGAAACCGTGGTCAAGAATTTTTAATAAATCTTTATCCTACAACTGTTCTGGCTGCCATCATTTACCATGAACTTTTTTACATGTTCTAAAAATTGAAATGAGGAGCCGGAATGCTGTTTCCGTGATTAAAAATGCAGAATTTTGATAAATAAAAAATAGGAACTATAATAATGTTTCTTTATGTCTACTTTCCCGTACTGCCGCTATCTTTATTGTATTATCTATGTTATTTATGCATTGAAAGTATTTAAATTATGAAAAGTTCTATATGAAGAACACACAAATTTTAATAATATGAGAATAAGATCCCGTTCAGAAATTCTGATGATGAATCTGAATTCAGCGGAAAATTTCCGTATGAACAGAAGTGTTACATGCATTTTATTGCATCTATATTAAGTAAATTTTATGTGTAAACAAACTTGACTTGACTTCAGAGAGTTCAAACCGAGGGCTTTTAAGGGCGCCCATTTTCTGTGATGGGGGCAGTCATTCAGTTGAGTTGAAAGGGGTACCACGTGTGACTGACTGAAGTCCGTGCATGAATTGGACTTAGAATATTTTTCGGACCGCAAAGTCGCGTGAAACTTGTGATTTTCAGCAGTTGGGTGCTGCTGGACTTTGAGGAATTATCGGTGGTGCGTTTGTGAGACTTGTGCAAATTTCGCGCACTAGTTGAACTTTATGTCCCACAGCGGCTGTTCAAAGTTCAACTCTTAATATTTTCGTATCGCGAAGTTGTGTTGGTGATTTCAGTTTGCGGTTGGACTTCAGATTGTGTTTGGTTTATTATTATTTTTCGAGAAGTATTCTCCGCTCAGAACTTTGTTCATCTTGGGGGTTTCAGCTATTTTAAGAGAAACATTAAGTGAATAATTGCTGAATGATTGTGGTTAATATTTGAGTGGCGCTGTTGAACTAACCCGGTCAATATCTGACGTCAAATCAAGAACACTTAACAGTATTTTAACTTGTTCAGGACACATTTGACTGAAATAAACTCCAATTAGTTAAAACTGTATTGCGTTCACTAAAAAATATTCCTGCCTATTAACGTTTGTTTTTATGAACTTGGCATTAATTGAAAATTACTGCACATAGTGCAGCGGATGTGGTTCGCATCCCTCAGACCTAATGTAGCCAATTTAGTTAAAAAGTCCAACCACATTTTACGGAACGCCAAGTGGATGCATGCTACGTAGGTGCATGGGTGATTTTTTTTTTCGTGCAGAAGCACGTGGGGAATCGAGCCCTCTAGTTTTACTAGATAACTGACTTTGAACTAAAATTATGGTGATAACGCAGCGCAACCAGTGTGTTTCTCCCGATCTCGCGCATAGAGAGAAACAGTAGCACGTCGCACATGGTTTTCTTAACCCAACGAAGCTCGCAAATGTGTATTTCTCGTCCGTAGCAGCTCGCAGCCTGCAACCAACCTGTCTGCGTGCTGGACACACTGGTTCTACACCTGGAATTACGGTCTGGACACGATTTCACATGACAGTAAGAGCACTCCAGTGGTTATCCCACGCATCCCGACTGCAACAAACTTTGTGCGACAAACTGATGACTCGATCTTTTGTGATGCTATTCATGAACAGCACTGCAGGGGGTGTTTGCACCGGGATAACGCTTGTCCACATTCTGCTGTTGTAACCCAACGCGTTCTACAGAGTGTCGACACGATGGTTTGACTCTTTGATCACCAGATCTGTATCCAATCGATCTCGTGGGGGACATCATCGGGCAACAACTCCAGCATTATTCACAAACAATATTAGCCATCGCTGTATTGACGACCAAGTGCAACAGGCGCGGAACTCCGGCAGAAATCCAAACATGCGAAAATGTATGCATTGTTGGAACTAAACATTCTGGAGGTTGCACATGTTATTAATGTACCAGAATTTCACATTTGCAACGGATTTTCTCGCGCTTACATTAACGTCTGTTCTTCTAATGTTAGTAACTCAATTATTTAGACTAATGAAATTTCGGGAATACGTGTGTCTAGTTAACATTATTATCTTTTGCTACTGCGATTTTTTCCGGCAGTGTAAATAAAGAAATTGTAATTATTAATAGTACACTGTATAGTAGTAGTTATACATTACATATTTTGTAAATGAGAAAAGGGTAAATAGAATGCGAATCCATTCAGTATAGAGTCGTGTAAGAGCTCTTATTGCTGTCATAGAACTGACATGGGGAACGTACGAACTTCTCAGATTTCCTTCATAATGACAGGTGTCTAGGGCACGACTTTTTGAGTTGCGTCTTCCTGTTTGCATATGTTAAAGTCAACCGTTTTCAAGAAAATAGAGTTGAAAAATGTTAGAAGTGCTTATACGTTTTGTATGGTCGCTAGCATTCACATCGTCCGCAATGGAGGTAGTAAGTGTTTAGTTTGGACTGAATCTCGCTGGCGCTACTTTTTCCTTCAGGCAGGCGAAGAACTTCATAAAATGTTAATTCTTTCGGGTTATATGGCCGTGGTCCACGGAATTCTTCTATTCCTAACGTTTCGTCTAATACTACGATCGACGTCCTCAGAGGTATGGCTGGTCATGCTGAGTCCTTCCGACTGACCAGTAGGGCGTCGGAGAGCGGCCTAGATACAGAGGAAAGTGGGCGTGGTCTAGCTTGCACATAGTAGCAGAGAGAAAACTAGTCAAAGATAAAATGTAACTATCGATAATAGTAACAGAGTGATTTTTATCTATGACGGACTATGTGCAAGCTAGACCACGCCCACTTTCCTCGGTATTTAGGCCGCTCTCCGACGCCCGACTCGTCATTCGGTAGGACTCAGCAGGACCAGCCATACCTCTGAGGACGTGCAACGTAGTATTAGACGAAACGTTAGGAATAGAAGAATTCCATGGACCACGGCCATATAACCCGGAAGAATTATCAACAACAGTACCATCCGGTCGTGAAAGCCTACATTGTATGTTTATAAAACGACTACAAAACCTGGAGTAAATCATCGAACAGAAAACAGATTTTAATTTTTACGTAGGCTACTCCAGATGATTGATTTGATTGAAAGTTCTTTTATGTTTCCAGGCTCCATAGGAAAAATAACTTTTTTGCAGCGTAAAGATTGCGAACATAATTAAATACTGGCAACTGTCACAGCAATAAGAAACCGGCTGTTATCACTTTTGCTTTTTATGTCATTCCCATGTAATTCTGACAGCAAAATTCTATCGAGATACTTCGTAGCCGAGCGAGTAAGTACTTAGTTTCGTAACCGTGGACTTCTTGTTAAGTAGGGACCATTCGAAGTAGGCCTATATAAACACGACTAAAATATTCAAACTCCATTTTCTCGACACCGGTTGACAGTTGCGTCTATCTGTCTACATCTGAAGTAGTTCTGGTCGTGCCGTACACACCGTGTCAGTATGAATCAAATTGATGAGGGGAACTTCGCAAAGTCTCCTTGCGAGCCTGAATGGGCGGGTACACGTACGTAATTCCATGCTACTTCAGTTCTTTGGCAATGTTCGTCAATAATAATGGCTGGTGCGTGGTGACGTACCAGCCTGTCTGTAACCCATACCCATACGATTTCGACTAGTGAGGGACGAGGAGAAAGTCATAGTCATAGGCCAACACCCAACACCCAACACCCTCTGTATGGAGATACATGACGAAGCAACGGATTAACACGTTGCTTTGCATTATTTTCTTGAATGATTATGGCCTGGGGATCTCCAAAATGGGGCTCAGTCAATGGGTTTCACATGTCCAAATCACTAGCTATGTAAAGCAGAAGTGTTTTAGTTCTGCGTCCATTGACATCGCACACCAACACGCTAATCGCTGAGCCTCTACAATTATGACGAATGCAATCTAACAGACTTTGTTACCGAAGCACCCTTCAAACAGGGACACGCCCATCATAATGATGCGCACAGAACCGCGACTGGAAAGGCAGTATACTATCCATCCCGTGTTGCTCACTCAGTAAGACTACTGTCGAGCGCTAGTCTCACAGTGAAGCTGAGGCCCTGCTTGGCGCTTAGGTAGGCCTACGAAGTTGCAGACCAGTATCCCTAACATCGGTATGCTGCAGTATAACTGAACAAATTTTCAGTCCGAATACAATTTTCTTGATACCGAGAAGCTTATGTCCACTAATAATCACGAGTTTAGAAAGAGTCGCTAGTGTGAAATACAGCTTGCCGTTTTCTCAAATGATAGGCAACTACTACGAACTATGGGTGAAGAGGAACAGGCAGGTTTCGCATTTCTAGATTTCTGGAAAGCATCTGACTTGGTGGCCCACTACCGATTGTTAACAGAGAATACGGACATATGGAGAAGGTTCCCAGATACGTGAGTGGCTCTAGCCGTAGAGGACAGTGCACTTTCTGTATCTTAGTCTGTGTTA
This sequence comes from Schistocerca cancellata, assembly GCF_023864275.1. Taxonomy (NCBI): domain Eukaryota; kingdom Metazoa; phylum Arthropoda; class Insecta; order Orthoptera; family Acrididae; genus Schistocerca; species Schistocerca cancellata. The sequence goes on along the minus strand of NC_064631.1, from coordinate 87,492,244 downwards.
GTGTTCAACAAATACAAGGGTATCCTCCGTAGCGCCATAGGGATGTGACGTAGGACGGCGATTATTTTCTGCATACATAGATCATCTAGTGGACAGGGCGAGCACCAATCTTCAGTTCTTTGTTGACGTCGTTGTGGTATGCGGGAAGGTATCTTATTTTAATGACGGTAGGATGATACAAGGTGACTTAACCCATAATTTACGAACTTCCATTTTTCTACCTTTCAGAGAAATTTTGTCTAATTTTTCCTACTCATTCGCACTAATACAGCATTAGTGGTGTCCTCCTCGACACAGCCACGTCGTTCAAATATTTGAGGGTAACTTTCCCCGTTCCATTTCATATCGCTTTGCATACGAGGATTGTGGTAGGGAAGGCTAACGGTGGAATGTTTATTCGGAAAATTTTGGGAAATTGTGGTTCATCTGTGAAGGAAATAGCACACAGGACACTAGTACGACCTCTTCTTCAGTGTTGCTTGAGTGAATTTCTTCGAAGTCTTCCATTAATCATAGATGGTACAGATTCCAGAGCTGAGTTGCTGGATTTGCTACCGGTGGCGTGTCTCTGTTTCGCCTTCGACGATGCCAACCCGCAACACATCTATACTTCGCAGGTTATCGTCTGCTCGACCCTGCGTTGAGGCCGGCTCCCGCAGTATCCTGTTCAGCCTCCAGATGGTGCTGAATATAGCAACAGTGGTTGCTCCAGAGTTGCACTTCTTGCTGCAACCGCCGTTACTCCGATAGCCAATAGGGTAACTGTAACGTTCCGTCGCGCAGGTATTTCTGCCCGTGCGGAGCCGGGTAGAGCCAATTCCGTTTTCAGCAGCCAGCGACTGATGTATCATAACCGTTTGGGTGACGAAGGCGACGTCCCATCAAAGGCGCTCTCCAGACGGCTGTGCTGCCACGACCTGTGCTCCCAGTCTGTATGTTATGCGCCTTGGACAAGTAGTGTTGTTCGTGACATATAACTTCGTTTATGTTCTCTTGACCAATGAGAAGTTTATCTTCAAAACAAAGTACATATTCAACTGTTCTTCAACAAAACGAAATTATATCCTTGCAGTAGTTCGTCACGAAATTTTCCTTCGTATTATTAAAACACTTTCTGGAGAACGTTGTTGTTTCTGATGCAGTACAACAAAAGAAACTAAGACTATATGAACAAGCAAACTTCGAACACAAACAATATTTAATGAAGTGTAGTTGCCGGCCGGTGTGGCCGCGCGGTTCTAGTCGCTTCAGTCTGGAACCGCGTGACCGCTACGGTCGCAGGTTCGAATCCTGCCTAGGGCATGGATGTGTGTGACGTCCTTAGTTAGGTTTAAGTAGTTCTAGGGTAGTGATGACGATAGATGTTAACTACACATAAATGGCGCTGAGCACTATGGGACTTATCTACTTGTTACCTAGTGGTAGTATTCCGAATGAGGAATGCTTCAGCCGGTGGGTTCGAGCACGCAAGAGCTACGGAGATGCTTCGGGAACTCAAAAGGCAATCATAAGAGGGAAATCAACGTTCTTTCTGAAGAACACTATTGAGAGAATTTTAAAAATCGGGTGAAGCTCACTGCAGAACGATTCTACTGTCACCAAAGTGCTCGAACGTTTAGCGCATGGACCATGAAGATACGAGAAAGTCTGGCTCGGTCGGAGGCTTATAGACAATTGTTTCCCTCGCCCTGTTTCCGAATGAACAGGAGCTAAAAGATCACTGTACGGTGCATGACTGAGGGTCGCCTGCACTAATGATGTCTTTCGGAGCATGTACATGGATTTAGACGCAGATTTCGCCTTCCGGAACTCATACACTCGATATTTACAGTCGTAGGATCCAGAGCAAAGCGAGCAACAGCATCGCGTGACGATAAACCGCCGTCTGTATAGGTCACGATCCTGCCCGCGTCGAATTCCGACTGTTGGATTGTTATTTTGAGTTTTGAGTAAGAAACCCGCTGCGTAATCTTTCCCTTCAGGTAGGAGCAGCGCCATCTACCCTCTGTATGCATTGTGTAGTTGTACTACATGTTTGGATGCGCAGGTGATCAGCGTTTCAGGACATTTCATGCCAATTTGCTTTCTTTTGTGTGTTGCTTTCATTGTCGTTGTATTCAGAAAGACCACACATACACACTTACCCTTGTGTTGGCAACTGTGGGAGTACAGACACAAGAAAGGAAGCAGATAAGTTGCGATGGCCAATGGCAGGAAGCCGAATATCTGTACGAAACACTTTCAGATTAAAAAGTTCCATTTTTTTTTAGAAGTAAACAGAACTTAACTTGATCCCTAAGCTTCCTGTGCCTCCTACAGTGAAGTACTCTACTCGCTGTCACTATTCACAGAGAGCAAGCTGGCTAGTCTTCCTATTAATCAGTACTGACGCCTTCGTAGTCTGCGACCGAACTGGGCCGACCAGCGATGGGCGGCTGGTTAAGTCAGCGTTGACAGGGGGCGTGGAACTCTGTCTTCCTGGAGATGCGGCGCTGCCAGCTGTTTCCAATGGCGCGCGGGTCAGCGCCTTCTTGATGCCATTTCGCGGCGCGGCGCTGACGAGTGGGCAGGCGGTGCTTTAGGATTGCACACATACAGCAAATGTCTGTTCTCTGCTTATTTGAAATTTATCACGTAAGTGTGTGATTCACTTGCAGTATAAACGTGTGACGGAAAGATAAATTTTCAGTACCAACAAATACCATGTGGAAGAAGAATATACGAACATGTTGTATGGATATCGCTCAGGAAACACTTTGAGATCAGGTAAGTGCCCCACTTGCTTTCTACTGCGTCGTGTTCTTTGTTCTACATCTACATCTACACTCCGCAAGCCACCCAACGGTGTGTGGCGGAGGGCACTTTACGTGCCACTGTCATTACCTGCCTTTCCTGTTCCAGTCGCGTATGGTTCGCGGGAAGAACGACTGCCGGAAAGCCTCCGTGGGCTCTCGAATCTCTATAATTTTACATTCGTGATCTCCTCGGGAGGTGTAAGTCGGGGGAACCAATATATTCGATACTACTTCCAGAAACGCACCCTATCGAAACCTGGACAGCAAGCTACACCGCGATGCGGAGTGCCTCTCTTGCAGAGTCTGCCACTTGAGTTTGCTAAACATCTCCATAACGATATCGCGCTTACCAAATAACCCTGTAACGAAGCGCGCCGCTCTTCTTTGAATCTTCTCTATCTCCTCTGTCAACCCGACCTGGTACGGATCCCACACTGATGAGCAATATTCAAGTGCAGGTCGAAGGAGTGTTTTGTAAGCCACTCCCTTTGTTGGTGGACTACATTTTCTAAGGACTCTCCCAATGAATCTCAACCCGGTACCCGCCTTACCAACAGTTAATTTTATATGAACATTCCACTTCAAATGCTTCCGTACGCATACTCCCAGATATTTTACAGAAGTAACTGCTACAGTGATTGTTATTTAGAAACGGGATGATTTAAAAATGCATATGATAGCGGAACATACTTCGTATTTCGAACAATTCATGTTAGCAACATAATGTACTCCCACAAAGCAAGAAACATATTTATATTACGAATAGTCCTCAGGAAATGCTTTATCACAAGAAACACACAGAATAAATTACGTTACAAGAATGACCCCCATCATTTATTTCATGAGCTTGCATTGAAAAATTAGAAGAGTTGCTTTTTTACTTTTGAATCTGCTAAATAGTGGATACTAAAGTATTTTTAGTGGCAGTCGACACGTTTTGTAAGGAAGTATGAGGAATCAGCCTCCATGGGTATATGATGTCACCTAGAACACATGTGAGCTATTGCCGGCCCAGCGAGGGATCTTCATTCAGGGAAACAATGCAGTGCGATGCAGACAGACACGTCACGCAACTGAGGGGCGACAAGTGGAGGGAAGAAAGAGCGTCACGTGATTGAAAAGCCCGAAATTAACTGTCAGGAGACAAGTCAAGCCATTCGCAGACAAAAACAGAGCGGCCGATCGAGAACTCGTGGCCCCTGGAATCTAAAACTATTTTCGATTTTTGTTGGTAAGTGCAGAAGACCGATGAACCACAGAAAGAGAATAGCATGGATGCAGTATTACTCCGTACAGGAATATCAAGGATGAGAGTGGAACGTCCCAAGCATTTTGGTACAAGGGACCAACGGTCTCCGGTGGCACATTAACTCACTTTACTTTACCCTGTAAACACTACTTGCATATTGGGCCTCAGACGTTTTCAGACTGGCCGACTGCTGCCTCCAAGATGATAGGAGTAGTGATCTATGCTGATCAGGCACAACATTATGAAAATATTGGCTATTAGGTACGTGGTCATGTTAGGCATGGATAACAGCCGCGACGCATCGCGACGTAGAAGCTACTAGCCGATATCTGGATTTGAATAATAACATCTACTTTTTATTCTCAGCGCATATAAGTCCCTGCTGTTCGCGCGTCAGTCACAGTTCTTTGACTACTACTCAAGGTAGTGTTCTTGGCTCCTGAAGAGAGTAAATTAACGGCGTCTACATACAGACGTTGGCACATCTTATCACACACGGAGAGCATTCAGAATGAAGACGGTGACAGCAGGGGCTCGAGAATATGGTTTCTGTCCCATCTTTGTACTTGAGTTTTAAGTACAGACACATCTTGTGGTACCGAGGGTCCTCTCAGTGATATAAAGAGTCTCTCTCCTGTTCTAAACTCTGCAAAAGCCTAACATGAAGCGTGCTCTTCAGGTTAGAAACACTGGACTCGCATTCGGGAGGACGACGGTTCAATCCTGTGTCCTGTCATCCTGATTTAGGTTTTCCGTGATTTCCCTAAATCGCTCCAGACAAATGCCGGGATGGTTCCTTTGAAAGAGCACGGCCGACTTCCTTCCCCGTCCTTCCCTAATCCGATGAGACCGATGACCTCGCAGTCTGGTCTCCTCCTCCACAACCACCTCAACCTCAGGTTAGAACATGGTAAGTTTGAAAATCTGGAGTCGAGAATAAAGAGCACTCTTGCATTGCGGTTTTGAACCGTCCTTCTGAGTCACGGCCGGCGACAGCGTGACAAACTTCACGCGTTGACCGAGCGTGCGGGACACGGTCGTGTCGTGGTTCTGTCTGTATGGCCTTCGGCACGCCACGCCACACCACAGAATGAAATTATGCGCTATACCAAGTACTTCCGGGAAAGAATGAGCATTCTTCCGTCAGCACAAATCGTTTAATTTCGGCAGAATCGTGGTGTCAGCGCTGTTATCCTTCGCTGTTTATTCGTGGTGTAGACGACGTTCACAGGTCCGTTGCATGTTTGCACAAAAGGGGCAATCTAGAGATCTCTTTTGGCATTCCCATTCAAATAGACGATAGAAGGATGAAAATTCTCATTATATATTATGCAGTCGCATAAGCGATGGGTACCGCAAATTTTCGAGGAAACGACATTACAGTATCATGGAGAAAGAATTAAAAATTTTCTTCACAATGAATCCCATCAGTCATTCGTTATTTTTTTGCACTTTCATTGTTCAGTGCTTAAAGAAGCACATTATGCTAAATTTGCAAGCATGCAATATTTGAAAATATTGGTGGTATGAACAGTAAAATTCCTGTTGTCGCACTCCATATTCCAGTATCAGTTACAATTATTTTCGATGGAACTGAACGAAGAGTGCGGAGATTTTATATGTTACTGCTTTGGTTAAGACAAGGGTAAGCCTCGAAAGATTTCTAAGATTTCAAACGCGCTATTGTTGAACTTATGAAATAAAATCGCGTACAGAAACTAAAATTTGAACATTCAGAATGGACTTGACATAGTTCCCACAATAACACATTAAAAGGTGAGGAACAACTTCTTTCAGATTTGACGGGGATGCATGTAACAATGAAATAGTGTTAAGAAGACATACATTTTGACGAATGAAGTCCAGTTTCCTAATCTCACTGCCCTTTAAGAAGACGCGAGAGATCTGAAGAATCCATTGTGGTCTTGTAATAATTTGTAACATACTTTCCTAAACGTTTTAAGAACACTTTCAGTCTCATATCTATTTTCGAGTTGCTGCGCGGGGTAGCTTCGCCGTCTGAAGCGTCCTTTCCTTACCGCGCGCGCGCGCGCGCGTGTGCGTGTGTCCTTAGCGTAAGAAGTTAGTTTAATTTAGGTTAAGTAGTTTAAGTCTAGGGACCGATTACCTCAGCAGTTTGGTCCCATAGAAGCTTACCACAAGTTTAAAAATTTATTTGCCAGCTGCTTTCATGACCGCTTGGCATTTCAGCTGAAAGCGCATCTGTGCGTTGGCAGATGTAACAGACTTATTATTAAAACGAGAATTCCCTTCATGGTCAATCATCTTACGTTAAAACTGTCCAGGACGTCTACATCGCTTTGCTCAGATATTTCCCATGTCTCCATAATGAGGTTGCGGAAGTGCTACAAGTTGTTGAATCTCAACCTGGTACCCGCCTTGCCAACAATTAATTTTATATGATCATTCCACTTCAAATCGTTCCGCACGCACACTCCCAGATATTTTACAGAAGTAACTGCTACCAGTGTTTGTTCCGCTATCATATAACCATACAATAAAGGATGCTTCTTTCTATGTATTTGCAATACATTACATTTGTCTATGTTAAGGGTCAGTCGCCACTCCCTGCACCGAGTGCCTATCCGCTGCAGATCTTCCTGCATTTCGCTACAATTTTCTAATGCTGCAACTTCTCTGTATACTACAGCATCATCCGCGAAAAGCCGCATGGAACTTCCGACACTATCTACTACGTCATTTATGTATATTGTGAAAAGTAATGGTCCCATAACACTGCCCTGTGGCACGCCAGGGGTTGCTTTAACGTCTGTAGACGTCTCTCCATTGAGAACAATAAGCTGTGTTCTGTTTGCTAAGAACTCTTCAACCCAGCCACACAGCTGGTCTGATATTCCATAGGCTCTTACTTTATCAGGCGACAGTGCGGAACTGTATCGAACGCCTTCCGGAGGTCAAGGAAAATAGATTCAGGCTCCCAGGTAGATGCTAATGTTTTCTGGGTCTCATGAACAAATAAAGCGAGTTGGGTCTCACACGATCGCTGTTTCCGGAATCCACGTTGATTCCTACAGAGTAGATTCTTTGTTTCCAAAAACGACATGATACTCGAGCAAAAACATGTTCCAAAATTCTACAACAGATCGATGTCATATGTATATAGTTTTGCGCATCTGCTCGACGACCCTTCTTGAAGACTGGGACTACCTGTGTTCTTTTCCAATCATTTGGAACCTTCCGTTCCTCCAGAGACTTGCGGTACACGGCTGTTGGAAGGGGGGCAAGTTCTTTCGAGTACTCTGCGTAGAATCGAATTGGTATCCCGTCAGGTCCAGTGGACTTTCCTCTGTTGAGTGTCCAAGGAATAGAAAAGCAACTGGAATTACTTACTTCGATGTCAGCCATTTTTCGTTTGTGCGAGGATTTAGAGAAGGAACTGCAGTGCGGTCTTCCTCTGTAAAACAGCTTTGGAAAAAGGTGTTTGGGATGATGATGGCATTGAAAAAGAGGACACGCGTAAAGCTGAAATACTAGAGTGTCTGGATATGCTGTTTCGAGCCACTTACTGATTTAATGTAAGACCAGAACTTCCTAGGATTATCTGTCAGGTCGGTACATAGAATTTTACTTCCGAATTCACTGAACGCTTCGTGCATAGCCCTGCTTACGCTAACTTTGACATCGTTTACCTTCTGTTTGTCTGAGAGGTTTTGACTGCGTTTAAACTTGCAGTGAAGCTCCCTTTGCTTTCGTAGTAGTTTCCTAACTTTGTTGTTGAACCTCGGTGGGTTTTTCCCCGTCCCTCGCAGTGAGAGGGGAGTCCGGAGTTGGTGTTGGACTATATGTTTGTACAAATTGAGGTGCCTGTGTGAGAAGCACGGCATGGACCTGTTGGTTGCTTCGTCCTTCTGGCAGCCACCGCAAGCGGATGTTCGGCCGGAATGTCTACAGTTTGTGGTGAGCATAGTGGTTCAAATGGTTCAAATGGCTCTGAGCACTATGGGACTCAACATCTGTGGTCATCAGCCCCCCAGAACTTAGGTTAGTTAGGTTTAAGTAGTTCTAAGGACATCACACACATTCATGTCCGAGGCAGGATTCGAACCTGCGACCGTAGCAGTCGCGCGGTTCCGGACTGAGTGCCTAGAGCCGCTAGACCACCGCGGCCGGCTGAGCATAGTGTGAACGCGTTCTTGCAGGATGTGCTCCTAGCCTGACTCTTCGTTTTGCTGTGAAATCTTACAGGACACCCGGAAGCAGTAATAGACAAAGGGTCGGCACCCACAAATAACACAGGCTGTGTTTTTGTGGCATTCTGTGTTTCTGGCTCAGCCTCCACCTAGAAAGGGGGGAACGATTTGTGCCTCAACTGAAAGGGGGGTGGGAGGGTTCGATTGGACATCTTTTGGAATTCCTTAATGCTGTAATTTAAACATATAAAAAAGTTGTTCTGTTTGAACTGCAGTGTCCCAAAGAAACAGGCGCTTATTCTGAAAGGAGTGGCGTAATGTTAATGAGTATTTGTTATTCGTCAAATGAAGTGTATTTAATGTCTAGCTGCTTTCGGGGGCACGCAGCTGTGTTATTGAATTCATTTTGAAGTGTTCTGTCGGGTGAATGACTGCTCCCCACTTCAGTGTGTTCATTTCAGTAGTATTGTAAGGTTTTTTTGGATATTTATCAGTGGGATGTATTGATTCAATTTTGTTTTTCTCTTTCTTTTGAATTACGGTGAATTGTTTAGTTTATCTGGTTATTGGCTTAACTCGCGCTTCACGCTCTAAATCAGCTGATATTGAAATTGTTTTCTTAATTCCTGTTTAATGTCAGACAGATTCAAATGTAACTACATTTATGTTATTTTAAATAAATGTGTTGGATTGACCTTGAAGTGTTATGTGCAATCGAAGTAAGGGACCCAGTCCTTCATTAGTGCTTAAAAGTGGCATGTGGTTCGGGTTGTGAGCCCCGTGCTCGGACCAGTGATGTATGCTGTTGAGAAATGTGAACTACAAAGCGAATTCGTATGCAGCGTGACTGCGAATGCGCCGCATTTAAATGTCGGTGCCGTTTCTCCCTCTCCGCCTCTCGCCGCTCTCAGATAGTGTGACGTGGCGCTGGGGGAAATGTGCAACGACGCTGAACACTTGGGGGTGGCAGAGATTACGGCACTCTTGCCAGGGCATGGCACGCGAGCCTGTTCTAAGTGAACGCCCTGTAACTCGGGTGTCTTTGTGCCAGAGCGGTAACCAACCGCCAGGTGAGCACAGGGTATGTGAGTTCCGATGAATGAAAATTACGAAATTCAGTCAAGGAATTTCCTACTCATTCCTATCTCATCATTCTTAAACCAGTCGATCAAAACAGGCAAACGGAGCCAGGAGACTTTGTGCGCTTTTCACTTGAGGCCTGCGAGACGAGTTCGTCGGTTTCAAAATCATGTAATGAAGTGGGACAAATCTTGAGAGAGAGAGAGAGAGAGAGAGAGAGAGAGAGAGAGAGAGAGAGAGAGAGAGAGAGAGAGAGAGGGAGAGAGGGGGGGGGGAGTAAGTAAGTAAATAAGCAGGAATTCTGTACTCCAAAAATTTTGAACACGACATTAGCTGGAATGGCCACGGACTGAACGGTTTTGCCTACGCAGGGCCAAGAAAAGCAACACCTGTGTTAAATGATTTCTGTTTGTCCATAAAGGGCCTCCGTCCAGAATGCAGTGTCTTTCGGAGAAAACGAAATATGTACCTGGGTATCGGCCATCGGGGAGGGAGGGCGGGGGAAGAGGAGAGAGGTTGGGGGTGCCCAGTGAATTGCCTGCTGAAACCCACTCAGGGTCTCTGTTTAGAAAACAGATACTTTGTATAGCACTGTGTAGGCTTCCAAATTTGAGGGAAAGATTAGGTCAGAACAGAGAAAAAAAGAAAAATCTGTGGAATGAAAGCACCTACTGACGAAGCTGATCCAGGTCTGCAGTTAATGAGCAGTTTGTAATCAAGAGAATTTAAAAGCTTCCCCTAACAGTCATTCGGTCATATTTCAGAAAGTATACTCACTTATGGTTTATAATTTACGAATTAAACTCGTTTCTTGATTTGAGTCTTAAATTTAAAAGATACATATAGTTAGAAAGACTTCATTTTTAAATATTTAACTATTTTGTCTGACGGCGACGCCTTAACTCTGGAGCGCCCTCTCTCTACCCTAACAAGGAAACCTCACCATCGCACCCCCTCAGATTTAGTTGTAAGTTGCCACAGTGTATAGGTCTTGAAAAACTGAACACAGATCAATCGAGAAAATAGGAAGAAGTTGTGTGGAACTATTAAAAAATAAGCAAAATATACAAACTGAGTAGTCCATGTGCAAGATAAGCAATATGAAGGATAGTATGAGATAATAGTGCAGTGGTCACGTGGTTAGCGTGAGCAGCTGCGGAGCGGGAGGTCCTTGGTTCAAGTCTTCCCTCAACTGAAAATTTTACTTTATTTTCGCCAAGTTATGATCTGTCCGTTCGTTCATTTACGTCTCTGTTCACTGCAATAAGTTTAGTGTCTGTGTTTTGCGACCGCACCGCAAAACCGTGCGATTAGTAGACGAAAGGACGTGCCTCTCCAATGGGAACCGAAAACATTTGATCGCAAGGTCATAGGTCAACCAATTCCTCCACGGGAAAACACGTCTGATATATTCTATACGACATTGGTGACGGCACGTGCGTCACATGAAGGAATATGTTGTCGACCAACCTATCTTGTACACTTAGCGAATGTGTAAAAAGATTCTTCTACCTTGCCTGATTTAGGTTTTCTTGTGGATGTTATAATCACTCCCAAAAAAGTGATAAACTCTTGTTTTCGTCACATAAACTAAAAATAAAAAATTAAACTTTTCACTCGAGGGAAGACTTGAATCGAGGACCTCTCGTTCCGTAGCTGCTCTCGTTAACCACGGGACCACGGCGCTCCTTGACTCTCACTGTCCTTGATGTTACCTATCTTTGCATGGACTACTCAGTTTGTATATTTTGCGTATTTTTTTCATAGTTCCACACAACTTCTTCCTGTTTTCTCGATTGATCTGTGTTCAATTTTTCAGGGGCCTATCCACTGTGCCAACTTATAGCTAAATCTGAGGGGGGTGCGATTGGGAGGTTCCCTTGTAAGTAACTCCTGACTGCTTAGCCCTCAGCATCAGTTACAGGGACTGAGGCCTCCACAGCAGGTAAGGGGCCATCGCCGTCATCTAGATGGATAATGATACGTCGTTTTAGAGTATAGGCTAGTTTTACACCGTTGACTTCTCCCGTAATTTAGCACTTTATCGTGATTTGGCAAACTCAATAACAAAAGTAACACGAAGTACAAAGCCCCCTGATTTAAACGCTAGGAAAAAAAGAGACAGTAATGAAACGAAACCTCAAGATGCTACTAAAAAACAGCACGTTCTCTTGAAAGCATTGATTTTATGTTTGTCTGAAGCTGAGTTCTAGGTATCAGAACGCCTTTCAGTTCTAACCGTGTTAAGACACTCAGTACGAAACTATTTGCTGTCGATGTTGCACTGAACTGACAGATGGAGATAATATCATTTGTTTTAAGTCTAAGATGAATTGTATGTGTCCAGAACTTGCAGGCAGACTCCTACAGGACTCAGACATTTTCGAACTTGGGGAAAAACAATTCGGCTCTTCTCCCAAGTTTCTACGAAAACGTACCTGCATTTGGCATGCTGATATATGTACGAGTCTAGTCTCCCGTTTTTAGTATCTCTTTAAAGTTCCCAGTACTACCACCGATTGCTATTGCCTCGGAGGACGATTCCTATTTGTTCTGTTTCTGTGAAACTTACTAGCGTGCTCACTTCCCGTTTACGGTGCGATTTATTTTAATGAGGTAAGGTGGAAAAGGAGAAACATCGATTCCCGAAAATAGGTGGCCGCCTGCTCTTGAATAATAGAGCGGTTCGCGATGCGGAACCTCGCGGCCGACTCTTGTTTTACTGGACACGCGCCTTACAAGCCGTTGTTCACATATTTAGCAGATGCCCCAGTGTACTGCGAAAACAATTCGCCTTCCCTGCTGGAAGGTATCAGGGGTCAGTCAATGCGTCACGGCAACGCTGTCTGGCAATGGACTCTCTATTAATTGGGGTACCTTTTAGAGTGTCATTACTGTCCAGTTTTCTTGCTTCAATTCGCTTCTCTCTCCACGATCTTTCATTGAAATGAGGCAGGCGGTTGGTATCGTGTCCAGTGTGTCCACCTCTGGAATTCTTGGGTGGAATTCGTATGTGCCTGGCGTCGTTTCAGCACTGCAAATTCTGTTTTTAGCCAGGAAAATAAGTGAACACGAAGTATTTTTTACCGTCCCAACTGATCCAGAAGAAGTTGAAACTGCGTAGCTAGCACCTCGAGGTTCGTAGTTATAGCTCCACAACAACTTGCATAACGGATCTAATTCAAACAAATTATTGAAACCAATGGCCGTGTTTATCTTAATTTTAATGTAATATCTACATTCTTTCGAAATAAATTATGCTGTGTGAATGTAATATAGCGTTCCCATTTTGTTTTTCCCGTTGAAGGAACTTTAAATTGTCTTCACGGGTATCAACAACAACCACCGATACAGTGCTTCCTTTTTTATCATGACCGAAGTTTTAAACAATGTTTCAGCGTTAAAAAATTCATTCGCCATGTTAGTACGAATATTTGATTTTATATAGTTTTAGAACTTCCGTTTGTAACAAGAGTTACAATACTGGCCATTAAAATTTCTACACCAAGAAGAAATGAAGATGATAAACGGGTATTCATTGGACAAATATATTGTACTACAACTGACATGTGATTACATTTTCACGCATTTTGGGTACATAGATCCTGAAAAATCAGTACCCAGAACAACCATCTCTGGCAGGAACAAAGGCCTTGATACGCGTGGACATTAAGTCAAACAGAGCTTGGATGACATGTACAGGTACAGCTGCCCATGCAGCTTCAACACAGTTGATCAAGAATAGTGACTGGCGTGTTGTGACGAGTCAGTTGCTCGGCCACCATTGAGCAGACGTTTTCAATTGGTGAGCGATCTGGAGAATGTGCTGACCAGGGCAGCAGTGGAACATTTTCGGTATCCAGAAAAGCCCGTACAGGACCTGCAACATGCGGTCGTGCATTATCCTGCTGAAATGGAGGGTTTCGCAGGGATCGAAGGCGGGCAGTGCCACGGGTCGTAACATATCTGAAATTGAATAGTGGACGTTACAAGTGCCGTCAATGCGAACAAGAGGTGACCGAGACGTGTAACCAATGGCACCCCATACCATCACGCCGGGTGATACGCCAGTATGTCGATGACGAATACACGCTTCCAATGTGCGTTCACCGCGATGTTGCCAAACACGGATGCGACCATCATGATGCTGTAAACAGAACCTGTATTCAACCGAAAAAATAACGTTTTGCCATTCATGCACCCAGGTTCGTCGTTGAGTACACCGTCGCAGGCGCTCCTGTCTGTGATGCAGCGTCAAGGGTTACCGCAGCCATGGTCTCCGACCTGACAGTCCATGCTGCTGCACTCGTCCTCGATTCAGGCATCTTATCCGCATGGCTATAACGTATCGTGCAGCCACGTGTCGATCCCTATCATCTCGACTCCTAGTGATACGAGGCCGTTTGGATCCAGCACGGCGTTCCGTATTACCCTACTGAACCCACCGATTCCATATTCTGCTAACAGTCATGGGATCTCGACCAACGCGAGCAGCAGTGTCGCGATACGATAAACCGCAATCGCGATAGGCTACAATCCCACCTTTATCAAAGCCGGAAACGTGATGGTAAGCATTTCTCCTCCTTACACGAGGCATCAAAACAACGTTTCACCAGGCAACGCCGGTCAACTGTTGTTTGTGTATGAGAAATCGGTTGGAGGCTTTCTTCATGTCAGCACGTTTTATGTGTCGCCACCGGCGCCAACCTTGTGTGAATGCGCTGAAAAGCTGATCATTTGCATATCACAGCATCTTCTTCCTGTCGGTTAAATATCGCATCTGTAGCACGTCATGGTGTAGCAATTTTAATTGCCAGTAGTGTACTTCAGTTTTCCTAATCAACAGTTTTGACAACCTGTAAAGCATAGCGTTTACTCGGTGCTCTAAGCTTCTCATATTTCTTTTGAAATTACGTAACTTATTGAGATATCGAAAAGTAGATTTTGAAGTAGTGTTAATTCACATTTGGGCGTCATTCGTATTCTTCAATAGTCTGTCTTGAGTAAAAGCCCAAAACTCCAACGATGAACTGAATCAAGTATTCATCAGAATGAAATTACTACTCAAGATATTTTCTTTAATTACTGTTCTTCAGAAACAGTTCCTGTACACTTTCTGTCCTATACCAACTCTGGAACAAGTTTTGTTTGCAGACATTTCAGTGCGCAAAACTGAATTGTAATACTACAATAATGTTTTGCTGTTTATAGGGTATCAGGCGCACGACTTACTACGTTACGCCCCTTAATACCGCCCTCCCGTGAACCATGCTGAAAGTGGTTACCAGGGAGGATGGTATATGCTTAGTACATCAGATAAAAGGTGCTGCTCAAACTCTTTACTGTGTGTCTGAAAACTGCCGCTGGAGAGCGCTGCAGTCAGAAGTCTTTCAATGTTACACATATAACGCATCTTCAAAAGTTTGTTTTGTGATTCGGTTAAATTCGTAAACCTCTTACTAATGGATTTCACTTTTTTGAGCTCTGGGGAGAGCCTCTAAGCTCGGCTGTGCCTGTTGTTCGTTCTAATAGACGCAGTGAAAGGGGTAATTGTAGAAGTAACAACAACCACATTTGTTACCTTGTCCACTTGCTAGCCATGTTGTCTGGCTAGTTCAGTACAGTGTATACCATACACAGTAACATTGTTCGATTTTGTCAACGTGCCAGGACATAGGCTAAACTCACTCTTGGAAACGTTAATTTAATATACTTTGTTGCAGAATAAAAGACCGCGGCAGAGTCTTTTATCCACTTTAATTTCTTATATGAGAGCATGCTCAGAAGGCAGAGTACACTACAGTCGACAGTTGTTGTATATCAAATGTTTCTGAGATGCCAAGTTCCCTTTCTCCACCTCCCACTAATGAAAAACAAACTAAATGTAAAATCGTTTTCTCGAAATTTGTGGTAAGTTCCTGTGGAACCAAGCTGCTGAGATCATCGGTCCCTCAGCTTCCAGACTACTGAACTTACCTTAACGTAACTTAAGCTAAGGACAACACACACACACACACACACACACACACACACACACACACACACACACACACACACACCCGTCCCCGAGAGAGAACGCGGACCTCCGACGGGGGCAGCCGCGCGATCCGTGACAAGTCGCCAAAGACAGCGCGGCTACTACGCGTGGGTAACTAAATGTAGAAACTTGCAGTGCAGTGGTAACTTCGTAATTTGAGGATTCATAATAACAATATCAGAGTCCATTTCTTTCTGCGTTGGAGACATTAACGAATTATTTGAAGTTGTAGTGTTTTTTGTGCTCATTAATGATTTCGACGGATAAAAGATGATGTAACAACTTTGAACGACGGAAGCAATGAAGGCTGAAGGTTCTAGTGAGGCTACATGTTTCATCAGGGAAGTGCAGTTAATAAGCGCAAGAGCTGGACATGCTTCTTGGTTCAAAATAGTTCAAATGGCTCTGAGCACTATGGGACTTAACAGCTGTGGTCATTAGTCCCCTAGAACTTATGTTAGTTAGGTTTAAGTAGTTCTAAGGACATCACACACATCCATGCCCGAGGCAGGATTCGAACCTGCGACCGGAGCAGTCGCGCGGTTCCGGACTGCGCGCCTAGAACTGAGAGACCACCGCGGCCGGCTAGACATGCTGAGCAGGGACTCTGCTATTTATCCTTTATTTACTTGCTTCTTGTTCACCATGCAAAGGAGTAAAAAAAAGACGATATTGATACAAATAATGACAAAAATTATGGTGAGGGATGTTTATCAATAGTCAAACCTGTATGCCTCTACTCTGGTTTGACATGGGGAAGACTTCCATGTTGCAAGACGTAGTTGATAGTAATTTAACACTTCTTAATATTGGAAATGTGAACAAATATCTTTGGCTGTTTCGGCAGAAAAATCGGACCTCACAGTAAGCTTTTTGCTGTTTATTTTATTTTTCTAATGATAGAAACATAAGTAAATCAATAAACAATAAACATTTTATGATCTCTAATTTACGCGGTATAGCTTCACATAGACGGAAGTCATCAAAACACAAGTATGAAATACATATAAAAAGCAGCATAACTAACAATCCATTATAATAAGAAAGGTATCCAGTTGTTAATATAAACTTAAATATCACAAAATCCACAACTTCATTTGGCGTCACTGTCAGAAAATCGTTTGCAATCTGAGGGCATACGAGGTACATCCAGTACAGCATGGTATGATATCCATCAGCACACCTGCCACAGTTTGTTCTCATCCTGTGAAGAATTCACAATGACTGATGTGGTACTCTAAATGTGGATGGGGTACTTCAGTTAAAACTTCCGGGCTGAGAGGCCGTGGTCGATGTATAAAAGTTCCACCTGACGTTTCGTCTCCATCTGCGGGAGACATCTTCTGAGGTCGTCCGGCTACTGTATAACTGGATGGTGTAGTTATGTAGGACATTTTGCAAAACTTCACTTGGGTTGGTGGGATCTTTATCTCGATTCATTAATTTATTTATTGCTTTCGAATCACTAGGTCAGATTTCCAGTTGGTCTTACGCTGGGATTATAGAGCGCAGCCTATTCCTTCGTATTCGTTGATATCTGTAGTTTTTGGTAGTTGTAAAATCTTACTGTAGCCGCTGACAACTGCTGTGCATCTCCGTACTGGTAAAGTTGGGATATGGCTCACAGGTGGTAGAAAGTGGTTTGGAACGACTTCAATCTTAGGCCCAGTTAGATACTATCACCTAATTTTTTTGTGATATGTGGTAGAGTTACTGAATTTTTACTATTGGTCATAGCTCTTACTATCTAAGAGAATTTACAAGTAACCTGAGCCAGTGTGGTAGACACTGCATTCAATCGAAAGCATACAGTATACCCATCTTCCTACGCTACATCGGAGCATGCTGAACATTGTATCTCCCGTGGCTATTGACTGAATTAGGCCCAAGATCTACGTTGTCATAACTTCTTCCTCGAATACCAAGTCCTTAATGAAAGAAGTGGAAATACAATTAAGAGAAAACAACCTTTGCATCCTCTTGCGTGTAGTAAACATCTGGCTTCACGTATGTTCTGGATCGTTGTCAGAAGAATAGTTGATCCTATATTGATTAAAATTCGAAGCAAGTACGATCCGTCCGACTTGCATCCTGCCACGCAATCAGTCACTACACGTGGGGCCAACTTTGAATTCATTCATTCATATATATAGTTGTAAACATTCAAAAAGAAATTACCTAAAAGACTTAGACACAACGACATATCGTAGGTATCTCAATGTTGATATCACATCAGTTCTACTTAAAGAGGACAAACAAAATTAGATATAGATAATGGAACCGTCAACTGGTTCAACATGCGGTATGTTTGCTGTGTTCGGTAATTAGTGAAATAGAATCCGATTTAAATCACTTAATATTAACGTGCACTGTGACGACTATAAAATTACAGATTACTCAATGTGCTAACGGAACTCGAGTAACATTCATGTCCTAACCGATTTCGTATTGTGGAGCTCGAATATCGTTTATCCATTCTGACACAATCATACCAGGGTTTGCTCTTCAGTTCTGGGTGAGTACGAGAAAAGCTCTTCCTTTGTTATCCTCGGTCACTATCCATCTCCTGCTCCATTCATCATGTGCTCTTTGGTATATTTTCCGTACGAAGTCACAGCATCGGAGTGCAACATTTTGGAATATGCCCTGATAAATACTTCCTTTAGCATATATGTCGACTATCGTTCCCAGTGCTGCCTGAATGCCCTTTGACTCTACAGCAAGGAAACCTTTTCTTGCAGTATAACTTTGTGTACATGACAAACCGGAGGATACAAACAACATACCGGAATGCGACCACGCCTGATCGTATGTACCAGATTCAGTATATCTTCAGACAGCAGCATCTTCGCAAGATTAAAATTTATGCTTCAATAATTTTCTACAGAAGTTACATAGAACATCATCTGTGTTATTCTCACAAGAATGATGATAGTAAGCTCATCTGCGTCACGCACTTGGTACAAAAGAACGAATTTGAATAGTAAAACATATGCTGTGTTCGTTGTGCGCACGTTATAAAAATGCAAATTTCTGACACATTCCGAGCAACCGATTAAGATTTTCTCCGTTGAAATCGACATGATTCGTGGTAAACATCGACCTTTTAAGCATAGTGTGATTTGTGAGATGTTAGCCATTTAGTATAAATAATTACATTATACTTCGTTTTCTGGAGTAGACACTTCAAGCTATATCTCGTGTGATAACTACACACAACAAGTAGATCGCGGAACAATATGTTAAGTAGACTTTAGAAGTAGTTGAAGCATAATCTGAACGACTTAATGGGTCGCCGTGTGACTAGAGACCATTTGTGGCTGTACCATTACCCTCTAGGACCAAGACCACAGTAGGTGGTCACAAATGAAAGTACCGAAGATACTGAACCCAGATTTTGGGTGGCAATAGTGCTAGTGGTTTTTTCTTGGGACTCGTAGGGAATTGTGACAATTGACTGAAGAAAATTGAGATTTTCAAATACAGAAATCAATAGATGCTTTGTACCAAATTTAGCAACACGCTAACAGGTATACCAGCAGGTCAATCAAGAATTCCTCCTTACATGCGACACACAGCCAACTCTTCTGTCTTTATAAGGGTGAACGTTCAACACACCTGAAAGGGCCACTAGTGGATTTTAGCCTCGTGAAGTACCTAGCATATAGTGGAAATTTCTAAATCCCTTGCAACACTATTGTGTCCCCACGCCTTATGGTCTTCGAGAGGCTCCACAGAGCCTAACGGAAAACGAGTAGTCTTCATACGGATTAAATCTGTTGCGTCACAAAAAGAAGCGTCTTCAGGAGAATGCAATGGACATCCTGCAGCGTTCGGACTACAACAATGACACTAGTCCATTTCATATTACTGCTCACTAATTACGCCAGGCCATAATACGCACCTTTCACCTACCCACGCTATAATTACTAAACAGCCTACAACTACCACTACGAAAACTTTACAAAAAGGTTCGCTTTACGCTTATAGTAACACGACATTACATCCGCTTCAAATCTGTACTTACGAAATATAACAGTAGTCTTATAGGAGCAAGATTTTTTTAGGTTATGACCACTTTCCTGCCACGCAGATTAATGCACTGAGAGTTAAGCTCCACAAACGAAACGAGAAAGGAAAGTTAACATCGCCCGCATCGAATACGCATGGCGGATTAACGACAGTTGATCTGGCACACAGGTAGAATGAGTGTGGCTTTTGTATGGTTTCGTACGTTCATATAGGTAAACGCTGGTTTGTATTTTCTGTGGAGATTTGGATCCAATTAGTGAACTGTTGTAATACACTAACGTGCAGAAAAAAGTTTATTCACGAACTTCCCTCCCTTAACAGTCTCAACGGTGAGATAAATTTGCCAATTCACGTATAAGAAGGCCCGGACGGCGGATTAAACAAAAGGAAATTGGGAAAAGTGAGTAAACTTCTCCTTAATTCGCATTCAGAACCAGAAAAAAGGCATGAAAGGAAACAATTTCTTGAACCAAAAGATTATTTTTTTTTTTTTAGAATTGCATTTTGGATCCGTAAAAGTGTTTAGAATTCACCCCTGAAACGATTTTTCCGAATACGGAACGGAAATGTTTTTTGTTCAACCGCGAATAACAAAATGTACCTGCCTGATATCGGCCTTTTCCACGCCAGTTTTTTTTTTTTTTTTTTTTTTTTTTAGCAATTCCGACTTTGTAGCCGCGAAAAATTATTCTAGGTCCTTACCCATGACTAAAACTGATACAGTGATCAAGGGGGCTTACGACGTACTACGGCTTGGCAATCCGACGGCATTCCAATTCGGTGGAACAGATGAAAAATGCAATTTTGGCAACGTATTTCCACAAGTTTTCGACTGATGACCACCCAAAACACCTAAATTGTCCGGCTGGGAAAATTTTTTGGTGCAAGTGGCGCATTGCAGAGGCTACCGGACATCTGGACGAATATCAACACGACCAGCCGCTCTCCAAAGAAGTTCAAAAAGTGATTCATCCGATCTACGAGGCCCTTTCGGAGGACGTTATTGCACCGGTGCTTGGGAGGAAAGACAAAAAAATTCAAATGAAACTTTGGAAGTAAGCCCACAGGCATTTGCAAACACACGCGTTCATTCTGGTGTGAAGACTGTGGAGATTACGACTTCCCTGGCAGTGAGTAGCTTCAACGAAGGGTATTCGGCAATTCCGAAGACCATGACAACGATGGACGTCACCCTGGGACACTATTCGACGCAATTCGCCAAGCATCCGGACGACCATCGGATTCAAGCGTCCAAAAACCGTTTGTCACCGGCCGTACGAGCGGCTCTGGAGCAGCACAGGATGGCCCAGATCGAGGAGAACCCCCTCTATGAGGATGAGGAAGGACTAGTTTATGGACCCGGAACAGCAGTTCGAAAGTAAGTTGCATAATATTGCATTTATATGTAATCGAAACTTGAAACGCGTTTTTCTCGAAATGTTTTTTTATCGCGTGGTATGGTAAATTCAAATCTACTGAACCGATTGGCGTGATGCTTTGCTTCCGAAAAAGCCAAGTAAATTGTCTAAGAGCTGCACCACTTTTCTTCCGATCCATCAACTACAAATATTTTTACTTGGCCGACGACGTCGAAAAAATCGATGAAAACCCCTGTTTTTTTTTTCAAATGACCGCCATTTTGTTTCCTATGGCCGAAATGACGTTAGTCAAGTATATAACCTCGCTTAACTCAATTTTGATTTCAGACGAGGCGGCTGACTTGTGACATGCCGCGCGTGGAGGTCTGCAACGAAATTTTGTTTCGTTCCGACGGCACTTCCGCCTTTGCCCTTTGATATTTCCTCTACAAACTAGAATTTTTTTCGACCGGAAATGTCAATGTCAAATTTGGTGAAGATGTTTGTTTATTGATATCAATAAATTCCGAGAAAAAAATTCGCATAGAACATGCATTTTTCAGGCCAAAGATAGTAAAACTCCCCTTAAGCTAGTGAATGTGTAAAGTACGCTCCTATCTTGTCAAACGAGTAAAATCTTGAAGTTCGAGAAATATTCAGTTGTACCACTGTACCGGAAATGTTTGGAAAGAAACACAGACGCAAGATGGCACCTAAGCAATGGTACCTGTAAGGTTCTCGAAGATTTGTTATGGTAATTGTGGTACGGGAAATGGATCATTTCATCTGCGATTGCCCTCAACAGCAACACTTCTATGTTTCAGAAATATACACAAGAAAGCGGTTTATGATCTTTCCTCTTTATTTACAGGAACACGACCGATTTCGTGGTATCAGCTCACACCTTCAGTTGTACGTACGCCAGCAAAACATGAAACCTGAAACCTTTGGTACGGATAGGTGAGGGTCTCAACCTCTTAAAAATGAAATATTGCCAGTTATGGGTAATAACAGAGTTATAGGATTTGATGTACGCGCTTAGACTATACAAATGCGGCACCAAAAATAGATCGAACATCTTAAAACACTCTTTAATATCGTAATATTATATAGTTATAATACAGGAAAACGTTTGTAAGCAGCTGTCGTTGACAGTTACTACCCGAAGTCCATAACATGAATACGTGAACAAACCCGTTAGTCTAGTAACGGCATCAGCGAAAACGAAAGCGTATCGATCAGCGCGCTCATCATTTATCACGGGAGTTAATCCATTAAAGTAGCCATGCCAGCCGCCGGAACAGAACGCATTACGAAAGTGAATGGTGTAACAGCGGCTGTAGCTCTCCCACTACACAGCGCACTGCGCGGCCGTCCGATGCAGCGAGACCGACCACGGCGGGCCGCCGCGTCGTCACTAGCGAGCTAGCAATCAGCTCGTGGCCACAAACAGGCGCCAACAGAACGGATTTCGCAGACGCTCAGATGTAACTGGTACCAACTACGCGGAACTGTGTTATCGGTTTCGTCGCATCGTATTTCTCTCAATTATTGGTGTTTGTGGCTTTTGTAAACTACAATCGAAAAGTTCAGCAACTTGAAAAACAAAAACTCAGGCGGAAAAAGAATCTCAACACGAAGTAAGAGGTGCAATATAAACAAAAGTTGGTAAGCGTCAAATCACTTAACACTTACGGGCTGCGGTGGTCCATACATAAAACTCTCCCCTGACGTTTCGCCTTCGACTGCGGAAGGCATCCTCCGAGGACAAGCGGCGAAGGCGAAACGTCAGGGGAGAGTTTCATGTAAGGACCACGGATCGCAGCCCGGAAGTGTTAAGTGATGAGAACACCTGCCGTGAAAGCCTTCATTCGTTAGTAGGCGTGTTCCTACATGTGAAAGTTGATGTCGATTAAAATTTTGCAAGCTGTCTGCGTGCTAGACGTAGTGTATCAACACCTGGAGGTACGGCCTAGGATGCGATTTCGTATGACATCATGAGCAATCTTGTGGTTTCCCACGGACACTGACTGCAAATTTGAAATCAGTCTGGTGAATCGACGAGTTGTGCTGCCATTCACGAACAGCATTAAAGGGTGTGTTTTCCAATAAGAGAATGGTCATCCACGTACCGCTGTTGAAAGCCGACATGCCCTACAGTGTGTCGACACCTTGCCTTGTCCCAAACGTGCTAGGGTGAAGACATTTTTGGTGACCGAGCAGGCTATCACCAGATGAAAACTCCAGCGTCTTCCACAAACCGAATACCTGTCTTAACTGACCAAATGCAACAGGCATGGAACTCCATCCCACAAACAGCCGTCAAGCACCTGTACAACCCGTTATGCCGGAGCCAAGGTACCCCTGAGTGCCGGCAACTCGTATTACACCACGGAGGACGGCCTTATCTATGTCCAAGGCGTATCAGAAGCAACACATTAAACACAGGATATTTACATACAAGATAATGGAAACAAACATCCCGAGCACTACTTCCTGCAGGGCGAGCTCGACCCACTGCATGCAGTAAACACCAAAACCTGACTGAGCAACGAACGAAAAGTCAACAATAACGATGTCAGTAGAAGTTGTTTGCGAAAAATTGTCAGTCATCAACCTTGTGAACTTATGTCAGTAAAAGTCTCCTAAGTGAAGAACCCACCCCGAAGTTGTCTCCAGCTAATCACAACACAACACAATGCAGGCACAATTACAAGCTTGCATTTAATGTTCTGGCGGTTACTCCGGTTATTAATGTACCAGCATTTCGCATTTGCAGTGGCTTAAATCACGTTTCCATCAACCCGTAATCTTGCAGTGTTGATCACTAAAATATGTTACCCTAATAAATGTAGGTCAGTGGAATTTCGGAAATACATTAATTATTTTTTGGTGTTGCGATTTTTTTCCTGTCAGTGTAGTAATTTTCCCCACGGGCGAGTACACACCTTCTTGCAACAATTAACAGACTGATTTTATTCCTGGCGCATAGGTGACATCAGCGCCGTGAATACGGTTGCAGCTTGATCTAAAAACTGTAAACTGTAGCCAGCTGCGAGCAAGCCGTGATGAGTATTGGAAGTGCGACCTTAGTGTGCCAACGCTGTTGATTTACAGAGTCTACTCCATTTTGATTTGTAACACAAGTGCTCAAGACGTTCCCCGAACTGGTTTAGCATAACTTTCTCACATCTCTAAATTTGTTTACCATACCTAGACTCCAGAACAAAAACGACGGGTGGATAGCTTCTGCAATGCTGTTTTTCTCAAGGTAACAACTAACCGCATTATAGCAGAAGTTGGAAATACCGCTTCAATTGTGAGGTTCTTTCTATTGAAAACACGACCTGTTTCGGACTCTCATACGCCCATCATCAGGTGTTACAACTTTATGCTGTGACCCCGAGTACTCTGTTCTCTGCGCTCACTGGTGATACACAGCGCCCTGTAATCGTCCACCGCGGCGCAGCACGAAGTTATATGCCCATCATAAGGTGTTGTAAGTGTGGTGTCACCGCCAGACACCACACTTGCTAGGTGGTAGCCTTTAAATCGGCCGCGGTCCGTTAGTGGCGACACGCGGGTCCGACGTATACTATCAGTGATTGCAGACCGAGCGCCGCCACACGGCAGGTCTAGAGAGACTTCCTAGCACTCGCCCCAGTTGTACAGACGACTTTGTCAGTATAGCATCGCTAACAAACTACGCTCTCATTTGCCGAGACGATAGTTAGCATAGCCTTCAGCTATGTCATTTGCTACGACCTAGCAACGCGCCATTATCATTTGCTCTTTATCTTGTGATGCATGTACCGTCAGACCGATGTTCACCAATTATGGATTAAAGTTAAGTATTCCACAGCTACGTCCTTTTTTGCTAGTCTAATTTCCTTGTCCTGTTCCAGACCTTACGCCAGCCTGCGTGAGCTTAACGCGTGCCTTTCGGCTTCCTCTAGTAACACAGTGTTGGCTCTCCTGCCAACCACAACAGTAAGAGTCCGAACACATTCTTGTTTTAAACTTCTACATCTACATATATACTCCGCTAGCCCCCAAGTGGTGTGTGGCGGAGGAAAACAAAACGAACATTACGCCTGAAGCGGTATTTTCAGTCCTGTTATAAAGCTCAGTTGCAGATGTTCCTCCGACTGGACTGTTTGATCACTCGTGATGACAGTAATACAAAATACGGGCACAGTCTTTTTACTAGCAAAACGAATTTATCACAGAATGAAGTGTTGAAAGTCCCATTAATGGTCAACGTTATGACGATGTATGTGAGAGTGTCACACTGGTGTAAATATAACTTAGAAATATCCTCCTTTTGTATGTTGCCAAGAGTTGCATATAGTTGTATGAACGTTGTGCTCAAGTGGAGGGAGACACCTGCAGAATAACTGAAGCATTAAAATGATCACCTTAATGCCGCCCTATTTATTATTACATTAGACTCGTGAACGTACTCTCCAAGTCTTAAAAGTTCAAATAGTCGAATGGTCGAGCTGTTATTTGCTGCGTTTTTTTGTGTAACCTCATTTGTTTGCAAATTATGTACTATTTAATTTCCCTCGTTAAATCTATCAGTAACTATATCCTACTTCCAATTGCTATGACCGAACTGTAAGTGTACCTCTGTTTTCTGAATTTGAGTGGACTCAGTACGAAAGCTAAATATCTAGTACCACAGGCTGTGAAAGTGTGTAACTTTTTAACGCACAAAAAGCCGATCTTTACCCGCAAATGACGTTAGAATCATCAGATACGAGGATACATGCTGAGGAAGCATCTGCGAACCGAAGGAAGCGTGACTTAAGTATCCGGGACGCAATGGTTTCTCAACCAGACAGTTCTCAGCAGAAAGTTTGGTTGTAATAAATGTGGTCACTGTTCTGATTTTATGAACTATATCTCATCAGCGCACGTCCTACTCGGAGATTGCTACAGACAGTTTTGAACTAAACAAAAGGGCATAAGTACCAAGTAAATCGACTGTATTTGAGAGCTCGTGGTAGAGTAATTAAAATCCTTACGTATGACAAACAGTTTCACATCGGCAAACACGGTATTGTTGTAAACACGGTGGTGCGGAGTCACGCACGAACTTCCGTCAACACTCATCGCCAGCCGGAGTGGCCGAGTGGTTCTAGGCGCTTCAGTCTGGAACCGCGCGACCGCTACGGTTGCGTCCTTAGGTTAGAACTACTTAAACCTAACTTAGTTCTAGGGGACTGATGACCTCAGATGTTAAGTCCCATAGTGCTCTGCACCATTTGAACACTCATCACGAGGTATAAGCTGAACCCGAAAAATGGATAATCGGATAACAAAGATGTTAGCGCATTCACAGTTGCGATAAGACATTTTTTAGTTTTTTTCGTCAGTGAGTGGCTGTGTTTTAGTTATCTACTAAAAGTCTGAAAAAATGTTAAATTTAAAAATTCTTAGCATGGGCACCAGAGGAAACAGACACTTCGTTTCTTATATGAATAACAATCGCGGTCGGACAACGGGTGTTTACAGTATTCCTTTAAGCTAGACTTCACCTCCCATCGATGTCAAGTTTGGGAAAAACAGCACGTGTGTGTAATTTCACGTTAAACCGTAGACCCTTTTTTTCGATAGAACAGATTAGGAACACTCAAGTCGCCTTTTGAGAGACTTGGACCAGGCCATTTAGGAAGACTGTTATAATGGAGTATTGTGATAAAACAGGAATTTCTGAACCTGTCCTGAGAACGTGTTGGTTATGTTTCATGTGTTCAACTAAGTAATATATCCGGAAGTTTGTCGTATTGACTGTTCATGGAAAACAGTTCTTTGCTTTATGCGCAACGCACGGCGTACTTTTGAACTGCCATTCATTATTGAAATTAGATGAACCTTAAACCAAACTCAAAAATAAAATGTGGTCACAATTGTGGCGTATAGTATTCAATCACTCAATCATCCGTTAACAATATCCATTGTATGTATTTAGTCAATTATCTTATAGTTTAATTTGTTTCAAAAACTGGTATATTTAACTGTAAAGATAATCATTTCCTGAAATCTATAAATCAAGACCCTTGAACTAACTGAATATTTCCATTTCACTTCTCTGGGATACTCGCAGGCACATTCAAAGTCAACATCCACTACACGTGGGTCTGTGACCTTTGAGTGACATCGATATATATTGCGTAATCTGTTACAAACGCAGGTTAACACCTTGCTGTTCAAGTCAACGCCGTGATTGTCACTTCACAGATGTAGCTACTATAGAAATGACACAAAGATGATCTATTAAGACTTTAATCGCTTCGATCAAAACCCTTCAATGAACGAGACGTTTTCAATACCGAAGTACCATACTAATGCACTGAGTCTTAACTTTATCATCGCGCCTAGTGATTAGTAGGAGTGGGTGCTGCTGATTTACTGTAGATTTAGCTCATTTACTGTCTTACTAGCATAAAATTTTTCAGCCTGCGTGTACACACACAGTAAAGATAACTATGTGCACTTCATATCTTGTACATAGTATGGTTTATATTTAATACTGAAAGAGCCTTTCCTTACGTCATAATTACACCGAAAGACGCCAGGAGGAACTAAATATTTACACTGTCTTTATATTATGCAAATGGACAACAGCGCTACGTCCTCATAATAAATATGTTGCGAAACCATGAGCATCAAAATCGTTTAATGTCGAACCACATGTATAACGTGTAGATCGTGAAGGTAGCGTTGCCAGGAACTATCTGAATACTATGCACAAGAAGTACAATATCGTTCTTTTCTCTGCTGGTGTTATTGTTCGCATAATAACGAGAGAAAAGGAACTCACTTAACAAGAGATAGGAGTAACGTAAGGACCTGGACAAATTATGTTATGCACCTGTGAGAGGATGAGATACCAGCTTAACGTTTTCTCTGTATCTGGGCTGGGACGATACGGAGAAATAAAGCTTAGAATATGAGCAGATGCATCAGAACCTGTCAACCATACGATGTCAACAATGACTGAATGCGACGCATAATGTCACGTGAAATTGGAGCTACTAAAGGGAAGAACGATCTATCGGACGAAGATTTTGTTGTGTCAGTCGAGATATTAGAGTACTAATCATACAAGAATTAAAAGGACGAACGCTTTTTTGAGTGGAGCGTCATACTTTTTAACAGCAATCGAAAGATCCTTTGATGAGTAAAATGATACAAGATTCGCTAATGTTGACGTTTAATTTTTAGCGTATTTCTCGGTTACCGTTACGAGAAGTGTCAAGGCAAAGATGACATGAGTGCCCCATTCGCCTCGTCTGAAATCGGCTCATAATGTAAACAGACTCCACTGTCAGATGCAGCATCTACGAAGCTAATAAGATTGAAAGTATTTCGTTTACGCCCTACCTTACACAATGTATACATGGAACTAGCTACGGCAGTTGATAGATGGAAGTATGCAGAAACTTTCAACGTATCAGAAAGGGCTTATAAAAACTACGTATTTCAAATATGTGTACGTACTCAAGCTTTAGTAAACAGCTTTTGTTGAAACGAGGAGACAGAGGAAAGATTTGACACAACGATGCAGTTGCGCATGGTAAGTCCAAAAGGTGGCGCTTTAATTTGTAACAGCCGTTTTCGGACGTCTTGTCTTTCAGTTTAAGGTTACTTTTCAGCCATTTTGGGAGCGCGTTTCAACGTAAACAAGGTGTCTTATCACTTCACTGGTGATATCAACAATCTTGGAATGCCGTTCAAAAAGTATTGCATTCCACTAAAAAACGGATTTTCTTCAATGTCTTAGTTGATACAATAATTTTCAGGGTGGGACGAGTAGCACCGAAGCAAGCATACATGTATAGCAGCTATTTAACGCAACTTTATTTATTATGGACTACCTAGAGGCGCAACAGGTACAACAAAATGCATGCTGCACTATTTGAATGGTTTTCTTCACGCTGGTCTCCACGGTACTGGATACTAGGTTAGAGGAAGACATTTTATCCCAAAAAGACTGTTTCCCAGCCCTGTATCATTTCCTGTTACTGTAATTTTAAAATGGCCATGTGGTCAAAATTGGCCCAGTATCATGTATAAGTTGTTGAACAAAATATGCGTTTGGATCTCTCACGGGATCAAAACATTCCACGTGCCACGCGTGTATTCTGTGTTGTTTAGTTCCAGCAGGTTGTGGGCAAACAGTAAATTTTAAACACTGGTAAACTGGCATTTCCCTCATGAGTCACAACACTGTGGAATCAACGGAGTACGGGATTAGTACTGTTAATTTCACAAAAGTTTCACAACTTTTAGGGACAAGTTGAACAGGGGATGAACACGTGGACTGCTTGGACCGCAAGTGAGAGCGAGTGAGAGCGAGTGAGAGCGAGTGACGTAGTGGACCTCTTTCCTCCCCCGCCCCCAGCCCCCCTCCCCCCCTCCCCAAGCCCTTGGATTTTCCTAATTTTACTAGCACTGATATCACAAATTCAGAAAACCTGTTTTAGGTGGAGAAGTCACTGGCATGCATTTTAATGCGCATTGTGTAGTTTTAGTTTTGGTCATAAAAAGTGCGTTACGTCTGGCGCCAACGTAAACATTAGCCAATGCTGAACGTTATTATATCGCCACAACTTTATTTGACACTCTTAAGGTGTAAAAGTACAGATGCCACTACGCCCTCCCCCCTACAGTGTAGAAACACAGCTTTCGCAGAACAGTGACATCATTTAGCGTGCAGTAGCTGAGAAGCAAGCTGACGTAACGTGGCCGTCGCGAATGGAGTAACCTGCAGAGGCTTCCTTATCGGCCGGCGCGTGGCGCCACGCGTCCAAGCGCGCCACGGTGAGCTGGGGATCAGCTGTGCGGCCTTACCGGCAGGGCTGCCACAGACGACATACTCGGCGGTGCCGTGTTAGAGCGGGACGCCGGGTCCCGCGACGTCGCTCGGCAGGACGCAGGCGGCCGGGCGGCCACGCGGAGCAGGCGCAGACTCTGGCGACACGGACGACGGCGCAGGGTCTGCCGACATGGCCGGCCGCAGAGCGCGGAGCTAGGCTGAGGTGGCCGCTGGCGTGGCGGCACCGTCCCCGGCGCGGCTGCAACTGGAGGCCGGGGGTCGCCGCGGCGCCGACCGCGGTGCCCCTGGCGGCGGCGCGCGCTACCAGCGGCGGCGGCGTGTGACGTCGCGTCTGCGCACGCGCACTGCGGCCCGGCGCCGCGATCAATAGACGGCGCCGCTGGACGCCGCGGGACCAGCAGTGTGGGCCACCCACGCCGCGCGACGCTTCAAATCAGAGTCTGGCGTCCCTCTGATTCCCCCCCCCCCCCCCTCTCTCGTATCAAAGTTTAAATTGTCACATTGGGGGAAAAAATTCCAGCTATGACCGTAAACCTCTCACATGTACCGATGACTACGTCTTGATCAGTTTGTCGGATGCACTCACAATGGGGGCGGGTTCTAACAAAGAGCCCAGGGAGAAACCCTTGCTGGATCTGAACGTAACAAGTAGTTTGTTGAGCGGTGGAGGACGCGCTTGCAGCTGAAGGCTGTAACGCAACGAGTCTTGAGGGAATCCCGAGAGTGTAGTGAAACGTAACGGGAGAGTACATCTACATGATTACTCTGCAATTCACATTTAAGTGCTTGGCAGAGGGTCCATCGGACCACAATCATACTATCTCTCTGCCATTCCACTCCCGAACAGCGAGCGGGAAAAACGAACACCTAAACCTTTCTGTTCGAGCTCTGATTTCTCTTATTTTATTTTGTTGATCATTCCTACCTATGTAGGGTGGGCTCAACAAAGTATTTTCGCATTCGGAAGAGAAAATTGGTGACAAATTTCGTAAATAGATCTCGCCGTGACGAAAAACGTCTTTGCTTTAATGACTTCTGTTGTGGCGTAGCAAGACAGCCACACCACTCGGAGGTAGCCGAAAGGCACGCTAACTAATGCAGACGGGCGTGAAGTCTGAAACAGGATAACTATTGAATGGTAGCAAGAAAAGTACGTAGTTGCTTTATACTTAACTTTTATTCTCTGATGAATACAGCGTTCTTCTTGAGACATTTATACTATAACTCTCAAAGTAGGTAAGGCTAATGGCGCCTTGCTAGGTCGTAGTCATGTGCTTAGCTGAAGGCTATTCTAACTGTCTCTCGGCAAATGAGAGGAAGGCCTCGTACGTCTAGTCGCTAGCAATGTCGTCCGTACAACTGGGGCGAGTGCTAGTCCGTCTTTCTAGACCTGCCATGTGGTGGCGCTAGGTCTGCAAGTACTGATGGCGGCGACACGCGGGTCCGACATGTACTAATGGACCGCGGCCGATTTAAGCTACCACCTAGCAAGTGTGGTGTCTGGCGGTGACACCACAACTTCCATCCCAACTCGCGTATCATATCTGCCACACTCTCTCCCCTATTACGTGATAATACAAAACGAACTGCACTTTTTTGCACCGTTTCGATATCCTCCGTCAATCCCACCTGGTAACGATCCCACACCGCGCAGCAATATTCTAACAGAGGACGAACGAGTGTTATGTAAGCTGTCTCTTTAGTGGACTTGTTGCATCTTCTAAGTGTCCTGCCAATGAAACGCAACCTTTGGCTCGCCTTCCCCACAATATTATCTATGTGGTCTTTCCAACTGAAGTTGTTCATAATTTTAACACCCAGGTACTTAGTTGAATTGACAGCCTTGAGAACTGTACTATTTATCGAGTAATCGAATTCCAACGGAATTTTTGGAACTCATGTGGATCACCTCACACTTTTCGTTATTTAGCGTCAACTGCCACCTGCCACACCATACAGAAATCTTTTCTAAATCGCTTTGCAACTGATACTGGTCTTCGGATGACCTTACTAGACGGTAAATTACAGCATCATCTGCGAACAACCTAAGAGAACTGCTCAGATTGTTGTTCCTGATCTATATAAATGACCTGGGTGACAGAGATCCGAGGACGCTTCCCTGGAGAACACCTGATATCACTTCAGTTTTACTCTAAGATTTGCTGTCTATTACTACGAAATGCGACCTTCCTGACAGGAAATCACAAATCCAGTGGCAAAACTGAGACGATACCCCATAGGCCCGCAGCTTGATTAGAAGTCGCTTGTGAGGGACTGTGTCAAAAGCTTTCCAGAAATCTAGAAATACGGAATCAACTTGAGATCCCCTGTCGATAGCGGCCATTACTTCGTGCGAATAAAGAGCTAGCTGCGTTGCACAAGAACGATGTTTTTTGAAACCATGCTGATTACGTATCAATAGATCGTTCCCTTCGAGGTGATTCATAATGTTTGAATACAGTATATGCTCCAAAACCTTACTGCAAACAGACGTCAGTGATATAGGTCTGTAGTTCGGTGGATTATTCCTACTACCCTTCTTAAACACTGCTGCACCTGCGCAATTTTCCAATCAGTAGGTACAGATCTATCGGTGAGCGAGCGGTTGTATATGATTGCTCAGTAGGGAGCTATTGTATCAGCGTAATCTGAAAGGAATCTAATCGGTATACAATCTGGACTTGCCCGTATCAAGCGATTTGAGTTGTTTCGCAACCCCTAAGGCATCTACTTCTAAGAAACTCATGCTATTAGCTGTTAGTGTTTCAAATTCTGGAATATTCCATTCGTCTTCCCTGGTGAAGGAATTTCGGAAAACTGCGTTCAGTAGCTCCGCTTTAGCTTCTGAGTCGTAGTAAACATCAACGGAAGGCTAGAAGTTTGTAAATACTTTCGGTGGAATGAATCGTTTACATCTAAACCCAGACACGCGCTCGCGCTGATCTTGTCATTCTCTAGTGGCCCTCCACATACCTGCTGAGTGGAAACCATTCCCACTTACTGTGTGACAATTTTATGATACCCAATGAGCCACATGGATGATAACGGCACTGCACAGCAGCCATCATCGAGAGAAACAGCAACTATTACATTGTTGTTGTTAAATATTTTATAATATTAAGTTTATATGTCTAAGGGTGGCTAACAAGATACGAACTATTATAATGAGCAGTGATCACAGAAATAAATCAATTCAATGATAAAGCTTTATGTAGTTATGCTTGTAGCGCACTTTCGTTCTCACCGATTACACTGGAAAAATAAGTATGTCGATGTTAATGAGATATCGTTCTTAAATGCATGACACCAATTTTTAACAGACACGTCATTACACACGCTGTAAATTAGAATATAATTTTAGATCTAGAACAATATAAGCCAAAGGCCTCGCCGCAGTGGTAATTCCATTTTCCGTCAGATCACCTACGTTAAGCACTGTCGGGGAGGAATAGGATGGGTGACCATCCAGTCCGCTTGCCAACAGCGTTCGGCAGAGTGCACTCAACCCTTGTGAGGCAAATTGAGGAGCTACTTGATTGAGAATTAGCGGCTCCCGTTTCGTAAAATGCCGTATAGCCAGGAAAGCGGTATGCTAATCACATGCCCCTCCACCTGTGGGTTGAGGATGACACGGAGGCTACTCGGTACCGTTGTGGATTAATGGCCTGTTCGGGCGGAGGTTAGTTTTTTAGTAGAATAATTGCGAATGGTTCACCACTCTACACTCGTAACTGCTGCACGGAGTGTGTAACGTGCTGGAGAGCGGCTCGAGCCCTCGTCGATCGAGGAGCTGGTCTTACGAACATAAATTCAGTCACACCATTCTGCTGTGTACACACTTGGGATTGCATATCACATCTAAGTTACGTGCTACTAAGAATTTTGAGTATACGTGGCGGTTTGGTATTATAATATCCATTGACCCGTACCAGCGGTTTGAAGTGGTAATTTTTTTTGTGTGTGTACATTTACTTTGAACCACTAACAAAGTCTTGCATCAACCCGATTCCGAGAACTCGGGAAGATAGACGTTGACTGTGGGTACACAGACACAGTCCCTTTGTTCAGGGTTGTCACTAAACCCGCCCGATCAAAGATGTAGACAACCGAGCATGAGCAGCGTCTATTGGACGGAGGACGTCCGAGAGCCAACCCGTGGCAGTTATTCCACCGGGAAGGAGGTACACGGCTCGTGTTGTCTGTAGCTCAACCACGCCTAGACGGTCAGTACCACGGTTCGATCGCGTCAGCATTGTAGCTTTGTGCCAGGAAGGGCTCTCAACAAGGAAGGTGTCCAGGTGGCTCTATCTCCTCCACGTCCGAAAAACACCGCTTTGTTACACTCAGAGAGATGGGCGGCCTGAGCGAAGCATGTCATCGACAGTTCCTAAGGGCTACTGCTGCAGTGGATGACCGCTACCTACGGATTATGGCTCGGAGGAACCTTGACAACAACGCCATCATGTTGAATAATGCTTTCGTGCAGCCACAGGACGTCGTGTTAAGTCTCAAACTGAGCGCAATAGGCTGCATGATGCGCAACTTCACTCCCGACTTCCATGGGGAGGTCCATCTTTGCAACCACGACACCGCGCAGCGCGGTACAGATGGGTTCAAGAACATGCCGAATGGACCGCTCAGATTGGCCTCACGTCTCCGACGACTGTTGCATATGTCATCAACAGCTCAATGGTGACAGAACGTGTTTCAAAGCAACCCGGTCACCCTGAACGCCGTATACACACTGTCCAGCATGTGCATCAAAGTGGAGGTTCCCTGCTGTTTCGGGGTGGCATTATGTGGGGCTGACGTGCGCCGCTGGTTGTCACGGAAGGCGCCGTAACGGCTGTACGATACGTGAATGCACTATCGGTCGGCGGATGGCAATCATATCAGCAACATATTGGCGAGGCATTCGTCTTCACGGACAACAATTCGCGCCCCCATCGTGCACAGCTTCTGAATGACTTTCTTCAGGATAACGACATCCCTGGACTGGAGTGGCCAGCACGTTCTCCACACATAAGCCCTATCCTATCGAACATACCTGGGATAGATTGAAAAGGGCCGTTTATGGACGACGTGAACCACCAAGCACTGTAAGGGATTTACGCTGAATCCCCGTTGAGGAGTGGGAGAATCTGGAGCAACAGTGCCTTGATGAACTTGTTGATAGTATGCCATGACTAATACAGCCATTCATCAATGCAAGAGGACGTGCTACATGGTATCAGAGGTACCGGTGTGTACAGGTATCTGGACCACCACCTCTGAGCGTCTCGCCGTATGGTCGTAAAACATGCAATGTGTGGTTTTCATGGGCAATAGAAAGGTCGGAAATGATGTTTACGTTGATCTCTACTCCAATTATCTGTACAGGTTCCGGAACCGAGGTGATGCAAAGCTTTTTATGATGTGTGTATCGCGAGGCGGCGCGTTTCGCCAGAGCGAGCGAAATATTTATTCCTTGACTTAGTATTGCAACATTTCTTCGCTCGCCATTATACAATATTGTATAATTTGTGTTTTTTGAAATTCACAAGCGATATGTAGCGTTAATGTGTAGTTTAGTAACAGGACTTCGAATCCCTATTACTAACGTTTGGTGGTTGATGTTTGCTGTAGAACCTGCTTCAATAACATACTCAAAAGTATATAGGAAGTTTTCTCTGCGATTGAAATGAGTTAATTTTAGCAGACATTCATTGAATGACCAAATGTGAATGGCAGTATCCCAATTCGAGAAGATCCTGTAGAAGTTTTCTTTCTCTTACATTTCAAGAAGTAAAAATGGCTCTAGGCACTAGGGGGCTTAACATCTGAGGTCATCAGTCCTCTATACTTGGGCATGGATGTGTGTGATGTCCTTAGAACTACTTCAACCTAACTAGCCTGAGGCAGGTGAGAGGTTCCATGCCCTCTTTTGCATGTTTCCTCTCATTTTCATCAATTTTATTAATTTTTTAAGTCATTGCATGGTAGTAACAGACCGAGAAAGGTTATTGTAATGAGAGTATTTGCACTGAGAGCTCAAAAAATACTTTCCACTTGATTCCTAAACATGTTGTTTTACTCCCCTGGGTGGCTTGCGAGAGTCAAGCATCGGAGTACGCGGCACAATGCCTTTACGGTTGGGGGCTGCACTTCCCTGAATTCTGAGGAGTTCGTCCAATAGCCTTAAGCGCCTTGCGGAACGAGTAACGTCGGTCGAGTTTCGCCTGTTGTATGCAGAGCGAAACGACTTGCGAGACGTCCGAGTGTCGCCGCAGTTTGTGTGTTTACCGTTCCGGCGCGTCCGGAACGAAGATTCCTGGCACCGACTGACTGTATTGTCCTCCTGATTCTGAGAACACTTGTGGACTATGTCTTGCTGGGTGCGACTGTCTGGCTACGAAAACAACCTGCCTAGACCACCTGCCATCCAGTGCCAGTTAAACGGCAAGTTCAGTGCCCTCAGCTGAATAGCAGAGGCATGACTGGTCAACTTAAACTGAGGCTACTTGACATCATAAAGCCCTGCTCGAAATTGGAGGGAACGGTCGCTGTTGGCGTGAATGATGTTCTGAGAAAGTGTGGGGGAATTGTGGAATCGGAACTGAATGCTGATTCGCAGTTTTCGAGGAGAGTAGGGAGTAGACCAATGTTGGGTTCGCTCTTGGTGGGATTGGGATCTGATCTTCCTTAGATGGTCTTGCGACTTGGTCGCTCTTTTTCGGAAGAACTTAGAATTCTCGGACAGCCTTCGCGGCCTGGGATTGACACAGAGTCGCTGCACGGCAGAAGTCGGCGCCCACATCATCAGGACGCTGCCTACCGACGGCGTGCTGCAGATTT
Organism: Schistocerca cancellata; assembly: GCF_023864275.1. Taxonomy (NCBI): domain Eukaryota; kingdom Metazoa; phylum Arthropoda; class Insecta; order Orthoptera; family Acrididae; genus Schistocerca; species Schistocerca cancellata. Next base: position 87,455,839 of record NC_064631.1, on the reverse strand, counting down.
CAGTACTGGCACAGTATTTCGCGGCTCCAGCATTGTAGGACCTTATCAATTTTATACTAAATCCCTCAGTAGCATTCGCTCTCGCTTTGCTACAAGTCCACCTTGCTTGTTTCTCCATGTCATCCCATTTGAGCTCTCACTATTAATTGCGATACTGCTATATAGTCGGGAGATACATTTCATTCATTAGGACCTCCAGTTATTATCGTCGATCTATTGCATCACAGAGAGTAGGAGCCCCTTGTTCTCGAGCCGACTCTTGTTCTCATACTATTTCAGTATATCCTATTATCCTATCCTTTAACCTACTGTTTGTGTCGATAATCGTGTGCAATTATGTTCTGATGTATAATCAATCTCATTGTAATATATAATCTGCATATCATTTCATAGATATATGCAGAATCCCATTTCCTGTTTTTTATTATCATTACACTCTTTTTTCCGAGTGGATTACGATTTTTATTAAATTCTGTGAGTGGGACCCTGCTAGTTGGAATAAAACGATGTTTGCACTCATTTTACCATTACCGTTATGCACTAGATCATCTCCTTATCTACCAGTTAATTAATTATGCGCACGTCTCGTTCTCATGCAAAATTCGTCTGAATTAAAGAGGTACTAACTCTTCTCCACCCCAGCACCTCGCACAGGATTCGAACCTGCGACTGTAGCAGCAGCGCGGTTCCGAACTGAAGCGCCTAGAAGCGCTCGGCCACAACGGCCGAACAACAAGTAAAATGGAGGACCACCGTTCGGTTGGAGTTTGGGCCTTACTTAATAAACCATTTGTTGTTAAAAAGTTAACTCTGCAACGTTGTCGATGTTTATTACAAACGTTTCCTCTTTTACTGAAAGATACGGCGGCCGAATAATTGAGAGTAAAGAAGTTATGCGAATTATAAATTAATGTTACTAATACAGCGACACGGCGTAAAGCGGACGGCGTACAGCGCCTCCCTAGGACTAGTGCGGCTCTCAACAAAGCTTGGTTCGTGAATTTGCCTCTGTCCCGTTGGATGCAGAACAGTAACGTTGAAAGAATGAAAAGGCCATTTCACAAAGTATATTGAAAAACTAAAAACCGGCCTCGATTGCGAAAAAAGCACCTACTTTTGTTAGAGCTGCCCGAGACGAACGTTGGTGATGTGGCTAAGCGGGAGCGCGAAGGAGCAGTCACTGCTAGGCAAAGGGCAGACAGACCTCAGGTACTCGAGAAAGAGATTGTCCAGCAGTGAAGTGGGTGGTCATAGGAACTACCATCCAATCGATGCAAGGAACTCTAGCGATTTCGACGAGACAGCCAGCAGTTCAATTGGCACAATGACTGTACCCCATTCTTTTTAACTAACCACGCACACTGATTACAGCAACGTGTGGCTTACGTGGAGCTGTTCGAACAGTGTTCAAATCACTCGTTTCCAGTCATCAGCTGTCCAGTGGCGTCTCCCTGTACGCAATCTCAAACGACGCTGGAGTGACGGATCACGCTATACCCTATCACAATCCCATGCATTGACTTCAGTTTGCCGGATCCTTGGAGAATGTTACTCTCCATAATCTGTACATCGGAAAGCGAAATATAGAGGGTTGGGTTGTTTAGGGGAAGAGACCAAACAGCGAGGTCAGCGGTCTCATCGGATTAGGGAAGGAAGTCGGCCGTGCCCTTTTAAAGGAACCATCCCAGCATTTTTGGACAACATGGTTGTGGAGATTAAGCATAGTAATCGATGCTTCATCAATTATTCAAAAACAGTCTTATAATAATCGCATTTATTATTATTATTTTCTCTCTTTTCTCAGACGTTATGCCTGGTCAAAAATGGAAAGTGACGCGGACCTTGATCAAGCGTGACTTCCTTTTAACTGTACGGTATATGTTATATTGCATTTAGGAACTTTTGGGTGATTGAACATGTATCAATAATTACGGATTTCTGTAGTTGTATATATAAGTTTGGATGTAGCTGTATTGCATTGATGTACTGGTGGATATTGTGTGGTATGACTCCTGCAGTTGATAGTATAATTGGTATGATGTCAACTTTATCCTGATGCCACATGTCCTTGACTTCCTCAGCCAGTTGGATGTATTTTTCAATTTTTTCTCCTGTTTTCTTCTGTATATTTGTTGTATTGGGTATGGCTATTTCAATTAGTTGTGTTAATTTCTTCTTTTTATTGGTGAGTGTGATGTCAGGTTTGTTATGTGGTTTTGTTTTATCTGTTATAATGGTTGTGTTCCAGTATAATTTGTATTCATAATTCTCCAGTACATTTTGTGGTGCATACTAATATGTGGGAACGTGTTTTATTAGTTTATGTTTTATGGCGAATTGTTGATGTATTATTTTTGCTACATTGTCATGTCTTCTGGGGTATTCTGTATTTGCTAGCATTGTACATCCGCTTGTGATGTGATCTACTGTTTCTATTTGTTGTTTGCAAAGTCTGCATTTATCTGTTGTGGTATTGGGATCTTTAATAATAGGCTTGCTGTAATATCTGGTGTTTATTGTTTGATCCTGTATTGCAATCATGAATCCTTCCGTCTCACTGTATATATTGCCTTTTCTTAGCCATGTGTTGGATGCGTCTTGATCGATGTGTGGCTGTGTTAGATGATACGGGTGCTTGCCATGTAGTGTTTTCTTTTTCCAATTTACTTTCTTCGTATCTGTTGATGTTATGTGATCTAGAGGTTTTTTTGTGGTTTTAGGGCGCACAACTTCAATGGTCATTAGCGCCCAGACGACTTCAGGAATGCACCGCGAGGCACAAGTTTAAAACAGCAACTGAAAGGGAAAACAGGATAAAAGACACTGATAATGCTTTTTTTTTTAATCCTGTGCCTGTCAAATGTCCTTGGAGAGGTTTGTCAAGTCGATAAAACGAAGAACGCGAGTAGCTGCTCGTGGGTCATCCGCTAAAATGGCATCTAGAGTACATGCCAGGCCAAGATCAAGACGCTGTGTGTTAAAATCCGGACAGGACGTTAAAATGTGGCGGACCGTCAGCAATTGCCCACATGGGCAGAAGAGCGCCGGCGCAGCCATCAGCAGATGGCGATGGCTAAACCGGCAGTGTCCAATTCCTAACCGGGCCAAAACGACCTCCTCCCGCCGAGAAGGGCGGCAGGAGGACGGCCAAGCCGCAGGAAGAGGTTTCAAGGCCCGAAGCTTGTTGTCCGTAAGTGCAGCCCAATCGGCATGCCACAGCGATAAAATGCGCCGACAAATGATCCTGCTAAAATCGGACGAAGGGACACAACAAGAAGCTGTCCGAGGCTGGAGGACCGCAGCCTTGGCCGCGGCATCTGCAGCTTCGTTCCCAGGGATGCCGACATGGCCAGGAACCCACATAAAGCTAACCGGAGAACCGACGTCCACCAGCTGCCGAAGAGAGCGTTGGATCCGGTGTACGAAAGGGTGAACCGGGTACGGATCACTGAGGCTCTGGATGGCGCTCAGGGAGTCGGAGCCGATGACATAAGCAGAATGTCGGTGGCGGCAGATGTAAAGAACAGCCTGGTAGAGGGCAAAGAGCTCAGCTGTGAAGACCGAACAATGGCCATGGAGCCGGTATTTGAAACTTCGTGCCCCGACAATAAAGGAACACCCGACCCCGTCATTGGTCTTAGAGCCATCTGTATAAATGAAAGTCATGTTGATGAACTTCGAACGAAGTTCCAAAAAACGGGAGTGGTAGACCGAACCGGGGGGTGACCTCTTTTGGGAGCGAGCTGAGGTCAAGGTGAACGCGAACCTGAGCCTGGAGCCAAGGTGGCGTGCGGCTCTCGCCCACTCGAAAGGTTGCAGGGAGTGAAAAATTAAGGTGTTGAAGGAGGCGACGAAAGCGAACTCCAGGGGGTAGCAGGGCAGAGACATACAACCCGTATTGAAGGTCAAGAGAGTCGTCAAAAAAGGAACGATAAGACGGATGGTCGGGCATTGACAGTAGCCGACAGGCATACCGACAAAGCAGTATATCGCGCCGGTAAGTGAGTGGCAATTCGCCAGCGTCAGCATGAAGACTCTCTACGGGACTGGTATAAAATGCTCCGATCGCAAGTCGTAAACCCCGATGTTGTATGGAGTTGAGGCGGCGTAAGATGGATGGCCGTGCAGAGGAGTATACGAAGCTCCCATAATCCAGCTTGGAGCGGACGATCGACCGATATAGACGAAGTAGGACGGTTCGATCCGCTCCCCACGACATACCACTGAGAACACGGAGGACATTTAAAGAACGGGTACAACGGGCGGCCAAATATGACACATGTGGAGACCAGCTAAGTTTCCTGTCAAAGGTAAGGCCTAAAAATTTGGTGGTCTCCACGATTGGGATAGCAACGGGACCAAGTCGTAAGGACGGTGGGAGAAACTCTTTGTAGCGCCAGAAGTTAATACAGACCGTCTTCTCGGCAGAAAAACGGAAGCCATTGGCGACACTCCAGGAGTAAAGACGGTCAAGAGAACGCTGAAGACAGCGCTCCAGGACACGTGTACGCTGCGCACTGCAATAGATGGTAAAATCGTCCACAAAAAGGGAGCCTGATACATCAGCTGGGAGGCAATCCATTATTGGATTGATCGCGATGGCGAAGAGAGCGACGCTCAAAACTGAGCCCTGTGGCACCCCATTCTCCTGGCGAAAGGTGTCGGACAGGACAGAACCCACACGTACCCTGAACTATCGATCCATTAAAAAGGAACGAATAAAAAGAGGGAGGCGACCGCGAACGCCCCATGTATGCATGGTGCGGAGAATGCCCGCCCTCCAACAGGTGTCGTAAGCCTTCTCCAAATCAAAGAACACAGCCGCGGTCGGGCGCTTCCGCAAGAAGTTATTCATAATGAAGGTCGACAAGGTAACCAGATGGTCAACAGCAGAGCGGCGCCTACGAAATCCACATTGGACATTGGTAAGTAGGCGTCGAGACTCAAGCAGCCAAACCAATCGATAGTTAACCATTCGCTCCATCACTTTACAGAGACAGCTGGTAAGCGAGATAGGTCGATAACTGGAAGGCAAGTGCTTGTCCTTCCCCGGCTTAGGAATCGAGACAACAATAGACTCGCGCCAGCATGCGGGAACATGTCCCTCAATCCAGATGCGATTGTATGTACGAAGAAGAAAACCTTTACCCGCAGGAGAAAGGTTCTTCAGCATCTGAATATGAATAGAATCAGGCCCTGGAGCGGAGGACCGTGATCGGCCAAGTGCCTTTTCGAGTTCCCGCATGGTGAATGGGGCATTATAACTTTCACAATCCGAGGAGCGGAAGTCAGGTGACCTAGCCTCCTCTGCCTGTTTGCGGGGGAGGAAGGCAGGGTGGTAATGAGCGGAGCTCGAAACCTCTGCGAAAAAGCAGCCGAAGGCATTGGAGACATCCTCAGGGGCCACAAGGACGTCATTCGCGACCGTCAAGGCAGAAACTGGTGAGTGGACCTTAGTGCCAGATAGCCGGCGCAGGCTACCCCAGACAACAGAAGAAGGAGTAAAACTGTTGAAGGTGCTTGTGAAAGCAGCCCAGCTGGCTTTCTTGCTTTCTTTAATAATACGACGACACTGAGCACGTAAACGTTTATAATTAATACAATTCGCCACTGTAGGGTGGCGTTTAAAGGTGCGTAAAGCACGTCGACGAGCACGTAAAGCGTCTCTACATGCTGCGGTCCACCAGGGGGGCGGTACGCGACGTGGAGAAGAAGTAGGGTGAGGGATGGAATATTCAGCAGCAGCGAGAATGACTTCCGTGAGGTGTGCGACCTGACGATCGCAGCTTGTGAAGGTTTGATCCTGAAAGGTCGCCCTGGAAGAGAAGAGCCCCCAGTCTGCCTTGGAGATGGTCCAACTAGAGGAGCACGGAGAGGGGGTATGCTGCAGGAGATGGATAACACACGGGAAGTGGTCGCCCGAATATGTATCAGAAAGTGCATACCACTCAAACCGGCGTGCAAGTTGGGGAGTACATATAGAGAGGTCTAAATGGGAATAGGTGTGAGATGTGTCCGAAAGAAAAGTAGGGGCGCCAGTATTGAGGCAGACAAGATTGAGCTGGTTGAAAAGGTCTGCTAACAGGGAGCCCCTCGGGCAGGATGCTGGAGAGCCCCAAAGGGGATGGTGGGCATTGAAGTCTCCAGTTAACAAAAATGGTGCAGGTAGCTGAGCAATAAGTTGCATCATGTCTGCCCTGGTAACGGCAGATGACGATGGAGTGTAAACGGTACAAAAGGAAAATGTAAAAGTGGGGAGAGTAATGCGGATGGCAACTGCCTGCAGGCCGGTGTGCAACGTGATGGGATCGTAGTAAATATCATCCCGGACCAGCAACATAACCCCTCCATGAGCTGGGACACCTACCACAGGGGGTAGGTAAAACGCACAGAGGTGTAGTGTGCCAAGGCAATTTGATCGCATGGGCGTACCTTCGTTTCCTGGAGGGCTACGACGAGCGGACGATGCAAGCGGAGCAGCAACTTCAAGTCCTGTCGGTTGGAGCGAATGCTGCGAATATTCCAGTGAATAAGTGCCATCGTAAGAAAAGGAAGATGAAAGAACGGGTCACCTCGAAGGCCGCTGAGGGCCTGGCTTCGAGCGAGCACTGCCGCCGCTATCAGCAGGCGGACATTCATCGTCCATTGGGTCTATAGGTTCATCGGCCATCTTGGGAGGATGGCCGGGAGGGGGAGCTTCCTCCGCCGGTGAACGGCCAGATGTACGGCTACCAGCGGTGCGGCCAGGCGAAACGGATGACGGCCTGGGGCGGCAACCGCTGGGTGGCGCAGGAGAAGAAATGCGCTGTGGCGGAGAAGGAGAACTGTGCTTCCTATGCGCCTTTTTGGAAGGACGTTTGGTGGAAGTACCGTTCGAAGGCTGGGAGGTCGAGGTACGTAGGAAGTCTGCACGGGATGGTTCCTTCTTGAAGGCCCGTGCATTGGACTTCTGGGTCTTCGTCTTAGCAGAAGCTGAGGAAGGGGCTGGTGTCTGTGGGGTGATGGGAGGAAGAGGAGACGTCGACCGCGCGATCTTAGCACTGGCCGAACGGACGACCGTGGTGCTGAAGGTCAGATCGCATGTCTGGGTTGCTACCTCCCGGGTAGTCCGAGGAGAGGCGAGGACAGTACTGTATTTCCCCGCTGGGAGCAGCGTGGGCTTCCTACTAGCCAATAGCTTGCGAGCAGCCGAGGTGGACACTTTCTCTTTGACCCGAATTTCTTGGATACAGCGTTCTTCCTTATAGACAGGACAGTCGCGGGAGGATGCGGCATGGTCACCCTGACAGTTCACGCAACGAAGAGACGGAGGTGGACAGTCACCCTCATGGGCATCCCTGCCACAAGTGACACATTTAGCCGCATTGGAACAAGACTGTCGAGTGTGATTGAAACGCTGACACTGGTAGCAGCGCGTAGGTGTCGGGACATAGGGGCGAACAGAAATAACCTCGTAGCCCGCCTTGATGCGCGATGGTAGCTTAACACTATCGAAGGTCAAGAAAAGTGTCCGGGTCGGTACAAGGTCATTGTTGACCTTTTTCATGACCCTATGGACAGCCGTCACGCCCTGCTCAGCGAGGAAAGATTAAAGCTCCTCGTCAGTCAATCCGTCGAGGGAGCTAGTATAGACTACACCACGAGACGAATTCAAAGTTCGGTGGGCCTCCACCCGGACAGGGAACGTGTACAGGAGTGTGGCCCGCAGCAGTTTTTGTGCCTGAAAGGCGCTCTCAGTTTCTAGTAATAAGGTACCGTTACGCAACCTGGTACAAGATTTGACAGATCCGGCTATGGCATCTACGCCCTTCTGGATAACGAAAGGGTCTGTCTGTCTGTCCCCTGAAGCAGATCTTAGATTGTAATGTGTATGTTAAAAATAGTTCTACTAAATGATAGGACCTCTTAATGCTAGTTACCGTCATCATTCATTTATGTTTAAAGAGTTGATTTTAATCTATAATAAATAAACGTTGTTCAATATATCAGTACAATTGTCTATATTTCTTAGCTAAAATTGTTCATCGATTGCCCAACTCTGCCCCTTATTATGACTGCGCGGTTTAACATCACTAACGCGAAATGACAAAGTAGTGTCTTCTAGTGTTCGGTACGTAGATGATGGCAAAGACGATCTACGTATACAGACGGTGGTGTGGAACCTCAGTGGAAATAACCTAAACAGCTTTGACCACTTTAGTTTTACAGCCATAACAAACTTAAGCAATTTGCGATATCACTGTATGTACCGAGTCCGGTGCATCGAAGTGATGGTTCTCCAGCCACAAATAAACTCTTTCAAACACTAGGACGGCAGAAGGTGGTCCTCTGACACCATCTAATACTGCCTTCTCCTCTCTGTATTGTACAGACGAGAAACGCGAACTCCCAGCCACAAGGACGGAGTTCAGATAACGTCTCAACGTAAGTATAGGCAGAGGAAGTGCTCTCACTTACTGAACGCTGCGTACTAAACGTCGACTTCCAACCCGGAGGTGGAGTCCAGAATCGTATACGTTCGCAACAATACAGTGCCTAACTGTCGCTCGGTATGAGCTTTGTTGTTAAAGTAAGCTCTCCTGTACCAACAGTCACACACGGAAGACCTCTTCTCTCTCTCCACCGCTTGCTTCCCAGGAAGGCTCGGCTCCCCCCATCGTAATTTCGAAAACGAATCATATTCCCGAAACCACCGAATGTTCTCCCTCTCTACAGACTCTTCCGAACGTCGACCAACCATATTTTAATCTTTTGTCGTCCAGCGCGGAATGTTTGCGAGGAAAAACCTGTACTCGTACAATGGTACGCTTCTGAGCAAAAATCCGCGGAAATAACCCAGCCTGCGTGGTTTCCGAGGTGCCGCTTCTTCGTTCCTTTCACCTGCGTCCAAGATTTGCAGAGTTCCCGGTTATCCTTCTGGTTGGTTGGTTGGTTTGGGGGGGATTAAAGGGACCAGACTGCGGCGGTCATCGGTCCCTTTTTCCAAAAAAGTAAAACCACCCAAAGAGAATAAAAAACGAACAACAGGAAAGACGTCAGACAACACAGGACAAGAAATACCCCTACAGAGATCAGACGAAACAAATTAAAATCACACAGAGTGACAGTGGTTGGCCGACCATAGAGATAAAAAGGAAAAGCCAACCACCGAGAACACATTAAAACTCAGCGTAAAATCGTAGGCCAATGGCCAGAATCAACACAAAAGAACAGAACAAACACTCAGAGTAAATAATAAAAACCCCCTGCCCGAATAAAACGGAAAACTAAGTCAGCCATACCAGGGTCATCACATAAGAGGGCAGGGAGCGTATCAGGCAGCGCAAATGTCTGCCTGACCACAGCTAAAAGGGGGCAGGCCAACAAAATGTGGGCCACTGTCAAAGCCGCCCCGCAGCGACATACAGGAGGGTCCTCCCGGCGCAGTAAATAACTGTGTGTCAGGTGGGAGTGGCCAATGCGGAGCCGACAAAGGACGACAGAGTCCCTGCGGTTGGCTCGCAGGGATGACCGCCACACAGTCGTCGTCTCCTTGATGGCACGGAGTTTATTGGGCATGATCCGATTGCGCCATTCAGCGTCCCAAAGCGCAAAAACTTTTCGGCGGAGGACTGCCCGCAAATCTGTCTCTGGGAGGCCAACGTCCAGAGACTGTTTACTCGTGGCCTCTTTCGCCAGGCGGTCAACATGTTCATTGCCCGGGATACCGACATGACCGGGGGTCCACACAAAGACCACAGAGCGGCCGCAACGCGCAAGAGTATGCAGGGACTCATGGATAGCCATCACCAGACGAGAACGAGGAAAACACTGGTCGAGAGCTCGTAAACCGCTCAGGGAATCGCTACAGATAACGAAGGACTCACCTGAGCAGGAGCGGATATGCTCTAGGGCACGAAAGATGGCGACTAGCTCAGCAGTGTAAACGCTGCAGCCAGCCGCCAAGGACCGTTGTTCGGAATGGTCCCCTAGAGTTAGCGCATACCCAACACGACCAGCAACCATCGAACCGTCGGTGTAAACAATTCCAGAGCCCTGATGCGTGGCCAGGATGGAATAAAAGCGGCGGCGGAAGGCCTCTGGAGGGACAGAGTCCTTCGAGCCCTGTGCCAAGTCGAGCCGAAGGCAAGGGCGAGGAACACACCACGGGGGTGTACGCAGAGGCGCCCGGAAAGGAGGTGGAACTGGGAAAAACCCAAGCCCGCAGAGAAGCTCCTTGATGTGTACGGCGATCGGACAACCCGACCGGGGCCGACGGTCTGGCAGATGGACGACTGACTGCGGGAACAGGACACGATAATTTGGATGCCCGTGCAAGCTAAAAACATGGGCAGCATAAGCGGCCAGCAAACGTTGGCGTCGGAACCGCAGTGGAGGTACACCTGCCTCCACTAGGACGCTGTCCACAGGGCTGGTGCGGAAAGCACCAGTGGCAAGGCGTATCCCGCTGTGGAGAATTGGGTCCAGCACCCGCAACGCAGATGGGGATGCTGAGCCATAAGCTAGGCACCCATAATCCAGTCGAGACTGGATTAACGCCAGGTAGAGCCGCAACAGGGTAGATCGGTCGGCGCCCCAGCGGGTGTGGCTCAAACAACGCATGGCGTTGAGATGCCGCCAACACGCTTGTTTAAGCTGCCGGATATGAGGCAGCCAAGTCAACCGGGCATCAAAAAGGACACCCAAAACCCTGTGGGTCTCCACCACAGTAAGAAGTTCGTCGGCAAGATAAAGCCGCGGCTCAGGATGGACCGTTCGGCGCCGGCAGAAATGCATAACGCGGGTCTTGGCAGCCGAAAACTGAAAACCACGCGCTACAGCCCAAGACTGCGCCTTGCGGATTGCGCCCTGTAGCTGACGTTCAGCTGCTGCAATGCTAATAGAACTATAGTAAAGACAGAAGTCGTCAGCATAAAGGGAAGCGGAGACAGAATTTCCTACTGCCGCAGCGAGACCGTTTATTGCAATTAAAAACAGGCAGACACTGAGGACAGAGCCCTGGGGTACCCCGTTCTCCTGGACGAGGGAGGAACTATACGAGGCATCTGATGAAGATCGGCAGAGGGCCCCGAAGACCCCATCCATGAAGCGTAGAAAGGATGTGATGACGCCATGTCGTATCGTACGCCTTCCGCATGTCGAAAAAGACAGCGACCAGGTGCTGACGGCGGCCAAAGGCTGTACGGATGGCCGACTCAAGGCTCACCAGATTGTCGGTGGCGGAGCGGCCTTTACGGAACCCACCCTGAGACGGAGCAAGAAGGCCCCGAGACTCCAGCACCCAATTTAAGCGCCGGCTCACCATCCGTTCAAGCAACTTGCAAAGAACGTTGGTGAGACTAATGGGACGGTAGCTGTCCACCTCCAGAGGGTTCTTTCCAGGTTTCAAAATGGGGATGACAATACTTTCCCGCCATTGCGACGGAAACTCACCCTCGACCCAGAGACGGTTGTAAAGGTCGAGGAGGCGTCGCTTGCAGTCCACTGAAAGGTGTTTCAGCATCTGACAGTGGACGCGATCTGGCCCGGGAGCGGTATCAGGGCAAGCGGCAAGGGCACTCTGAAATTCCCACCCACTGAATGGAGCGTTGTAGGCTTCAGAAGCGTTGGTGCGAAAAGAAAGGCTCCGACGTTCCATCCGCTCTTTAATGGAGCGGAAGGCCTGGGGGTAATTCGCAGAAGCGGAACTCATAGCAAAATGCTCTGCTAAGCGGTTTGCAATGACGTCGGAGTCAGTACAAACTGCTCCATTCAGTGAGAGCGCAGGGACGCTGGCAGGGGTCCGATAGCCGAAGACCCGTCGAATTTTGGCCCAGACCTGCGATGGAGTGACATGGAGTCCAATGGTGGACACATACCGCTCCCAGCACTCCTCCTTGCCCTGGCGGATAAGGAGGCGGGCCCGCGCACGCAGCCGTTTGAAGGCGATAAGGTGGTCCATGGAGGGATGTCGCTTGTGACGCTGGAGCGCCCGCCGGCGATCTTTAATCGCTTCAGCGATCTCAGGCGACCACCAAGGCACAGCCCTCCGCCGAGGGGACCCAGAAGAACGGGGAATGGCAGACTCGGCGGCAGTGACGATGCCGGCGGTGACCGATGTAACCACCGCATCAATGGCATCAGTTGAGAGAGGCTCAATAGCGGCAGTGGAGGAGAACAAGTCCCAGTCAGCCTTATTCATAGCCCATCTGCTAGGGCGCCCAGAAGAGTGACGCTGTGGTAGTGACAGAAAAATCGGAAAGTGGTCACTACCACACAGGTCGTCATGCACACTCCAGTGGACAGATGGGAAGAGGCTAGGGCTACAGATTGAAAGGTCAATGGCGGAGTAGGTGCCATGCGCCACACTGAAGTGTGTGGAGGCACCATCATTCAAAATCGAGAGATCGAGTTGCGACAATAAATGCTCAACGGTGGCGCCTCGACCTGTTGCCACTGACCCACCCCACAGAGGGTTATGGGCGTTAAAGTCGCCCAGTAATAAGAAAGGTGGCGGCAATTGGGCTATCAGCGCAGCCAGGACATGCTGCGCGACATCACCCTCCAGTGGAAGGTAAAGACTGCAGACGTTAAGAGCCTGCGGCGTCCACACCCTAACAGCGACAGCCTCTAAAGCTGTTTGTAGAGGGACAGACTCGCTGTGAAGAGAGTTAAGGACATAGATGCAGACGCCACCAGACACCCTTTCATAAGCTGCTCGGTTCTTATAATAACCCCGATAGCCACGGAGGGCGGGGGTGCGCATTGCTGGAAACCAAGTTTCCTGCAGAGCAATGCAGAGGAAAGGGTGAAGGCTGAGAAGTTTGCGGAGCTCAGCTAGATGGTGGAAGAAACCGCTGCAGTTCCACTGGAGGATGGTTTTGTCCATGGCTGAGAAAGGCGTGCCGGGACTGGGACGGCAGATTACGCCGCTGGGTCACCTGCTGCCTCCGATTGAGCACCCGTGCTAGTGCTATTGCTATTCACGGCGTCTGAGGGACCGGCGAGATCGAGGTCCTCAGCGGACGCCAGAATCTCCACCTCGTCCCCAGACGCAGAGTTAGAAGGTTGCGATGGGGTGGCTACCACCGCGCGTTCCTTGGGCATAGAGCTGCTCTTCTTTGATTTCTCACGCTGCTCCTTGGGTTTAACTGGCTGGGAGGGCTTCACCGATTCAGTCTCCGGGACTGAGGAGGATCGGGAAGCCCTTCGACCTGCAGATTGTGGGCACTTACGCCACTGTCGATCGTCAGCCTTCCCGCCGGTGGAGACCTGGGAAGGGAGGGACCCAAGGGACCCCTTGCGAGCGTGAGAAGCCGAAGAAGTTGGACACTTCTCCGGCTTAGAAGCGGGGACCGACGTCCCCGATGGGGGGGATGGTGTTGCTCCTGAGGTAGGTGGCACAGGAGCAATCCGGTGGGTAGAGCCCCCCACTGGCAAGGGGGCAGGAGGAGTTGTACCACTCGTCGATCCGGCCGGAAGGCGCGAAACTCATGGGGCTAGCACAGGTGTTGTAGCAGCGGCGTAGGAAGTTGTCATTCTCACTGGATGTAATCGGTCGTATTTCCGTCTGGCCTCAGTATAAGTCAGTCGGTCCAGGGTCTTATATTCCATGATTTTGCGCTCTTTCTGGAATATTCTGCAGTCTGGCGAGCAAGGTGAATGGTGCTCCCCGCAGTTGACGCAGATGGGAGGCGGGGCACATGGAGTATCGGGATGAGATGGGTGTCCGCAATCTCGACATGTGAGGCTGGAAGTGCAGCGGGAAGACATATGGCCGAACTTCCAGCACTTGAAGCACCGCATCGGGGGAGGGATATAGGGCTTGACGTCACATCGGTAGACCATCACCTTGACCTTTTCCGGTAACGTATCACCCTCGAAGGCCAAGATGAAGGCACCGGTAGCAACCTGATTGTCCCTCGGACCCCGATGAACGCGCCGGGCGAAATGAACACCTCTACGTTCTAAGTTGGCGCGCAGCTCGTCATCAGACTGCAAAAGGAGGTCCCTATGGAAAATAGCACCCTGCACCATATTTAATCTCTTATGTGGAGTAATAGTAACGTTAACATCCCCCAACTTGTCACAAGCAAGTAACCTGCGTGACTGGGCGGATGATGCCGTGTGTATCAGTACTGAGCCAGAGCGCATTTTAGACAAGCCCTCCACCTCCCCAAACTTGTCCTCTAAATGCTCGACGAAGAACTGAGGCTTTGTGGAGAGAACAGACTCCCCATCAGCTCTCGTGCAAACTAAGAATCGGGGCGAATAACTGTTACCTCCATCCTGGGACTTACGCTCTTCCCACGGCGTGGCCAGGGAGGGGAACGTTTTCGGATCGTACTTCTGAGCATTAAATTGAGCCCAAGAACGCTTAGAGACTGCTGGCGGCTGGCCGCCAGCGAGAGATGATGTACCACGCTTCATTGCGGGTCATCCGCCCTGATGCCACCTACTCCGACCAAGGGCCCTCCCCACGGGCGCCACCCAGCCACAGCAAAGGCCACCTGGCAGTATGGCCGTTGCCGGGAGTCCTGATACCCCAGGAGGATAGGCATCTACTCCTTGGCATACGTGGGGAGTTAACGGCGCAGGCATCAGTAGAGCGATCCCTGTGTTGTCAGGGGGCTACAACCAAGCGGGTACATGGCGGCCCCACCACAACGGACTGGCTACCGTGCTGGATCTTAGGTGCAAAACTGTCCAAGGTCGTCGTCGCAGTTAAAAGAAACACTGCAGAGGGCAGCGTGGTAATCGCACCCAGGGACGTATCCCCGCCCTAAAGATCGAAAACGAGCGGGACACCATTGCAACGACGTGAAAGCCGGCTAAAGGTCTAATTGCACGACGGATACAGTGCACCATGTAAGGCGCCCTTCCCCAATTGGCTCGCTCTTCGGAATAATTTAGAAAGATGGAGGTCAAACCCGAGAGGGGACCATCACATAAGGCCAAAACATGTGAGACTCCTTTTAGTCGCCTCTTACGACAGGCAGGAATACCGCGGGCCTATTCTAACCCCCGAACCCGCAGGGGGGTATCCTTCTGGTCCTGCTACAATAGCGGCTGGCCATCACCCTAGCCGGCCGGTGTGGCCTAGCGGTTCTAGGCGCTTCAGTCTGGAACCGTGAGACCGCTAAGGTCGCAGATTCGAATCCTGCCTCGGGCATCGATGTGTGTGATGTCCTTAGGTTAGTTAGGTTTAAGTAGTTCTAGGGGACTGATGACATCTGAGGTCAAGTCCCATAGTGCCCAGAGCCATTCGAACCATTGTCCTCCAGAGCTCAGGTGCCACGACGTCCGTCTAGTTACTTCCTGTTTTTAAGCAGGACCAATGCCTGTGCGGACCTTCCATTCAGAGCTTGTGTTCTGCCTACAGTTTCACCTCCACTGGCATTCCAACCTCTACTAGTATAGGCAATCGTTCATTACGCCGTTCTGAAAATAAAGACACTCCATCACCTTTCATGCAATAAGCGTTAACAGCTATTTACAAGGCGTACGTGACAATATTAGTCCCCTCTAAATATTCATATATACGATGTACAACCTATCAAATGATACCTCACCGTGGTTGTAGTTCACAGCAAAGTATGTGGATGAGTGCTTGTAAAGTGCGAAATTATAGCCACCTTATAACATCCTTATAATATCCTTCAAATCTTAACTTTCTTGCAAGTAATGTGAGACACACATGATATCTTGGTTTTAGAAGTCTGCTCCGAGAAAGTTTTGCCTTGAAACTAACCTCTACGACATTCTGGAAATGCCTGTCGCACTACGGTTTCTTCATACGAGGAATGAGGACGAAGCACTGCGTGCCAAGTTAGCACCTATGCCGTCAACAAGCATCACCTATTCTATCAATTTTGCCACATACTGATAGTCGTTACAGAGGAAGCTATTGATATCGCCCAATGCTGTGTCGGCTAAGTTCTCTGTAGTTACAGGAAGTTTAGTGCCATCCAAAGTATGCGGCAGTTAAGTGGCTTCCGTATTAAGAAACCTCTTTATGCTGTATACAGTTTAAGACAGCTGAGACAGGCCACCGAAGATAGAGAATTCGCCATATTGTTTTACAGCTTAGCGAAAACCTCACTTATATCCAGAATGACTACATTAATCTGAGTTCCCAAATAGTAATTACGACGCCGACTTCATAGAACGTATGTTTTCTTCTAATGGAAGTATATAAAGAGCTTCTACGACAGCTTCAACGAAGCAGTTTCTGTTTGCATGCAGACCGAAACAACTGCACAAACATGAACACAGTAGACCGATAACACTACATACACGCCCAATACGATTCCGAGAGAAAGTCAGATACCTAGGTGTCTGGCTGGACCGGAAGCTTACATGGGAAAGGGTGGGGGCGGGGGTACTACATTGAGTACATTGCCAACAGAGTGCACGCGAGGCTCGAACAGCTCCACCCAATATTCAACAGGAAAGCTCACTAAATAGGAGGGTGTCGAGGTCCATATACATGACACTCAGTCCTCTGTTCCGTATGATCTACAGGCAGCGCAGTCGTGTAACAGCTGGATATCCCCAGGCGGGAGCTGAGTACGTCATCAAAGTGCAACGGATCATTAGCAACGCTCCACGCTGCACACGCACCGTGGATCCTCACCAAGAACACCGCCTTGATACCTTCAAGGAAGTATTCGAAAAACACGCAACACGACTACACAGGAACTCGAGAAACTCTAACAATCCTTTCGTCCTCACTCTGGGAAACTACGATCACAACCATAGGTGGAAGCGCAAGCGGCCAAAGAGGCTGCTAGCTAGGGCATAGCCACCTATGGTGAACTAACATACACCAACAAGCGACAAACTTCGGCAAGCCCCTGCATATCAGCAACACTGACTGGCAATTACCAGCTGCTATTAGAGCCGACCAACAGGCCACAGCAGGGACACCGACGAGCTCGCCCACTGACGCACAAACAAACCGCCAACATTACCTCACACTGTACATCCGATATATGACCTATCGGACACAAGAACGATGATAAACCTAAGCGTTGCAGGTTGCTGACGCTGAACGAGAGCTCTACACCGGCACCCAGCGGCAGCCGCCGGGCAACACGACCGCACGACGTCAAAGGTATCGACATGCACGATACCCACTATTAACAAAGCCTACCCTTGCACGACCTATCGCAGGCAGCAAGACATCCGCTACTGCTCTTACCACGCGACCTAACTATCGCAGAGGTTGTTTCCCTTGGCTCTTAACTAGGCACTTTTTTTTCCTCTGCCCTTCAAACCGCCACCCTTCGTTCGACTTCGACCCAATCTATCTCCAGAAGAGCGCGCATTAATGGTTAACCTTAACCAGACGTACTCAGGTGTCGCAGGATGTGGGTACTGCGATATTTCACATTAGTGAAAACTAACCCTTATGCAGAGATGGCGGTAGACATATTGAGTTGACCATCATCCCGGTGTGGGCGTGGAGGGGACTCAAACTACATAATACGTTTTTTTTTTTTTTTCAAGTGTTAAAGCATGATACTTGATCCAATAGCACGAAGAAAATAGCACCGCAAACTACTCTCTCGCATCCAGGAGAAGAGGTTCACATCTGGTGCAACAGGGCAGACGTTAGTTGGTACCTCGGTGGCGTGCTTGTTCCACAGACTTCTCGACGTCCCTCTTTCTGACGACCTGAGGATGGAATATCCGATTATCCACTCTTTGGAGTGGGTACGATGGAGATTTATAAAAGCAACTTTAGGGTCTTGTGCAAAGGTCTCGAAGAGCATTTGTTACACCATGAAATGCTAATCGAGATAGAACTGGCAGGCAACATATTTTAATACGCCGTATGTTGGCAAATGCTTATGTTCAAAGAATATGGAGTCTGCGGTCTTCGTGCCTATAGTTTTGACCTACGTTTGTGGGAATAATGAACACGTTACTCTTTAACTGATCAAAATTGGCCCTCACTTGGCAAAACGTTTGAATGTCAGATACCCGATAAGATGTGTCAGTCACATACGACTCAGTAAACACCAGTAGTTATGAATTTGAGACGCTGTTTGAATTTGACATCAAATTCTCATATCATTCGCTGCGAATCTTTCAAATTTATTGTACATTTTACACAGGAAAAATAAAGGCAATACGTTAAACGTTATGATCTCTATTTCTTAAATACACTCAATGTGTACAATTGGGAAACTATTTCAATATCAGCTAGTGGAACTGAGGGATCGTAGTGTACTAGCTAATTTTGATCGCCTTGGCTGTAATTGATTAGCATAATAGACTTGTTTACAGTTACTGTGTAGAACCTCCTCACCCACTGGCTTATTGGGTATGTACTATTTCTGATAATTTCGCTTAGAGTTACATGTGTAGGTAGGTGCCTTCCTGGCTCGCCCCCCCCCCCCCCCTCTCTCACACCCCCTTACTCGCAACATCACTTCAGATCAGTCTGTATGATTTTCTTTTTCGAACTGGTATCACTGTAATTGTGCGTGCATGTTGCCAGTTTAGCCATGAATAGCATTCTCATATGATAGTGAAGTCAAAAATAATAATTTTACGGAGTAGCTGGCTATTTCAGCTTTCAAATTTTCCAAATCTCACCTCTATATCAATAAATAGAAGTGTCGAAATACAGCAAACACAGAAGTTGCATAGTCTTAGATTTAATGTATGCTCAACTGAATCTAGATTCACAATGTGGTATCATGTATCAATACCACGCCACGGGCGTCATAGCTAGGGAATCGCAAGTATCCGTGACATGCCGACAGCGGTCACGAGGGATCAATCGGACGCAATAGTGCACGCCCACTCAGCCACACCTCCATCAACTCTGTACTTCGAGCGCTCTCTGTTCCCGCAATATAGAAGGGCCGGTGGCAGCGACTCGGGCCCTCTCTCACTCAGAGCCACTTCGTTTCGGGATGCTACGCTGACAGCGCCTGGTTGTGGCTCTGTCTTCATCGTTCGTGGGCAAGTACAGGCAGACTTCTCCCTGTGGACAAGGACTTACTCTAAGAGTGAGACGACTCAGTACAAATGAGGCAGCAAGACAGACAGTTAACACAATAAATAGAAGATTCACTTAACTTGCCCGCTAATCATTTCCGCTCCAGTCGAACTTCACTACGACGACAGTTACTGCACCTCCCAATGGTAAGGAGAGATGGACTACAATTAACATTTTGTATCGTGTATTAATTGGAAGAGACCCACCCAGCGCCGGTTCTAGGCGCTTCAGTCCGGAAACGCGCGACTGCTACGGTCGCAGGTTCGAATCCTGCCTCGGGCATGTAAGTTTGTAACGTCCTTAGGTTCGTTACGTTTAAGTAGTTTTAAGTTCTAGGGGACTAATGACCTCAGCAGTTGAGTCTTATAGTGCTCAGAGCCATTTGAACCATTTGAACCATTTGAACCATTTGAACCATTTTTTTTCTTAGGTTGGCACAACGACACCGACGACAGCGCACTCCAGCCGGCGCTGTGCAGCTTTACGGGCGGCGCTCCAGATTCAACCCATTTGATTCCGAGGAGACGACCTAGCAACATTGTTACTTCAAAGTCTGTAATGGCTAGCCCCCTATGAAGTAGAAACAATCGTCGTCTGTTTAAGTACTAGCAGCAGTTAGCATTGATACCTGTACGGCTTCGCATCTACGTGCTCATCTGTGCGTAACAGTAAGTATCATCAGTTGTATATGTTCATACCCCAGTGAAACAGTTTTAATTTACACGCGTTACCTAAGCATTTCACCTTTTCCTACTCCTACACGTTTCCTACATTCGGCCTACCCTTCAGTCTACAGGAGCAGACCAACGCGCCGTCTTACAGGCGGGATACAAAACCATCAACGATAAGATTCGCTGATGACATTGCTATCCTGATTTAAAATGAAGAAGAATCACACGATCTGCTGAATGGAATGAAAGAAAATCCAAGAACGACGAAGGTAATGGCAAGTAGCAGAAATAAGAACAGCGATTAACTTAACAGGATTGATGGTCACGAAGTAGATGTAGTTAAGGAATTCTACTACCTAGGTAGCAAAGCAAACAATGACTGACAGAGCAACGATAAAATCAAAAGCAGGCTAGAACTGGCAAAGAAAAGTGCTTCTAGGCAAAGAGAGGTCTACTAGCATCTTGATTTGAGGAAGAAATTTCTTATAATGTACGTTTGGAGCACACCATTGTATGGCATCAAATGCTTCAATTGTCTCGTATTCCAGTGTTCCCATATTCAGTGCTTTCAGATATGACTCTACAGACGAATGATGAAAATTAGGTGGACTGATAAGGAAGTACGAAGTTCTGCGCAGAATTGGAGAGGAAAGGAATATGTGGAGAACTCTTAATCTCATATCATCTTGTCCCTTCTCCTTGTTAGACATAAGGGAATAACTTATATGGTACTAGATGGAGCTGCAGAGGAAGACAGACTGGGATATACCCAGCAAGTAATTGGTATTACTCTTATGTTGACCAGTATTACGAACTACTAATCTCCGAATTTTTCCATGACCAATACCTAGGACTTGGCCAAGTACATGCCTGTTCCAAACTGAATACTTTTCCTGGACTTCTCAACCATTACAAAATGTGCACGCATTACGTAACTGAGTAGGACCAGTCTTCATCACTGGACGAGAATTATGTCATGACCTTCACATTGTTTCCTTGTTTTCTCAGCCTATTCCCAAGGAATAAGCCAATCTTCCTACTAAAACAAACAGGAGAGACCTGGCGGGAGAGAAAGAGCAGTGGCTTAGAAGGGATACGTGGAAGGTAGAGGTAAAGCAGAAGTAGTAGTTGGTTGAAAGAGAGAACAAGAGGTGACTAGAGAAGAGTACGGCGGAAAATGGATGTCCGAAGTCGTTATTACCCTCCTACGTTTATCCAACAATAAAAATGAATTTTTTTTCTTAACCTAATAAATTAATGCTGCCTTGAGGCAGACGTAATTTCTCCTTTTATGCTTCTCGTACGGAAATAGTTGTGGTTAAGTTGCGTGAACGGCACCCGTAACCAGTCAGAGAAGCGGCGACAGTATACGCTGCATCGCATTCTAATTACTCCATTGTCACTCCGATGGTAGTCTGTCACTCCAAGAAGCGCTTGCGGTGGTAGATTTACGTTTCTTCCTTGTTGCAGTGGTGGCGGGGAAGCTACGTCGCCCCTGCCCGTCTTTCCGGCCGATAAAACCCCGTCGTCACGAGTTTTCCAAGTCTCCAGTTCAATCCAGATCTCGCGGTCCCCTGGGAAATAACGGACCTGAAGGGGTGCACCAAAGTTTACTCTTCCCCACGTCGGTCTGCTACAGACGTTCTCTCGTGAGCTCGGCCCGCGGTTCGTGATGTGGCTGCCCTCGTGGACACAAGCTCAGAACTAGCGACACGCTCTCCCAGGGCGACTGTCTCTCACACAGAGGTACGTAATGTGATAAAAAGAGAACCTGAAAGGGAGTAGGGCGAATTTACGTCATTCTACTGTGCCCTATGCCGAATTTTATTTATACCTAAATAACAATGGAACTAGTCCAATCATCGTCGAGGGCCTTTTCGAGTCAATATTTCACAACAGTGGTTTACTGATCTGTAGCTTCGGTAATACACACCCCAGTCACCACGTTCTACCGATAAATTTTAATTAAAACTTCCTGAATCATTTATGACACAGCAGTAGCAGTTCCAGATGAAGATGGATTTATACAGTCACAGTTTTATTACATACAGAATTATTCAAATTATCTTTGAATATTTCCACCCCTAAGATGTTAAAGAATCAATAAGTTGATGCATCTGCTGTTCAAATGGCTCTGAGCACTATGGGACTTAACTGCTGTGGTCATCAGTCCCCTAGACCTTAGAACTACTTAAACATAACTAACCTAAGGACATCGCACACATCCATGCCCGAGGCAGGATTCGAACCTGCGACCGTGGCGGTCACACGGTTCCAGACTGTAGCGCCTAGAAACGCACGGCCACTCCGGCCGGCATGCATCTGCTGTGTAGCAAATACTTTACTTGATTGCAAGGACGTTTGAACTTCCAACCTTCAAAAGGGTAAGGAGGCTGTTCATCTAGTATCCTACTGCATATTTTGATTATAGTTGACGAAAGTAATTTCGGATGTATTAACTGTAGTACCAGCAGAACAAACGGCGAATTAAATCTTCACCAGAAAATTTATACTGCAGCTTCCCAATCTAATCCAGGATCACCTTGAAAGAGGGGTCGATATCTATTCACTGTCAGCTTCCCTTATAACCTGTGTATACACAAACAGCAGTCGCCCTTGCTTTATTTCTCAGACAATGCTCAGTGCCATCGGCGACACTGTGCATCCGCAGTAACATCTCTGCGACCAACATCTGTGAGGAGCGGCCGGTGCAGAGTGTCACAGTTGACATCGTGAAGTCAGCCATGGTCGAGATAACAGTATGCAGGAAGGCAAGAATTTAACCCCATTGAGGGAACTTATATTATAATGGGAGACGACGAGGAGACGACGACGACGACGACGACGACGACGAGGAGACGACGACGACGACGACGACGACGACGAGGAGACGACGACGACGACGACGACGACGACGAGGAGACGACGACGACGACGACGAGGAGACGACGACGACGAGACGACGAGGAGACGACGACGACGAGACGACGAGGAGACGACGACGACGACGACGACGAGGAGACGACGACGACGACGACGACGAGGAGACGACGACGACGACGACGACGAGGAGACGACGACGACGACGACGACGAGACGACGACGACGACGAGACGACGACGACGACGACGAGACGACGACGACGACGAGGAGACGACGACGACGACGAGGAGACGACGACGACGACGACGACGACGACGAGGAGACGACGACGACGACGACGACGAGGAGACGACGACGACGACGACGACGAGGAGACGACGACGACGACGACGACGAGGAGACGACGACGACGACGACGACGAGGAGACGACGACGACGACGACGACGAGGAGACGACGACGACGACGACGACGAGGAGACGACGACGACGACGACGACGAGGAGACGACGACGACGACGACGACGAGGAGACGACGACGACGACGACGACGAGGAGACGACGACGACGACGACGACGACGACGACGACGACGAGGAGACGACGACGACGACGACGACGAGGAGACGACGACGACGACGACGACGAGGAGACGACGACGACGACGACGACGAGGAGACGACGACGACGACGACGACGAGGAGACGACGACGACGACGACGACGAGGAGACGACGACGACGACGACGACGAGGAGACGACGACGACGACGACGACGAGGAGACGACGACGACGACGACGACGAGGAGACGACGACGACGACGACGACGAGGAGACGACGACGACGACGACGACGAGGAGACGACGACGACGACGACGAGGAGACGACGACGACGACGACGAGGAGACGACGACGACGACGACGAGGAGACGACGACGACGACGACGAGGAGACGACGACGACGACGACGAGGAGACGACGACGACGACGACGAGGAGACGACGACGACGACGACGAGGAGACGACGACGACGACGACGAGGAGACGACGACGACGACGACGAGGAGACGACGACGACGACGACGAGGAGACGACGACGACGACGACGAGGAGACGACGACGACGACGACGAGGAGACGACGACGACGACGACGAGGAGACGACGACGACGACGACGAGGAGACGACGACGACGACGACGAGGAGACGACGACGACGACGACGAGGAGACGACGACGACGACGACGAGGAGACGACGACGACGACGACGAGGAGACGACGACGACGACGACGAGGAGACGACGACGACGACGACGAGGAGACGACGACGACGACGAGGAGACGACGACGACGACGAGGAGACGACGACGACGACGAGGAGACGACGACGACGACGAGGAGACGACGACGACGACGAGGAGACGACGACGACGACGAGGAGACGACGACGACGACGAGGAGACGACGACGACGACGAGGAGACGACGACGACGACGAGGAGACGACGACGACGACGAGGAGACGACGACGACGAGGAGGAGACGACGACGACGAGGAGGAGACGACGACGACGAGGAGGAGACGACGACGACGAGGAGGAGACGACGACGACGAGGAGGAGACGACGACGACGAGGAGGAGACGACGACGACGAGGAGGAGACGACGACGACGAGGAGGAGACGACGACGACGAGGAGGAGACGACGACGACGAGGAGGAGACGACGACGACGAGGAGGAGACGACGACGACGAGGAGGAGACGACGACGACGAGGAGGAGACGACGACGACGAGGAGGAGACGACGACGACGAGGAGGAGACGACGACGACGAGGAGGAGACGACGACGACGAGGAGGAGACGACGACGACGAGGAGGAGACGACGACGACGAGGAGGAGACGACGACGACGAGGAGGAGACGACGACGACGAGGAGGAGACGACGACGACGAGGAGGAGACGACGACGACGAGGAGGAGACGACGACGACGAGGAGGAGACGACGACGAGGAGGAGGAGACGACGACGACGAGGAGGAGACGACGACGACGAGGAGGAGACGACGACGAGGAGGAGACGACGACGAGGAGGAGACGACGACGAGGAGGAGACGACGACGAGGAGGAGACGACGACGAGGAGGAGACGACGACGAGGAGGAGACGACGACGAGGAGGAGACGACGACGAGGAGGAGACGACGACGAGGAGGAGACGACGACGAGGAGACGACGACGAGGAGACGACGACGAGGAGACGACGACGAGGAGACGACGACGAGGAGACGACGACGAGGAGACGACGACGAGGAGACGACGACGAGGAGACGACGACGAGGAGACGACGACGAGGAGACGACGACGAGGAGACGACGACGAGGAGACGACGACGAGGAGACGACGACGAGGAGACGACGACGAGGAGACGACGACGAGGAGACGACGACGAGGAGACGACGACGAGGAGACGACGACGAGGAGACGACGACGAGGAGACGACGACGAGGAGACGACGACGAGGAGACGACGAGGAGACAAGCATGAGAATCATGAACGAATGAAGGAAGACAGAATCAGGAAAAGCCAATTATAATTTTGAAACTGATAAGCTTTCATTTATATTCTTCATTGACTTCATCTCCTTCAATCTCCTGGTAAAGGATGAACCGGAAGCAGGAGAAGAGAAATGGGGACGATTTAAAAGTGTTATGTGAGCCATGCGCGGCTCTTGTTCGTGTCATTATTGCTCGAAATCTTGTCTTGGGGGTACTCCCGCCCGGCGTCACTAAGTTGCTGGCTTGCCTGCCCGTGAGTGGCAGCATCAGCAGCGCTTATCGATAAGAGCACCGTCGTACTTTCTTTTGAGCGACCGCTCTTATTTCTGGGTCGTCGTGTCTCAGGAGTTCAGTCGGGACAGAGCAGCAGTGAGGTCCGGACTGCCATGACACGCCCGACTGTGGCCGACACGTATGACTTGAGTGCGGAAGACATTGGTTGGTCGTTCGGTCGGTCGGTCGTCTCATCGACGACGTGTATATGGTCGCAGACCGCTTGTGGGTTCTCCGTGTGCGTCGACTTCTCTAATTCGTCCTTGTTGTTGCACAGTCACTAGTTTTAGTATTGTCCGAATAGTTTGTGGAAGTGTTTCGTGGAACCGTGAGTAGCTTGTGTGGTTTTGACTGAGCCGTTATTTTAATGCTGTCTGCGTGCTGCAGGCATTTAGTCGGTTGGGACGGAGCAGCGAGGAAGTCTCTGCGGCGCAGGGCCAGTCCACGACTGCTGGCGGCATGCATGCACTGTCGGATCATGAGGCGCTAGCTGCGATAGTGACGAAGTTCGTTGCCCACCGAACCTAGACACTGAAGTTTTTTTTTTGTTATGGTTTCAGGGCGCGAAACTGTTGGAAATCAGCAGCAATGGGAGCGAAACTCAAGAAGTGGGGAAACTAAAACCGAAGGAAAGCTGAGAAACACCACCCTCCCTTTCTATAGTGGTTTTGTCCCCAAAAAGAGCTTCAAATTAATGACGTCATCTCACTGACACATACACGCAAGAACGCGATCGGCTAAGCGCGTTAGTCATCTCCTAAAATGGAAGATGTATCAGGCGACAGCTGTAGACGGGTGCGTAAAATAGGGGCACTCAAGTAAAAGGTGTCTCACAGTCCACAGTTGAGAGCAACGGGGGCAAAGCAACTTAAAAGATGTCGATGGCTAAAAAGATAGCGCCCTATCCGGAGTCTCGATACAATTACCTCATCCCGACGACGAGTTCGGGAGGAAGAGGTCCAACAACAGGGAAGAGCTTCCACGTCCCGCAATTTATTATTGGGAAGTGTAGACCAAAGTGTGAGCCATGAAAGAGCAACACGACATAAAACGCTCTGTAGATCGGCGAAGGGAACTATGCGAACAGCAGGCTGAAGAAAAGAGACTGCAGCCTTGGCCGCTATATCAACCGCATCGTTTCCAGGGATACCAACGTGTCCTGGGATCCAGAGGAGCGCAACAGAGACGCCCCCAATGTGGAGGCAGTCCTGAACACGGTGAACCAGAGGGTCGACAGGGTAGAGTGGAGACTGAGGAGAGAGCTGATCGAGTCTGAGCAGATAACACTGTATCCGCTGATGGCGACGGATGTATTGGACAGCCTGGAGAACAGCGTAAAGCTCCACAGTACAAACCGAACACTGGTCGGGAAGCCGAAATAGATTTGTCGCCAACAATATAGGCACTCCCTACA
Organism: Schistocerca cancellata; assembly: GCF_023864275.1. Lineage (NCBI taxonomy): Eukaryota > Metazoa > Arthropoda > Insecta > Orthoptera > Acrididae > Schistocerca > Schistocerca cancellata. The sequence continues at coordinate 87,429,054 of NC_064631.1, read as the reverse complement.
TCAAACGATGTTTTTGAGCCATCAGTATAAATAAATGTGCCATCCTTCATTTGTGCGCATAAAGCAGCAAATGCCCGATGATAACCAAGTGAAGGGGTACCATCCTTGGCACAATGACCTGCCCTGCCCTGTGAAGCAAGACTGTGCTGTACCCCAGTTGTCAAGAAAGTTTTAGGAAAATGGAAGGAAAGAGAACGTCGCAGTTGACGGAGGCGGACTCCCGGTGGTAGTAGGGAGGAAGGGCGGCTTGCCTACCCTAAATCCAACGAGGCGTCGAAAAAAATGTCATGGGCCGGATTAGCAGGCATGGAAGACAGATGGCTAGCATAACGACTCAGAAGGACTGCTCGCCGATTGGACAGCGGAGGTTCAGCAGTCTCAGCATAAAGGCTTTCCACAGGGCTGGTGTAAAAAGCTCCAGATACTAAACGTAATCCACGGTGGTGGATAGAGTCGAGACGCCGAGGAATAGACGGCCGAGCAGAGGAGTGGACTATACTTCCATAGTCCAATTTCGAGCGCACTAAGGCGCGATAGAGGCGGAGAAGGACCACTCGGTCCGCTCCCCAGGAGGTACCATTCAGGACACGGAGGATGTTGAGGGATCGCAGACAGCGAGCCGAAAGATAGGTTTGACAGAAAACTATACTGGTCCTCCCATGTTTCCTAAGACCCAAGAATTTAGCGACGTCTGAAAACGGAAGGTTGACAGGACCTAGATGTAAGGAGGGCGGAAGAAACTCCTTACGTCGCCAAAAATTGACACAAACGGTCTTACTGGGTGAGAAACGGAAGCCAGTTTCGATGCTCCACGAGTGGAGGCGATCGAGACATCCTTGAAGACGTCGTTCAAGAAGGCTGGTTCGTTGAGAGCTGTAGTAGATCGCAAAATCGTCCACAAAGAGGGAGCTCGAGACATCAGGAAGGAGACAATCCATAATTGGATTTATGGCGATGGCGAACAGTACAACACTCAGCACGGATCCCTGGGGTACCCCGTTTTCTTGGGAGAAAGTACAGGAGAGAGTGGTGTTCACCCGCACTCTATGGCAGAGCGCACATTTAAATTCGTGAAAAAAAAAAAAAAAGGGGGGGGGCAGACGACCTCGAAAGCCCCAGGAGAACAGTGTGCGGAGGATGCCTGTCCTCCAACAGGTATCGTATGCTCTCTCCAGATCAATTTTCTTCGGAAACGCCAAACAGTAGCAATATTTTTTGTTCATGATATAAGTGGAGAGAGCGACAAGATGGTCAACGGCAGAACGATGCTTTCGGAAACCGCATTGGACAGGTGTTAAAAGACTGCGGGGATTCCAGCCACCAAGCTAAACGGTAATTCACCATACGCTCCAAAACCTTACAGACCCAACTCGTGAGAGAAATGGGGCGATAACTAGAGGGTAGATGTTTGTCCTTTCCAGGTTTCGGAATAGGAACGACGACAGCTTCCCGCCATCGTCTGGGAAAAGTACTGTCGGTCCAAATCCGATTATAAAGGCGAAGGAGGTAACGCAGACAATGGTATGGTAAATGCAGCAACACTTGGATATGGATACCATCCGGTCCTGGGGCGGTATAGCGAGAAGGGAGTGCATGTTGGAGTTCCCGCATGGAGAAAACAGTATTATAGCATTCGCGATTTTGAGAGGTGCAGCGGAAGTGCAACCTCTTGCCTTCTCGTTTCTTCGGGAGAAACGCTGGCGGGTAATTTGAAGAGCTCGAAATCTCAGCAAAGTGTTGACCCAATGAGTTAGTGGACCCCGTCGCAATTTTTAACGTATCATGCGCGACAGTGAGCCCAGAGACCGGGGAGAAACTAGCCGCATCAGATAACCGCCGAATCCGACTCCAAACTTCCGGGGAGGCTGTGAAGGTGTTCTATACTAGCTTATTTAAGTCCCAGCTTCCCTTCTTGCTATCGCGGATGCGACGGCATCGCGCACGGAACTACTTATAGCCTCTACAGTTGGACAAAGTAGGATGGTGGCGGAAAACGCGAAGAGCACGTCGCCGCTCACGTATTGCGTCACGGCATGCCTCGTTCCACCAAGGAACTGGGGGGGCGCCGGGGCAATTCGGAGGTGCGTGGTATTGAACGTTCCGCAGCTGTAAGAATAACGTCGGTAATATGTGTGACCTCATCGTCGACGCTGGGAAAGCGACGGTCATCGAATGTCGCTAGAGACGAAAAAAGTGTCCAGTCGGCCTGGGCAAACTTCCAGCGTCGCGGGCGCATACATGGCAGTTGAGGCTGCAGTCTGAGGACACATGGAAAGTGGTCACTCTAGTGTGTATCATCAAGGGCGAACCATTCGAAGCGCCGAGCTAGCGGAACAGTACCGACCGCAAGGTCCAAATGAGATAAAGTTGTCGTGGAGGCAGACAAAAATGTAGGGACCCCAGTGTTGAGGCAAACTAGATCCGCTTGGTGTAAAACATCAATCAATGGGGAGCCTCGCGGACAAGGGCGCGGAGATCCCCTAAGCGGGTGGTGGGCACTGAAGTTCCCAAGCAGCAAAATAAGGGGGGGCGGAGGGAGCTGACCAAGGAGTTGAAAGAGATAAGCTCTTGCCATCAATGTGGACGATGGTATGTGTGGTGTCACCGCCAGACACCACACTTGCTAGGTGGTAGCCTTTAAATCGGCCGCGGTCCCTTAGTGGCGACACGCGGGTCCGACGTATACTATCAGTGATTGCAGACCGAGCGCCGCCACACGGCAGGTCTAGAGAGACTTCCTAGCACTCGCCTCAGTTGTACAACCGACTTTGCGAGAGATGGTTCACTGACAAAATACGCTCTCATTTGCCGAGACGATTTTAGCATAGCCTTCAGCTACGTCATTTGCTACGACCTAGCAAGGGCCATATTCAGTTACTATTGATATTGTGAATCATGTACCATCAAGACGGACGTTCCTCATTAATGGTTTAAAGTTATTTCTAAATTTAATTTCCTGTTCCAGACCTCACGCCAGCCTGCGTGAGCTAAAACGCGTGCCTTTCGGCTTCCTCTAGTAACACTGTGTTGGCTCTCCTGCCAACCACAACAGTATGTATACAGTACAACGAGAGAAGGTGCATCCAGAAAGGGAAATATGGACGGCAACAGCTTGGAAGGAACTGTTTAAGGGGATTGGGTGATACGATTCTTCTCCATGATAATGGACAGTAAGTCCGCCATGTGCTGAAGGCCATCAACACAGCGGAGATCAAACAGGACTGACTGGAATTGAGGGAGAACAAGGCGATCGTGGGGACGCAGCTTCGTTTCCTGAAGACAGAAGATGACAGGCGAGTAGGATCGCAAGAGGATCGACAATTCATCCCGATTGGCTCTAATTCCGCGGATATTCCAATGGATAATGGACATAGGGTGGACAGAAAATGGAAGAACGTGACCAAGGTTGCCGTCAACTCAACGACTGCTCAGAGCTTGCGATCGACAGCGTGGAAGGGCATTCAGCCGGAGGCAGAAGATCCTGATCCATAGGTTGCTCGGGAGCAGCTCCTGCCACCAGCGATCGGCCGGATGATCGGTCACCAGCAGTGCGCCTTGGCGACAGGGAAGACGGCCAAGGGCGTGAGCCTTGGCGCTCGTTACTGGCGCGCCAGTCTCTGACGTCCATTATCGATCTTTCGATGTTTCTTATCTTTGCGGGGCGAGGGGCAGTTGACGTTTGCTCGGGCTACCTGCTGAGACGCCGCGAGGTACGAAGCAACCACGTATATGTGGAGTTTGTTGTACGCGGTCTGCCGGTTCAGGATTGAGGATGTGTGTTGGCTGCCTGCCTGTCTGCTCTCCTGATTTTGCTCGCCGTGCCTTGCGACCGCCTAGCTTGGATTGCTGCCTGGTGTATCCTACAGGAGCCATACCCGATGTCCAGCAGAAGCTAAGCAGCCTTGTGTTTTTTTTTTAAGGAGCAAATGTATAAGACGTTTTGTAACCAATTTTTGTGGCCTTTTAAGTGTGGCCTTAGCGTTTACACTGCCTTTGGGGAGACAATTCTTTTAAATAGTTGGGGTTCCCTGTACTCTATAATCTTTTGGGGGTTTTATTTGAATTTTCTCTTTGGGGTTCCTTCCTTGTACTTGGTTAAATGTTTAGTTGTATAGCGGGAAGTGACTCGTGGTGTTCGAGAAGGTTAAATGCCGGAAGCGGCAGTAACCTCAGAGTTTTGTCTTTTCAGTTAAGTGTTGTCATCCCTTTGAGCGACCTGGTGCCACTCCTTGTTAATGCTGGTTTGTGTGTACTTAATTTGGAATTGGCGACTTGAATCAATAGTTTGGAGCGCAGTATAGCACTAAGGCAACCTCGTTGTATACCACTTTAGTACCTTAATTTTCAGTGGTACAGACCGGGGCACAAGTTAGCTCCACTACCGGTTTTACTGATGTGCTCCCTTCAAAATCTTGTCTTGTATAAGTTTGACTATCACTGAAGTCACATTACAGCTAATCTCTGTGTTCCCAGACAGTTAATGGAATCTTCATTTTGGCTTGGCCTCCACTGAAGAGTTTGAGTGGAGCGTAGTGCATTCGATTCTTTATTCATTTAATTACTGTAAGTTTGCTTATTTAATGGGGAGCAAGACATTTAAAGACTGTTGGTATTAACTCCCCTAGTTGCTGGGTGTTGCCATTGAATAAGTAGTAGGCAATTTGGAACGAATTAGCAAGGCTGTACCTACAGTAACCAACTATTCAATAAATTCACGCCATTTATTTGTTGCCGAAATTTTTAAAGTCTGCGTCGTGATTCGATCACTAGCTATGTTTGAGCTAAATTGATATAAACCTTACATTGTCTCCTTAAAATTTGTTGCCAGCAGAAACCGCTAAAAAAAAAAAAAAAAAAAAAAAAAAAAAAAAAAAAAAAATTAGCTTCGTCACTGTTTATGATAACCCTTACTGGGAGCAATATTTAATGTAGTGAAAGTGATACATCCGAGAAATCCAAATTTTAAGACACAAACGAGTGATAAAAGAAAAATGGGAAGGTCCAGGCTCCTTTGCTTGTGTCCGGTTTTGTAACACGTATGAGGGCGGTTACCGCCAGGTGGCGTTGTAGATGAGACACCCAGTTCCTCTCCTCCTCCGCCACGGCGTTTCTCACGAGCCTTCTTGGAAACAGGACGTTGAGATGAGGGAGGAATCAATGGTTGTGAAGTCGGGGTACGTAAAAAAATCTTCGCTAGTAGGCTCTTTTCTGGAAATCCGGGCGTCTGATTTTGAGGCTCGTGAATTAGCAGAAGCCGATGAAGGGTGAGCCGTTGAGTGAACGAGTGAGTGGGGAGGTTGAAAGGGCGATCTTTAATGCCACGGTTGTCAGATCGGCCAGCGCAAAGGTGATATCACAAGTCTGCCTCCTTTGCTGGCGGAGGAGAGGCACCTTTTCCGTCACTCTAATTTCCTGAATGAGCTTTTCGTCTTTAAAAATGGGGCTATCTCTAGAGGAAGCAGCGTGGTCACCCATACAGTTGATGCAACGAGGGGATGGAGGTGGACAAACACCCTCGTGGGCATCCTTGCCACACGTAACGCATTTGGCCGGATTGGAACAGGACTGGCAGGTATGATTGAACAGCTGACACCGATAGCAACGCGTAGCGTTGGGGATGTAAGGGTGAACTGAAATTATCTCATGTGAATTCGGTAATTTTCCCGGCCTATTTCTTCTAATAATTTCCGGGTATGCAGCCGGATCCCGTGGACATTCTGCCACGATATTTCGGCCCACAGACGTCCGGCCATCATCAGGTGAACTAGAGGTATACAAATTCCCCTTGCAGCCTGCTTGCCCCTAGCTCTTCTGCAACCATTCATGAAGGTCAGCCTGCCGCGACGTACACACAAGAGTGCGCGTGTACCGAGGTGTAGTGGATAATGCCGCCGACTCGGGCTCCCGCAAGCCCGGGCTACCTGGGTTCCCGCAGGCCTGCCAAGCTTCACGGGACCCGCTCAGCTTGCTGCGCCTGGCAACAGGTTGCGCCCTCAAGCTACCGTGACTAGAGTAGCCAGGTAGTTAGCCCGCAGTTCATTTATCTCAAAAGTGGGGGCAGCACAATGAATAGGTCCAACTTCAGTGAGATTGGAAAAAAAAAAAAAAAAAAAGACAACTGGCGAATACATGCTGGTAACGAAACAGAGCGCAGGTGCCGCATGCGAAACGTTTTCGTGTGTTTATGAGGCCGCTTCAAATAAATTTGTAGGTGTGTCTCAATGCAAACTATGTAAAAAGCTCTTAGGTACTTTTTCGGGAACCTCGAGTATGTTACATGTGTGCAAATTTGACAAGCAGTTCCCTCACTCCGTAAATATCTTGAAAGAGGACAAACATTTAGTGGCCGAAAAGTGTGTCGAAATGTGTGCTAAGGACCTGAGACCATTTAGCAGTATAGAGGGAGAAGGATTTCTTAATTTAGGGCAGACACTGTTCGACGAAGGTAAAATATATGGCTCAGTTGATATTTTTAATATTATGCCTTCCCGAGTGACAGGAGCTCCGAAAATTCAAACCTTAGCTGATAAAGTGCGCAGCAAAATGCTCCCAGATATAGTGCATGCGATTCGTTCTGGTATATGTAATTGTCTGTCCATAGTTTAATTGTACTGGCACAAAGGGGTGCATTACATGTCCGCGACAATGCATTACATAAATTCAGACTGGCGTTTCGGTAAATATGTACTGATGTGCTCTGCGTTTCCTGGCTGCCCACCAACTGGCTCGAATATTCGAAACTAGTTGTGAGATCTCTTAGAAACAATGGGTGTTTCTCGTGAAGACATTTCCAAAATTGCGTTTGTCACAGACCAGGGCAGGGCAGTAACATTGTCAAAGCTCTTGAAACATTTCAGCGTCTTCCATGCATGGCTGACAGTATAATCACAGTCTTGAAACATATTCTGAGCGAACACTTTTTGAAGGAAAATGTCCCAAATATATTAGCCATTCGTAATACAGTGCGGGCTACGGTTTCCTACTTCAAGAGAAGAGGTCTCTGTGTGAGACTGAACTCATCTTTAAAGCAGCGTGTTTCAACTCGTTGGAATACTTATTTTGACATGCTTTTATCAGTCCGTTCTCAGATTGATTCAGTGAAAGCTGTGTTACATAACGGAGGTGCCTCTGGTAAGATGCTGGGTTATGACCACCATGTAACTGGCCAGCTTATAGCAATTCTGAAGCCGTTTAAAGAAGCCACAGTTGATCTAGAGGGTGACAAGGAGCCACCCCTACATTTAGTTCCACCGTGGTTTTATGCCTTAAAAGCTCACTGTACTATACAAACCTTTTCACCGTTATCCCGTAATTTTGTTCCATCTGAATATTATAGAACCACTTGCAACCTTGTGAAATATGTATGTTGATAAAATGTTTCCATGTCCTGAAATTACAAGCCTCCGGTGCCTTCCTAGAACAGAAAATGTGCGTTAGTATGTTGCATAAAATTGCAACGTTTATGATGCCTAACTACCGCACATTAAGGAAGTTAACCGAGGATGAAAAAATTGATGTTTACCAAGCAGCACGACAGATGTGTGCTGAAGGTAAGCTCCTAAGATAATGAAGAATAAATGCAACTTCATGTACATGGGTACTCTGCAAGTCGCACGCAAGTGATTTGGTTGAGGGTTCATCGAACCACTTTCACTTATTTGTCTCTTATCCCGCGCGAAATTAGAGAATAGAACACCATCTCTCCGTCTGAGCACTGCTGTTTTGTATTTTATTCTGATGATCATTTATTTCAATGTAGATGGGACTCACACCTCCGAATTCGAAGATATATTGTTAAGTTGGTGATCGAAATTTCATGTATAGATCGCGCCACGTCAAAAAGCGCCATTGTTGTAATGATTCCCACCACAACTCTTGTATAATTTCCGCGACACTCTTTCCCATGTTCCACGATAATACCAAACGAGCTGCCCTTCTTTAGACTCTTTCGACCTCCTCCATCAATCGTACCAGAAAAGGCTCTCCAACTGCGTAGCAGTGCTCCGAAAGAGTCTTTGTCATTAAAACGCCAACATTTTCTGTGTGTCCATTCCGATTTAAGTAGGTCGTAATAGTAATCAGAGGTATTAAGTATAATCTACAGCCTTTAGAGTTGACTGGTTCATCTTGTAAACGAAGTTTAACGGACTTAGTTTAGTAGTTTAGTAACCTCGCTCTTTTCATTATTTATTGCCAACTGCTAATTTTCACACGAAAAATATAGATCTTATTTATATCGTCCTGCAGTTTTGATCTTCTGGTGACTTTACTGGACGATAAATTATAGCATCATCTAAAAACTAATTTCAAGTATGTGTAGTATGATCCTCACATTATTCTGAAAATATTAATTGGAACCTGTATAGTTTCAGTACAAGTGCCCAATCACAGCACCCAAGAAACAAATTTCGCCATTTTGTACGGTCCCGGGTTTGTGGACTGGGTAGAAGAGTCTCCTAGATGATGAAGTCAGCAGATACTTGCAAGAACACTGTGGAATATCTCCCTCGTTCGCACAGTGGTGGAAAAATAACTCCCAACGACTTCCTCGACTTGCGTGCGTGGCAAGAAAAATATTAAATATACCAGCCACTAGTGCCTCTAGTGAGAGTTTTTAGTTGCGTTGGAAACCTAATTAGCGAAAAACGATCTTGTCTTAATGTGTCTGCTGATTAGTGTTCGAATTAATTATGAAAAGATCGTTAAGTCTGTCTGCATTAACAATACAGTAGAACATTAAACAGGAAACTGAGTTTGAGTACAAATTTACTAATTAAGAGTGCAGTTTCCTTTCTTGTGCTTTCTGGGCGTTGATTTCTGAGATTAAAATAGAAATTTTGTAATGCATACTGTTTATTTTTGACTAAACCTTATTTCAATCCTCCCAAGTAACATTTATTATTGTTTGTAAACCATTTTCTGTTACTTGTGTTTTGCTACTTTTGCAAATGATTTTAGGAGTATCTGTTTTGGCCTAAATAATACTTTCATGGGAACTGAAGGAAAATTTGTAAATATTTCCTATTGAAAAGTGTTCCGCAAAATAAAATATTCATTTGTGGATAAAGGCAATATACATTATGCGTTTTAGTAACAATTTATTTTGTTAAATTCCACACACATTGCGAAACTTAATTTTATTGCTGTATTTCTATATTAAGGGGAATCCCACATGCAGGGTCAAGATGCTGAAGACCTAGACGTAGACGCTGTGGAGAGTGGCTCAGTTTCCATTATATTCCTACTACAATACATTGGTGGAATAATACGCTCTTCATTTTAAAAGCATTTGTAGTGTCTGCGTCATGAGGATTCAGACGCGTCATGAGGGTTCAGACGCGTCATTTAGGTTTGCATCATGCAAGTAAACGACGACTGTAGACCCTCGTAACACAGACCTAAACACTTTTAAGTCTGGATCATGAGGGTCCGAACTATGAGCCATTTTTCGCCGTGTATACGTTTGCGTCATGAGAGTACACACTTGTAGTCTAGGTCTGCGTCATGAGGGACCAGAGTCGCCATTGTATTTCCAGTACTACAGCTTTTAGACGAACTGGATGCGAAACAAGTGCTTCGATTTTATTAAAATATATTTTGGCAATTTAGAATGGTTTTGCCAAGTTCGAATGAATTCACAGAACCAGTAAAATACACCCTGTAAAAGTAGTTAAATATTTGTATAACTGGTGTCGTACTTGGCTGAAGCATACTGAAGTTAAAGAATCTAGACTTCCAAAATCTTAATTTGGCCCCCTCCCCAGAAGAACGAATTATCTACGCCTCTTATAACCACTGTACTGAAATGAGAACCAATCTTTTTTGGTGGGTGGAGGTTCACTTTTTTTGTACAAATATCCATCCGTTTCAGTGTTGAAAACTGAAACAGTGTTTTTTGTTTTAGTGGAACGCAATGCAGTCTCTCTTCATGGGCTGGGGTGGGTGGTGTGGGGGAGGGGACTCCCTACCCCCTCCCCGTTATCGACGCCCCTTGGTGGTTACATGTAGCTTTTAGTGTACAAAGGAGCTCCATTTTCAGTGATTGTTCTGCTTGCTGCACAAGCCTGTTTGAGATGTGATCTGATGGTGGTTCGAATTGAGAATATCCAGTATCGAGAGATTGAGAAGTCTCGAATAAATCCGTTTATATTTGACAACTAGTTGAAAACCCGGCCTTACCTGAGCATTTATTTATTCCACACTCTCGTACTCCATCTTCCCTCCCCTACTTTTTCTCTATCCATTTATTCCTCTCCCACTATCTCTCTGTTCACCTCCCACCCTCTCCCCATCCCTTGGCCCATCTGCCCCCACCCTCTATCCTTCTCCTCGTCCTCTCTCTGTTGGACTCCGCCACTTCAGTTAATCTCCTCCTCACCCATCTATGAAATTATATATATATATGCCTGCCCGGGTTGGGAGTGAAGCAGCCTGCCCGTTCTGTTGACAAGGCGGCCTGCCCGCCTGGACACCGGGCAAGCATGGGCGGGTTAAAAGCAGAACACGTACACCACTGGTGAGTATACACCTACTGAAGTGCTAAGGTGCAATCGCGTTATTTATACCGAATCTCGCGCATGCGAAATGTACTGGCATCCTACAGCGCAGTCGTCAGGCGTTGACATGGGCGGTATAGCTGAGTTGTATGTGCTGCTCTCGTTGGTGGAAGTAAAAGATCATTTAGTTATTGAGTATCGAATAACGCCGTCGATTCCTTTGTGATTGAGACCACATCAAAGCTGACTGGAATCCTGTTATTAAAATTATACAATTTATCACTTTTGTAAAATGTGTCTTTAATGGAATAGTTACATCTTATTGGTAACTTATTCACAGCAGAACTAACGAACTGGTTTGAACATATACTCTCCTCAACGCACTTTTTATTAAATGACAAATTCTTTGAACAAACGGACAGCGTCGCCATGGGGAGCCCTTTAGCTACCACAGGGGACAATCTTTTCATGGAGGATTTTGAGGAGAAAGCACTTGAGTACGCTGTTTTAAAGCCTGCGGTCTTCAGGCGGTACGTAGATGATACTTTTGTTGTATGGCCTCGAAGCAGACAGGAATTGGAGAAATTCATTCATCACTTGAACTCATTACATGGGTACATCAAATTCACGATGGAGATTAGAAATGGTAAAGCGCCATCTTTTTCAGACGTTCTAGCACGCCGTAAAAATTGTGGGTCATTAGGACATTCTGTGTACAGGAAACCGACTCGTACAGATCTTTATCTCCAGATGTCAAGCTGCGATCACCCAGCACAAACAGCCAGTGTTCTCAGTACCTTAATACATCAGCGCATGTAATATCGGATGATGAAAACCTCCACGAAGAGTTAGAACACTTTGAGAACGTTTTTAAAGAGAATGGCTACACTTCACACCAAATAAGGAAGGTCATGTGCAACTGTCGTAAGTAGTAACGCACTGCGGACGCTGATGACTGTAAATCAACTGCGTTCCTTCCATACGCTGGAAATGTGTCGTCGAAAATAGATTACTGAAGAAAAATACAATCAAGGCTATCTTCCGGCCACCAGCAAAGAACCGGGCCACGGTTGGATCCATTAAAGACGATTTACAAGTGAAGAATGCAGGCGTCTACAAAATTCCCTGCGAATGTGGCTCTGCATATATTGGTCAGACGACAAGAATTGTCCATGAACGATGTACAGAACCTGTGTGCCCCACCAGGGTTGTCGCCCGGAGGGCCACACCCCACACACAACTGTCTCCGTCTCGTTCGCAATGACAGGGAAGGTGATGGCGATGGCGACGGCGACAAACAGCTCCGGCGCCCACACCGGGACCTGCCACCTCCTGCTTCTCACCCTTCCATCACAGTTAAGTGTCCCAGCGGCACCTCCTCGCCCCCTCCACTCCCAAAAAATCCCAGCCTCTTTCTCCTCCCACCCCCTTGGATGCCATAAATGTCTCCCCACCTGTCCCTTTTTCCTCCTCCTCCTACAAATACCTCCTACAAATACCTCCTACAAATACCTCCTACAAATACCTCCTACAAATACCTCCTACAAATACCTCCTACAAATACCTCCTACAAATACCTCCTACAAATACCTCCTACAAATACCTCCTACAAATACCTCCTGTCCCATCTGGATCCCACACTCCTCGAACCCCACAACCTCACCCAGCACTTCCACCAGCACTTTCCCGGAGCCCCCCGATCTCCCTCGTCACTCACCACTGAGACTCCGTTCTCATCACTTCCCCTAGCCCCACACTTCACTCCAAAATACTCTCCTGAATCCCCATTACCTGCTTTGGCCCCAATGTCCTCCTCAGCCCTGCTCCTTCCCCGTCCCTCTCCCACCAAAACCAACCCGAACCCCGCGTTGCGTCGCACGCTGACTCTCACCGCCGTGACCAGTCGGCTTAGTCCGACAATCATGGAGGAGGAGATGTTGGTGGAGCTTAAGGCGCACCTGTACCAAGAAATACGAGCCGTACAGCGGCCCCACCCTCCCTATACAGGTGTTCTCTGAACACACCTGTTCTAGCGACCTTCTCCAGAAGGACAGTGCCCTCCTTTTCCATCGCCGGTACAAAGTCGACCCCTCCCGCTCCCCTCCTCAATCCCTCCGCTGCCAGAGGTGACAGCATTATAATGCACGCTTGACATCTGAGTGCCGCAAAGCCCCCGTCTGCTGGAGGAAGTGTGGCTGTTGGCAGTGCAGGCAGTGTTCCAACATCCAGTCCCCTCCTTTCTGCAACACCTGCAACCTACCACATCCTACCTACTCCCAGAAGTGCAAGGCCCGATCCCCCCCCCCCACCACTCCTGAACTCACCATCCCCGTCCACCCTCTGGATACCACCAACCCTCCTGGTAATTCCCTTCGACATCCACCCCCCATTGCTGAGGACATCATCAGGTTGTCACCATCGTCCTCCAGAACGTCCATCCATTACAGCACCCTCACACCCTCCAACAGATATCCGTTGCCACCTGATCCATCTTCCACCTCAACACCTATGCCACCTATTCCCATAACCAAGCCCACTTCATGTTCTCCTGCCTTGACACCCTTGCCCAAAACCCCGTCATGGCGCGACAGCACCGTATCTTTTTCAATAACATCCATTCCCTTCTCACCAATAAGAACCACCTCCTGCACACCCTTACAACTTACTGCGTGGATGCCTTCCTCCTCAATGAAACCTTTCTTCAGCTCAAGCACACCATCCTACCTCCTCCACCACTCCAATTATCCCCTCCCAATAGTGCATGGAGGAGTAGCTATCAGCCACCACCGCCAGAACCCTGTTCGGCTCCAACCCCTCCTTCCTGACCCCCATAGAACACCTGATCCTCTGTCTCTTCTTCCCCAGCCTTACCATTACCTGCGCCACCATCTATGACTGCTCTGCTGCCCCTATTCCTTTAGACTTCCTTTCTCACATCGACCGTACCTTCTCCTACGTGATCGCCGCCGATCTCAACATCCATAGTCATTCCGCCGCCCAGTTACGGCGGTGGCATCTCAACCCTCCAAGATGACCTCTTTCCCATTCTCCAGCCCATCTGCCCCGACTTCATTACCACCCCAGTATCGTCCTCTCCTCCCCAACCTCCGTGGTCACAGAACGATGGATGTCCTTGGCCCTATTGGCACCCGAAAGAACGAGATATCGTGTTTTCTGCCTTAGAAACGATCGTTCTATTGACCTGCTCAACTACCACAACCATGGTACCATATGGGAGAGATTCACCGGTGAGGAGAGAGCTTCCCCGTCTGCCTTGTTTAATGTCCATCTTGGTAAACGTCCGGGGGAATGACGCTGAGGGAGTGACAAGAAGATGGGAAAGTGGTCACTACCACAGATGTCATCGTGGACTCTCCAGTGGACAGATGGGGGAAGTCATGGGCTGCAGAGGGATAAATCAATGACCGAATGCCATGAGCCACACTGAAATTTTTGGGGGGCCCCAGTATTTAAGAGGCGGATGTCGAGACAAAGTTTCGACATCTCTGCTTACTGGCCGAAGTGCAGTGCCACCCCACAAGGGGGTTATGGGCATTAAAATCTCTTAGAAGTAGGAAAGGTTTAGGGAGTTGATTAGTCATTGCAGCCAATGCTTTCAGAGGTACTGGAGGAAGATAAATGTCTTCAACGTATATTTCCTGTGTCGTCCTTACCCTGATAGCCACGGTTCAAACCTCGCAGTCGAGCAGCCGACCCGAGCGGAACGCTGCTCTCTGCACCTGGCGTAGCTCCTCGGAGTGGTCTCTAATAAGCTGCAACTGGCGTAGGTGCTAGTGACGCTCTTCTGAAGCCGCTTAACGCTTTCGGGCGCTAAGTGGCAAGAGCTTCGGCTCAACTTCCTGCAACTTCGGTTGCAAACCTCCCCAGCGGGACTCTCCCGTTCTTTGGTAGGGTAATCTCAGTGTGAGGGGCCCGTTCACGTCCGATAACCCCGCGCACTGTAGGCCGCTCTCTTCAACGCGCGCTCTCTTGCGCCGCGCATTGCACTCCGCGCAGATAGGTCGTAGGAACACCCCTCTTCTGTAGGAACACGATACACAGCGCTTTCGCTAAAAAGCAAATATTGTCGCTCCTTGAAAAGAGCAAAGTTGTCGTGCATCCATCCTGCCCTATCCAAATAAATAAATACTCCCGAAACAGCAGAGATGTCCGATCTTTCCTGTGCTTCCCCACCACTCACCCGCAGCAAAGCTGCAGCACAAGAGGCGGTAATTCCGGGTACTCCCGCCATCATTTCCGTCCCACTGTCCACCTTCCAAGAGCAGGTTGCCTTGAAGGACAAACAGATCGCGGAACAGCTGGAGCTGATCGCAGAGCTGATGGGCAGTGAAAACACAGACAGAAACACCCACACCACACACACACAGGCACCTGCTGAACAACAGAAGGACATGCCCCCTATTTCACCTCTGGCGGCCCAGGCACCGACGGAACCGGATCCCGAGCCGACAGAGGACACAACAAACACAGATGAAGACGGGCCGTGGCAGCAGGTCGGCCCAAGGCGCAAACAGCAGCCAAATACGCAAACAAGTGAGCCCACAAACTCACGAGGCAACGGCCGAGCGCTGCTGCCAACACCATCTACATCGCGAACAAACAACAGTAACACAGCGACCAACACAAACAACCCTGCGACTGCAGCAACCACAAATATACACGCAGCTACGCAGAACACAAACACCGCGACCGGCTTCCCACCGGTCATCATTCACAACTATGGAGACCTAAGTCTCCTAAACAAGGAATTTAACAGTAAGCACAGCCCCACAACATACTACTCTAAGCTCACCGGGGAACACGCCGCACTGTACGTGGCGAACAAGGCAGACTGCACGAATCTACTGGACTTTCTCAAGGAAAGGAAGGTAGAACACTTCACGTACAGGACAGTCCTGGAAAAAACACAGCAGTACGTGATAAAGGGGATAGACTCACGAACTCCGACCGACACAGTACACAATGAACTCTCTGCTCTCGGGTGGGAGTGCATTCGGGTAAACCGAATGTCAGAGTTCGGCACAGCGAGACCGTCACATAACTACATGGCGGAGTTGGCCGACACGGCCAAATCCCACGACCTGCTGAAGTTAAAGCTATTTCTTCACATGGTCGTCAATCTGGAGGTGTACAACACGCCGCGCATCCCCCAACAATGCCACAACTGCCAGCGCTATGCGCACGCGGGTATCAGATGCGGTCTCGCACCCGGCTGCCGCATTTGCACTGGCGGTCACACAACCCAACGCTGCAAACTCCCCCATACAGCACCTCGCAAGTGCGCCAACTGTGGTGCTGCCCATCCGGCAAACTACAGAGGGTGCATTGCATACAAAGCAGCTGAGGCGCAAAATCGCGAAACATGCGAAACCAACCGCCATCACAGTTCCAAAACCGCCCCCGCGCCCAGTAAGAAGTGGAATATCCTTCGCTGGAGCTGTCGCTGGCAGCCGCAGCAGCGCGGGACGGTCAGAGGAGCCCCAGAGCTCAGAACACGCTCAGCAAACACCCCCAGCAACACACACACACATCAGACAAGCACAACAACCGACACCACACCCGCACCGGGCACACCACACGAAACAAGCAACAACAACACCCTACCCCCTGAGATCGCCAACTGCAGCCCACCACAGGCTACAGAAAACGCACCTACACAGGGACAACCACAGCGCCAGAGGAGGAGGAGGAGGAGGAGGAGAAGGAGAAACAGCCGCAGCACGAGGAACACGACCACACAACAACAAGTACACAGGCAACAGAACACCAACACCCACGAACACATCCCGGACACCAACTCAACAACCCACATAACACACCCACTCACCACAGAGAATACACAGGCGCCCACAACTGCCACACGAACAACCGACTCGCAGGCCAGCCCTCACCAAACGCCAAAACTGGAACAAGCGGCCGCAAACACGACCAATAACTCGCAGGCCGACATGACCAACATTACGACAACATTCCAGAGAATAATGGAAACATTATTCCCCGGACGCACGACCACCGAAATAGTCACGAAGATTATGGGGTGTGTCTCACAACTCTTCATGCAGTTCATGTCGGGTACGCTCAACTGGACTAGCTTCCAAGCCACTATCACACCGCTTTTTACACTACTACATGGATAATGCACCACACCAGCCCCGAAACGCAGACTTAAACACAATCACACAGATCCTGTTTTGGAATGCCAACGGGATCGCAAGCAAAAATGCCGAGATGACCGCGTTCATGGAGCGAAAGGGTATCTGAATCGCTCTTGTGAACGAAACACTGCTTACGCCTCGCAAACAACTAAACCTCCCAGGTTATTGCGTCTATCGTACCGACCGAGCGGATGGCAGGAGGGGAGGCGGCACGGCAATCATTATACACAGAGACATAGACCACACGAACATCGAGCTCCCAGCACTTGAAAGACTAGAGGCTACGGCCGTCAGGGTCAAGTTCAACGGAGCCAAGACCACACTGGTATCGCTATACAATCCTCCTAAAAACATAGTAACACGCGTTATCAGCACAGTACTCAACATAGCACCGCGGGTAATAGCCGCTGGAGACCTCAACGCAAAACACCCTGATTGGAACTCACGAATACGAACCTCCAACGGCAAGAAACTGTACGAACACGCACTAGGCCGAAACTACATTATACTTGGACCGGACGTTTACACGTTCGTGACTACACAGGCCCGACATAGGCCAGACGTGTTAGACATAGCCCTCAAAGGGCATCACATGCACACTCAACCTGACGGTTGAAAACTATCTGGACTCAGACCACATGCCTGTATTACTGCACATGGAAGAGACACTGCAGGACATCGAACCACGCAGGATGCTTAACTACAAGCGTGCGAACTGGACACTGTTCAAGGAAACGCTTGATAGTCGCATTCCTGACACCCACGAAATTAACGACACACAGCAAATCGATGAGGCTGTGGAGGCTCTCCCAACTGCCGTCCAAGACGCAATGACTGACGCCATTCCATTTACAACACCAAGACAACACTCGACGGCCCTGCTCCAGGAAATCCTGGGCCTTATCTCAATGAGGAACCGCCTCAGGAGATACTGGCAGCGTACCAGGCGCCCATTCTATAAACTGCACGTCAACAGACTCCAGGGCATAATACGGAATAAAATTCAAACATCCAGAAACGAACAATGGGGACAAACTCGCTGGGCTGGATACCACACGTCCTGGCATGTGGCAGCTGGCCAGACACTTCACCAGGGAGAAACATTACATTCCGACGTTACAAGGACCAGACGGCCCAGCCTACTCCGCGACGGAGAAGGCAGAGCTTATGGCCACAACACTTGCAGCGTCTTTCATGCCGAATCTGGTTCCTTCAGACCCAGCATTCACACTTTAAACGGACCAGGAGGTTACACGACTTGTAGCCCAGCCCTCGCGCGACGAAATAAGACGTACTAGCACAAATGAAGTCACATGGGCTACCAAGCACACCAACGCTAGAAAAGCCCCTTGGCCTGATGGCATTCAAAACCGTGTCCTCCAGGAGTTCACGGATAAAGCCGTAGAATACCTCACACACCTAACGAATGCCATCCTGACACACCAACACTTCCCTGACTTTTGGAAGGCGGCCAAGGTCCTTATGTTCAGGAAGCCAGGGAAAGACCACTCCCTCCCACAAAATTACCGACCCATCAGTCTGCTGTGTTCGCTCAGCAAGATTGTTGAGAAGGTAATACTAAAACGTAACACTAGGCATTGCATCGCCAACGACACCCTAAGACCGGAGCAATTCGGCTTTAGGAATCACCACTCGACAACACAACTCCTCCGCGTAGTCGAACATAAACACACGGCTACAACATAAACAAAGCCACAGGGGCCGTGTTCCTAGACATCGAAAAGGCTTTCGATCGTCTCTGGCACAACGGACTCACACGCAAACTAAGCGAAGCTGGTTTCCCGGACGGACTCTTACGTCTCATACACTCATATCTCACGAACAGATGTTTCAACACTAACGTGCAGGATAAACAATCAACACAACACTGTATCCAAGCTGGAGTACCCCAAGGAAGCATCCTAGGGCCCATCTTGTTTAACCTGTACATTAGTGACTTCCCAGCGACACGAAACACGACGTTAGCCGTCTACGCGGATGACACAGCCATCTTCGCGCGAGACTGGAAACCGTCGAACATCAACTCACGAATACAGACAGCACTCAGAACAGCTGAGCCTTGGCTGGAGCGATGGCGTATTAAAGTAAACGTCGACAAGTGCGAAGCAGTTCTGTTCACACGCAGACCGAAACTACTGCGCAAACACCAACACTGTAAACCGATAACACTACATACACGCCCAATACGTTTCCAAGAGAAAGTCAGGTACCTTGGTGTCTGGCTGGACCGGAAACTTACATGGGGGGACCACATCGAATACGTTGCCAACCGAGCGCACGCGAGGCTCAAACAGCTCTACCCAATGCTCAACTGAATATGAGGGTGTCTAGGTCCATATACATGACACTGATTAGACCTCTGATGACGTACGCAGCTCCCGTCTGGGGATATGCAGCTCCTACACGACTGCGCCGCCTGCAGATCATACAGAACAAGGTGCTACGAATCATTGCAACGCTCCACGCTACACACGCACCGTGGATCTTCACCATGAATACCGCCTTGATACCCTCAAGGAAGTATTCAAGAAACACGCCACACGACTATACAGGAACTAGAGACACTCTAACAATCCTTTCATCCTCACTCTGGGAAACTACGATCACAACCACAGTTGGAAACACAAGCGACCAAAGACACTGCTAGCTAGGGCATAGCCACCTATGGTAAACTAACATACGCAAACAGCGACAAACGTCGGTAAGCCCCTGAATATCAGTAACACTGACTGGCAACTACCAGCTGCTATTAGAGCCGACCAACAGGCCACAGCAGGGACACCGTCGAGCTCGCCCACAGACGCACGAACAATCTGCCAACACTCCCTCACACTGTGCCTCCGGTATATGACCTATCGGACACAAGACCGATAACAAACCTAACCGTTGCAGGTTGCTGACGCTGAACGAGGACTCTGTACCAGCACCCAGCGCCAGCCGCCAGCGCCAGCCGCCAAACAGCACAAACGCACAAACGCACAACGTCAAGGTATCGACATGCATGATACCCACTACTAACAAAGCCTATCCTTGCACAACCTATCGCAGGCAGCAACACAACCGCTACTGCTCTTGCCGCCCGACCCAACTTTCGCAGAGGTTTTTTTCCCTTGGCTCTTGCCTTGGCACTTTTTTTCCTCTGCCCTTCAAACCGCTACCCTTCGTCAGATTTCGACCAATCTATCTC